>NC_069719.1:6570750-6909916 GCF_027358585.1 Pangasianodon hypophthalmus
TGTGTGTATGTGTGTGTGTGTGTGTGTGTGTGTGTGTGCCTAGAGAGGTGGGGGTGGTGTCAAACAGAGAGCATAAATTGGAGCTGAAGCGTGCGCGCTGCACAGTGCATCTGAGTTTGTGTGTATGTGTGTGTGAGAGAGAAAGTGAGATGTTCTTCCTCTTCCTCGTGCCTCCTCTCCCTCTTCTCCTCTGTGGACCTTTATACATATATACTGCCTCTGTTATATATGTATATCCATTTTAAAAAGATATTCCTCTTTATTTATTCCTCGGAGTGGCTACACTCCACTGAAGGATTTTTTAGGTTAAGGTATGGAGATTCTTTCTGCTTTTTTTTTTATTTTTCAGGGAGGTGATCTGGAGGTGAATGACACTCCGCCTTCCCCACCTGTGTTTTTTTTTTTTTTTTTTTTTTTAATTCTTGCATGTGTGATACAGTGCTACCTGGCTATCTTTCTACCTACATACCTCCCTCTATCCTGTCCCATCCATCCATGCAAATTCCCACCGCCATCCTGCTTCTTCTCCTCAGTCGAGGTGCGTCTTCGTCTGGAAGCAACTGCCGCAGGAGGTTCTCCACGGATGGAGAACAGAAATAGCGCCGGGGGAAACGGGACATATATGCTCCTTTCTCCGGATTCTCCAGTTATTTTTGAAAAGAAAAGGAGGACAAGATGGTGGCGTAGGGATCTCTGTCTCTGACGGCCATCGCTGTAACAGATTTTAATTGTTTAATGTAAAAAAGATGAAAATGTATCTATATGTAATGTTCTTTGATTTAATATTGTATTGTATGTTATGTTATGTTATATGTATGAATATACAGGGGTTACAATAATAACCTAGTGGTTTATAACAGCTGTATGTTGTGCATGCATCTCTGTGAATAGGGAATGCAGAGAGAGAGAGAGAGAGAGACAGAGAGAGAGAGAGAGAGAGAGAGAGAGAGAGAGGCGAGAGGCACAAGGTGGGGGTAGGGAAGGATGGAGAGAGAGAGAGAGAGAGAGAGAGAGAGAGAGAGAGCGGTAGAGCTCCCTTCAGTAGAAGGCGGATAGCTTTACATTGCGGTGTGTCTGTGAGCTTCAACATGGACGACGATGCTGAGGTGAGTCTTGAAAAGATGCTCGAGCTGAAAGAGCTGACAATTCACACCTCTCTCTCTCTCTCTCTCTTTCTCTCTCTCCCTTTCTGTTGTATATTAGCATATTAGCATGCATAGGAACGTGGCTGGTGCTCTGGATTCCTGCAGGTCTATGCTGTAACGTGTGTGTGTGAGTGTGTGTGTGTGTGAGAGAATGTGTGTGTGTCTATGTATGATGGGGCTGCTTCTTACATAATGCTCTGTTGCTAAAAGATAAAAAGGAAAAGCAGTGAAGTCGACTCCATGCCGTCTGGCTGCGGAAGGCGTTCAGATTTCATCTCACATCAGGATCAAGATCCCTTGGAAAGCAGGTCTATGCTATATGCTCTGTCTCTCATACACACGCACACACACACTCACACAGTATTTACACAACAGGGAAGAAGATGGCGTCATGATGGATGTATGGATTCATTTGGAAGCATGCTGAATGGAACTGCAATTTGATAGGGCTGGGTGTGAATGTATATGAAAGAAAGAAATTAGGAGCTTGTGCATGGACCGCAATTACGGAAACAAGAGGGCAAGTAAGGAGAGAGAAGATATTACGACAGACTAGAGGACGGGAAGATTACGCACGCCATAGACGGAGCGATAATGAGAGAAAGGAACAGGAAGAAAGAAATATAGATGTAGGTGTGAGCTATGGAACCATAGGTTTGAGCTCTTTGTGTTCACAGTGGACCTTGATTTAATTTCAATACAATTAAGGCACGCGGTGAATGCCAAGAGAAGAACCATTACACACCACCCTGCTCACAGAGACATGGAATGTGTAGATATGAAGATAGATAATCAGCATAACCTCAGAAATGACACAGGTTATGACACGGCCTAACACCAACTAACAACATTTACTATGTAATACTTACGCTATTGTCTGTCTTTGTGCATCGGGCCCTGTGCAGGATCCTGAAATAAAGCTTTATTAAGCACAATTGTGGATTGGATTGCTTTCTTTTCTCCTTCTTTCCTTTCTAGCCTACATTATTTGTAACACCTGCCTTCACATGACAGGCCTTGGTCATTTTAATATTTTGACAAATGTCAGCCTGTTATCCATTTTTAAGCAGAAATTCCTAATATTACAAGCGTAGCCTGATATAGACCTTTAAAAGGTCACAGGCTGCATCCAAAACCTCATTCTATCACATTACAAGCAGAAATCATAGCTCTAAATAGGACACCACTATAGCTTTTTAATTGTAGTACACCTGGATGCCTTTTCAAACAGAACTCTACATATAGAGCATTATAATGTGGAGCAAAAGGTATTTTTCACAGCCCTTTGTAGTGTGTATATGTAGGGAAGAAGGAGTGGGTTGGGATACAGCCAGAGCTTTAAAACAGGCCAAAAAACAGCCAAGGTTGCATTATTATTGTGACCTACATTCAGTACACACAACGCAGAAATGCCAAAATCACAACAAACAGCATGGACATACTAATAAAACTGGACATTCATATTAAAAATTACAGAAATGTATATATATACAAGGCTTATTGTGAATATATCCAAGACTACACTGTTAATCAGATATATTGCATATATTTAGAGAAACCAAGCACAGACCAAGCCCCTAAATACTCGTCTGATTTTATCCTTTGGATTATATTTAGGTTATAAATCTGTCATTAAAGCAGCCTCTGCGTGATCAGAGACATCAGGGCCTTTACTGCTAAATTCACCTCCAGATGTGCGCGCGTGCAGAATGAGGCGCTCAGGAAACGCAGCACAAATGCGCAATGAACCTGAACTGTTTATGAGATGTTAAAAAAAAAGAATAAAAAATACCTGCTTCAGCCTTTACCAGATGCATCAATGCAGACATGTTTCACTGACATTGCAAAACACAAAATGCGCAAATATTGATTCCATTTCATTATCTAGTACAAAAAATAAAATAAAATAAATAATAATAATAAAAAAAATAATAGAAAACCCAATCCCTTGAACTGTCCTTCTCTGATAATTAATATTTATTTATTATTTCCCCTCTCGACTAATAATTCACCCTGATGTCCTTTCAAATCAATAAAACCACGCATTATATGCACAGCTGATTTTAAGATTAGATTCCACAAATCTAATCTAAATACCCTGAATAATATGCTCCATTCAATTAAAAAATATATAATGCATAAAATCCAGCCTCGTGCTCGTTTTGTAGAGGGAATGAGCTATAAGAAAAATCCTACTGTCATCTGAATAAGCGAATAATGCTAAAGCACAATCTGATTGTGATTAGTATTGATTTTTATTTATAATTTGCTTATTATATGCCATTCAAGACTGCTGAGAGAGATCAACTTTTTAAAAAAAAAATATCTGAAACATTTAAGAATCTCTGCAATGCATTTGGACACCGTTATTAGGCCTAAACTCTTAACTGGAATTATTTTCACGCATTTTCTGATGTAAATACAAAAGTAAATATAAGGCTATAGACAGACATTGGCCACGCGCGCGACTGGCAGCAGTCTGATAAAACGCGCGCGTGACTGAAATCCGCCCTCGACCCCCAACCTTAACACAATGCAATAATGCAAAAAAAAAAAAAAAAAAAAAAAATTTACAATGCTATATAATGTATAGCTATATAGCTACAAATTTACACTCTCTTTTTAAATATATAGTCAGTGACATACAGTAATCAATATGTAGAAAATACATTATGCATTTTATAGAGTAAATATATAGTAAATGGAATTGTATAAATGACATGGCTTTATTTTTATGTTCATATTGCAATGCATGCTCACCAGGTACAAATAAAAGTATAGAAATGCATAAAGATGGCAATAAGATGTACAGGATATAAACAATAGAAAGGTATATGATAAATATGATATTTTTCTGTTATTCTTATTTTGTTTATCTGTTAATGCACTTTCTGTGGGAATATATGGCATATAGATGCATTCATTTTGCATCTACAAATGTACAAATGTACATATATATGCATGTTTTGCTATGCAATCTATCTATCTATCTATCTATCTATCTATCTATCTATCTATGCATAACAACACATTGATTTTATATATTTAATATTCAATATTAAATAAGAATATGGTTTTAAAAGATTTGAGATAGCTTTGAATTTTAAGGCTTTATCTTACAACTAATTGTGAATGTCTCTGCACATGCATTGTGTGTGTGTGTGTGTGTGTGTGTAGCTATATATACATATAAGTATATAAATATATACATAAATATATATGTGTGTGTGTCATTCAGGCCACTCGGTTAACAGACATTTCTGCTATCTACGATCATCCCCTTGGTGTTTTTCATCAAAAAAATTATAAAAAAGCACCTTAATCTTGTGTCTTTGTGGTGGTATATTTTGAGACCCTGATTGGACAAGACTGAAAGGGGGTTGGGGTTGGGGACGGGCAGACGGTGACTGTCTAAAATGCACTGCTCTTACAGACACGTGCCGTCCCCCATCCTGCTGTCGTGTCAGTGTCCCTTGAGACTGTGTGTTCCTCTGGGACAGCAAAAGAGAGTGAGATGCAGAGAGAGGTCAAAAGTGGAACCCTCAGGCACCCTGATTTAGAGAGGCCATAGGCATCGCCACGTGCCACTTCACACACTGTTCAGTCCAACCACACACACACACACACACACACACATGCACAAATCCACACAAGAACCCAAATTTACACACTTCCTAAAATGCATGTCTATGATCACCCACATTACTACAGTATCTACATGACTTCTTGCAATCGCTCACACAATTTCCATCTTTTGCAATAATGGACCTAAATCTTTAATGAGTAGAAGGCCTCTAGTTGATGGATGGGTTTAACCTCCCTGACAGGTCGACCGTTGGAATATTTACCAAATGCAACGGCGTCTTCAGCACATCTGAATAAAGGGCCAGAGAGAGAACAGATCCACTGCTACTTTTCTTTGGGGGGGGGAAATCATAGCTCTGTGCTTTCTGCTATTTACTGTCCATGTTAAACCATGCAAGGATATTACTACAAAATATAAACTCACATACATACAGACATGCTGAATAGCAGATAATCCTATGCTGAAAGCAGAAACAAACACACACACACACACACACACACACACACACACACAAATGTCTACAGTATATACAGTGCTGTCTTAGGCACATGCA
The DNA here is from genome assembly GCF_027358585.1 of Pangasianodon hypophthalmus. Lineage (NCBI taxonomy): Eukaryota > Metazoa > Chordata > Actinopteri > Siluriformes > Pangasiidae > Pangasianodon > Pangasianodon hypophthalmus. Next base: position 6,576,035 of record NC_069719.1, read on the forward strand.
AAGAAGGGCTGTAATGCAAATATGCCTTCAAAAATAATGAAATTAAATGTTTCTACATAAAAAATACTTTAATGTGCAGTAAACAGAAATAAAACTAAATGACAAAAACTAAAATAAATAATAATAATAATAAAAAAAAACTAAACAACAAACACACACAAATATATACATATATATATATATATATATATATATATATATATATATATATATATATATATATATAGCCTCAGGTACAGTTTGTGCAGTTTTATAAGTAAATGAGCTGGTAAGTTTTACTGAGCGTCTTGGAGAATCCGCACAGGTCTTCTGGAGACTTTGACTGTCACACTTACTTTTTTTTTTTTTTTTTTTGTATGCAAACTCAGAAGCCTTCATTATTTTTTTTCTGTCTAAAGAAATGGTCTGTTATGTCTTTCATTACTGACATACAAAACATTTTTCTGTAACATTTCATTTTTGGTTGGAAAAGTAATGTTTGGAAATGTTTTTTGTACTGACTCAATAATAAATATGCACTGTAATGTACTGTAACATACATATACATATATATATATATATATATATATATATATATATATATATATATATATATATATATATATATACATATATATATATATACAGTATATCCATGAATACATTGAAAGTAATTGATTCAAAAATATCTCACTATATCTTGTAGTATAAAAATCTTATCACAATTCAAAACACATCTTTTTTGCTCTTTTGTGTGTCTGAAGGCTGTTCATTTGACAGACCATGTTTAAAATCCATAAAATGTATAATTATAAAATATCCACTCTTCTTACTTTTGTTTGTTGGTGCAGGTGTGTACAGGGAAAAAAATGTGTGAGAAATAAAGTTCAGTGTTTTGTCATTCAGAATAGTGGACTGGATTACAGCTTTAAAATTCACAATAACATTACAAATTCCTCTTTGTGACATATTAAAAAAATAAAAATCGCATAATCTAGTAACATTTTTGACCAGTGTATATAAAAGCAGCTGCCCTTATATCATGCTCATGATTTTTACAAATCAAACACACACTTAATGCATTTTCACAAATTCCTGCCAACATGAAACCCATGGATGCTCTGAGAGGAATTCTGGGAGACTCATGCCAGGGAATTTGCAGGAGATGTGCTGCCCTCTATTGGCCTGGGCCTTTTATTTCTGCACCATGCCGCCATTTCCTGACTAGTCTCTTTTCCTTAAAGGACAGTGTCCACCTTTTTCTCTCCCTCATCAAGTTTCAACACACATTTACATATTTCATTATTAGGAGCTGGTTGAAATGGGGATATGCTTTAATTTGAGCATTTGGAGCATAATTAATAATCTCTGATAGTCTATTTGTAAAGACTTTGCTATACTTACTTACCTGAGTAGCTACACATGACATGAAGTTCATGCTGAAAGGTTAACAGACAGCACTATGAAAATGCAAAAGTCTTATAAACCCAGTGCACTTGCTGCTTGTTTGAGATTTTTTTAAACTTCAGTCCTGTCTTTAGTTGTGTACTTGTCTGAGTCCATGACCGAGATGCCTTTTAGGCACTGTAACTCTTAAAATTGAACTTTATTTGAAATTGAATGTAAGAAAACATCCATCCATCCATTTTCTGTACCGCTTATCCTACACAGGGTCACGGGGCAGCCTGGAGCCTATCCCAGGGGACTCGGGGCACAAGGCGGGGGACACCCTGGCCACGGTGCCAACCCATCTCGGGGCGTAATCACACACAACAGACAATTTGGCTGATGTTGCCAATCAGCCTACAGCGCGTGTTTTTGGACTGGGGAGGAAACCTCCAAAGCAGGGGGAGAACATGCAAACTCCGTGCACACAAGAATTGGAAACCCCAACCCCAGAGGTGCAAGGCACCAGTGCTAACCACTACCCCACCATGCCACCCTGTAAGGAAACATACCTGTAATCAATCAAATGTGTTAATCCAGGTACCAAGCGCTCTCTCTCTCTCTCTCTCTCTCTCGTTAGAAATTGCTGCATAGCTTAACGGAATTGAGTTTTTTTTAAAGCATAGAATTAGCAAATACACAAAATGTGGTTAACTAGCATTCATGCTAATGGCATGAGGAATTTAACGACATTCTAATCATTAACTTAAAATGTATTTTTAAATGAATACTTTCAATCTATAATTTGAGTAGAAGGTTGTATGTTCAAAGTCAATATCACAACATCATTGAAAATAAAGAAAGAGGAATGCGAGAGGTACTCTTCTTCTTCTCACGATCTTCAGGAAATTCAAATGATGTAAGTTCTTTCTGTCACTTGTAGAATATTCCAAATGTCATCGGGGTAAATTTGTTCAGGTTTCATTGACTAAAATGTACATTTTTTATACGCTATAATGGACTCATGAGTTTTCAAGCATGAGACGTTAGATGCAAATGCAAAAGTAATAAGATTTTTAGTACTTATTAATATTTTGAAATATTTTAATGATTATTTCAAGTGTAGGTGTGGGTATAGTGGGCTAGGACATGCTGTTTTCTACGTGTTGTAGAGGTTTTATTAATGTTTTAAGTAAATTATCTGACACATGCACATAGCATCATGTGAAGGACACTTTACCTGTGTCTTTCACTACACTAGTTCTCTGGCCTACCATGTGTTTAAAGCTCAGTTCATTACTTAATGTACCAAAAGCTACTATGAAACAAAACATTTTAGATATATTGCTAGTTTACTTAGATCTTTCAGCCTCACGATAGCTTTATTACCATTTTTTTGGTCCTCATGTGGAGAGACAGTAGCAACCAAATAGCAGTCACTCATTTTCAGCAGGCGATTGATCCTGGTCAGGGTGGTGGTGGATCCAGAGCTTATCCCGGGAACAGTGGGTGTGAAGATGGACGCTTCTTCGCAGGGCACCACGTACACACATTCACACCTAAGGTTGATTTATCTTAGCAAATCCAAGTACTGGTATGTTTTAGGAATGTGGGAGGAAACTTGAGAATCCAGAATAGACACAGAAAGAACATGCGAAACTCCACACAGACAGTAACCCGAGCTCATGATTGAACCGGTAATACATTTATCAAGTCTCTTAAAGCTAATGGACCACCAAGCAATTTCTTTTCTTTTCTTTTTTTGCATAATTAAACATTCAATATGAGCCTGTTCTTAGAGAGCTCTGTACTGACCCCTAGCTGCTTGGATGTAGTGAGAATATCACCCTCATTTGGATTGTGGAAGTCCTGCTTAAAAGATAGCAAACGTTTTAGTATCATCACAGTTTCCCAATCCTGGTCCTGGAGTATCCGCTGCTGTGCAGACTTCAGTGCTATCTCTGCTCCCAGGATGCCTGATCCAGCTCATTTACAGCCCTTCCTGAGTTGAAGTGGGTATGCTAAAGCAGGGAAAACACTAAAATGTGAAGAACAGCAGGGTACTTCAGATCAGGGTTGGGAACCTGTGCTCTGGCAAGCCTTGCATTTCATCAGTCCAGGAATTTTGAAGAAAGTTTGTTAAACATGAACACATTTGAACAAAGCAAATTCAATTGTTAATTCATCTTCATTAAAAACACTTTATTCTGGTCAGGATTCCTGTATTCCAGGAATACACCCTGCCAGTCCATCATCTGGCATTTCCATTGTCAAACACACATACAATCACATCCAGTGGCAATTTAGCATAGCCAGTCCACCCACTAGCATGTCTCGGGGAGGTTGGATGAAACTGGAGAACCCGGAGGAGGAACATGCACATACAGTAACCTGAGCTCGGAGACCCTCAAGCTGTGAGGTGGCCCTCTGCACCCCCGAGCTATACCCACAACACAAACCTACTTGTTACAACCTAACATTGTCAAGCTATGTCGCAACAAATTACTTACTTTACTCACCAAAGGATATTTAAAGAACAAAATTAGGAATGGGAGAACAAAAATGATAAATTCATGTAGTGCGGCAGAAAAAAGGCATAACTGACGTACAAGAACGAATTTCCCACATTTTACTATTATTATTTTTACATGGTCCAACATTAATTGCTTCCAACTTTCTCATAGTGTCTGACTGCAAGGTGTACAGATGATTCACCAAATTCATTTTCCATTACACACTATCTCTAGCCATTGCACTGAACTCACAAGATAACAGCAGACAAAGATACAAATCATCATGCATATTGACTTTCCCTGAGGTGACATGATCTAAACGTGGCAACCATCATGGCAGGAAGGCTTGTACTTTTAAGTGTACATAAGTTAACCGATTACATTATGTAAGACAAGTCAAAACTACGATGCCTCTGGATATTGTAGATTAGTCACTAAGAACTTCTGCTGTAACTACACAGACTGTCCTGTGCTCATCCCTGTACTCATTTACAATACACTCACACTGAACATCCTTTCAACACATTCAGTACTGATTGACTTTACATTATACACCTGTAGAGGAGGAATGATGTGTATATTAGCAATTATTATTATACAAGACGACGATTGGTGCCCTTTTGAGTCTGGCTCCTTTCAAGGTTTCTTCCTGAGAACGGTGAGATCTTGATAATCTGCTTTGGCATGTATGTAATAAACAAAGACTAGCCTGTGCTCATCTTCACAGTACACTCATACTGAACATCCTTTCAACACATTAAGTACAGTTTGACTTTATATTATACAGTTATGAAAGAGTAATGCTTTATAATAATTGCACTATCCAGTGTCACTCAGAAGAGGATGGGTTCCCTTTCAAGTCTGGTTCCTCTCAAAGTTTCTTCCTCATGTTGTCTCAGGGAGTTTTTCCTTTCCATGATCATCTTTTGGCTTGCTTATTAGTAATCAAAATCTGCATCCAGATGTCTGTACAGCTGCTTTGTGACAAGGTCTATTGTTAAAAGTGCTACACAAATAAAAAAAAAGAATATGTAAAAAGGGATGTCAGCCACTCAACTGTTTAAGAAAAAGAAAAAGAAAAAAAAAAAGTACAGAGTTGAAAACTAGCACTGCCTAATTACTTAGTGTGTCTGCTCTAGTCAAATGCACACACACACACCCACCCACGTGTAACATTAGACCATACATAATTTGACATCTGTTCGCAAGCACATCTTCATTTCAGCTGTCAGCAGAATCAGCACTTGAGAAGTCTGAAGTGTTTTTTTTCATACCAACAACCGGCAAAAAGCCTTTCAATTCTCTCCGTCACATTCTCACTCATTCAACAACCACCACCACATCAAATACAACAAAAACATATGGAACTCAACCATAGTTGTCTGCAAACTTTTGAATGTATAACAATTTCAAAGACCAGACTTTGGAAATGGGCCATTTTTGCAGCACAATCTATCATCACACCCACTGCTCATCTTGCATGCTAAATCATATCTGTTTTTTTTTTCGTTCTATATGCACAACTGCGCTCGAACAAAACTGAACCACACTACATTTTTTAGCAGCTTTTTATTATTCTGATCAGTGTCAGAAGTTTTGCAGGACCCCTTTTAAATGCACGAACATTAACATACTACAGGAATGGTGGGTGGAGTACGCAGGCGGCTACTGAAGGGATCGAGGGTGAAGGGGAGAACCAGGCGATTTGGGGCATGGGTTAGTGTGGGGAAGTGAAGAATGTAGTCAAACAAGGTGAGAATGCAACACGTCTTGTGCTGAGTATACCACATTTATTTTCATGAACTGAGTAATAGAAAGAGAGGGTCCACAGCCCACCTCGCTGCTGACTTAAGAAACAGAGAAGAGAAAGAAAAATGGATGACAAGAAGAGAGCAGCCCATAGCAACATTGTTAACTTGAAGGGAAAAAGGCAAAAAACAAGGTCAGAGAAGACTTTTAAACACAGCCCCATTTTTGCACACCATAAAAAATTATACAAATGACAAACTGAACATTTCTTGGTGTTTGCTTAAACTGTCCTGACCAAAACCCGCTCTTACCTCCAGGCATAAAACAAACAAACAAACAAAAAAAAATCCTGAATATTCATTATGATTAAATGATTTCACTCTTATAAGCAAGGGCTAAGGACGTCTTTCCTTTTTTGTGAAAGGCAATGACATTTTGCACAGGCTACTGTAGAATTATTCACAATGTAACATCCACTCAAAGGCCACTCCCACTGTGCATCCTGATGGGATCATTTCCAATGACACAAAAAAAAAAAAAAAAAAAACTGGGGAGAGATTAACAAAGAAATGAAACAGACTGCCCGTTCAGGCAGGGCCTTAGAATCCAATACTAAAAAAAATCCACTATAGACTTTAGTGATGAGGCAGACCAGCCTTGCTCTTGGACTGTAAAAACAAAACAGTTAAAAAAAAGAAAAAGGGAGAAGAAAAGAGGAAGCAGCAAAAAAAAAAAGGAGAATGGGACGAAAAAAGGAGCGAAAATGATCACCTAAGCATCCTATAGAATTAAGTTGTAGTCCTATGAATAATCGTTTTTTTTTTTCCTTTACTACAAGTTCAAAGTAAGTCTTTTAAGTCAACAGAAATCAAGAGAAGAGTCTTCATTTAGGTTTTTTTTTTTCATTCATTTTTTTTTCTTGCTTTGAATCCTTGGTTAAGTCTTTCCCCAGAATAATCAGTGAAAACATCTGGATGTATAGTTGGGGAGAGCAGGACCATGTCAGTCTTTTTCCCCAAAGAGAAGTGGCTTTTACTTGACACGTCCTTGACGATCCTAGGAAGAAGTGAAAGTGAGAGAGAAATCGGTAATCAAAGAATAATAAACCTTCATAACAAATACAGGGCTTTATAAATGGTGTAGCTGATGCCATACACATATATACTTATTGCTAGCATAAAAAAAAAAAAAAGCCTGTCTGGAAATATAACAATTCAACTGGACAATTTCACATGATGCTCATTCAAGAGTTTTGGCTAGTTGGCAAAAAAAAAAAAATGCCTCACACTGCCTTTTGTTTTATTGCTCCTGACAGTTCATATTTACAGCTGCAAATAATTAAAAAATAAAAATGAAATACTACTCTTCCATCTCTAAGAGAAGTGCAATACACTATGTAGCTTTTATTCCGTCATATTACACCCATTACACTCGACTGCAACACAAGGCTGATATCAAGTACTATTTTAAAATCACCAGCCACAGGGCAGAGTATTACTACACTTTTTTTTTTTTTTTTTTTTGCATTTTATGCAGCTGTTTCTGATGAAGTCTCAATCTAACTTCTAGAAATGACAGTTCTGTAAAACCCAAAGCCTCATGTACAATTTGAGCTTTACAGCTTTAAATAAATTTATCTACATTTTTACAGTTCAAGCTATTTATATTCCGCTGGCCGCCTACTCCCTGCTGGCTCAACCCAGAATCAGGTCGAGCCAGCCTTTCTACTCATCTCCAATTCTTCTTTGCTAATTTAGGGTGAAAAAAAAAAAAAAAGTACTATCACGAGATTCAGATGTAATTAAGCATATTCCAAACATGTAATCATTTAGAAGAACAGTGCTTGTGCAACAGTGTGGTTTTTACACGGTATATTTTAGTGCTTCCTTGCTTCAACACATCAGATTATTTACCAGACTTGCGTTAGTTTAACATGGACGTGCCGGCCCTGGCTAAATCATGACTTTTGGCTAGCTGGATAATTTAACATAATGGATTGAAATACTGTTGAGCTTAGCAGACTGACACATTCGATTACAGGTTCACCATTCATGTGGGAGTCTGGTTTAATACTGTTTCTAATTAGCATGTCTGCTCATGCTGTACTAACTTCTAACTTCCCTCTAACAGGCCTTTAGCTCCATGGTGTTCTTAGAGTCTGGATTGCACTAGCATGAGAATGGGGTTTTTGATACAAAGCACTTCTATAAGTCACTCTGGATAAGGGCATGCTGTTTTAAAAAAACAAAAGGGGAGCACTTTGAAGGATTTGATGAAATATAGTCTTATAAACGCCAAACTCCATTTTCTGGTTCTTTCAAAGGAAAAACTGATTTGTTCATAAATTAGGTGAATAATTGAGAATTCAGTGTTGCATAAAATCATTACGATTATTATTTTTATCCATTGTCAGGCAGCCCTACAAGCAACCAACGTGAACAACATCCCTTTGTTCAAGGTGTGCCTTACCTGCAGTCTGTAGTGACTCCGGCTGGGATTACTCGAGTATGGGTCGTTCCCCTGGACCTCCACCTGCACAAGTTTAAAAAAAATAAATAAACAGCTGTAAATTTTGTGCATTCAGCTATGGAATTAGAGATGGGCAGTACTGTCACTGTGAAAAATTATAGCTCCAAACCACTAGATCATAACCACAAAAAAGTCAAACACAAATCTACCATCAGCTACTGCTATGTACGGACACTGGCGAAAAAGAGACAGGTCATATCTGGCATTTTCCGTATAAACAGAAAACCCTTTGTGATGAGTGAAGAAAAAAATGATATGATCATCAACACAACAGCATGGCAACCAGTCTACAACTTTCAACGGTGTATTTAAATAGATCAACATTAATCTGCAGTTGTATTTTGGCTAGAGGTGAATCAGAATGCTAATTTGAGATGCACTCAGTGGCAAGTACCCAGAAAGAAGAAAGAATTTTTTTTTTTTTAAATTAAAAAACAAAACAAAACAAAACAAAAAAACAAAACAAAAAAAAAAACCTCGACTAGGGGATGGACGAGCTCAGGGAGTGAGATTTGGGCAGATTTGGGCTTACCTTGCTGATGAAGACGAGCAACAAACAGACACAACATGACTAGCACACAAAATGTGTCATGTGCATTAATGTGAATGTGTAAATACACCACATTCAAGCTACTTAATGAGAAATCTGTCTAATAAGCGACCTCGACTAGGATTAGGCAGGTTATCCGACTAAACAGAGTTTAATTCAGGTATATAAGTGAACTGTTTTTCATGTGCAGTGACTCATGAAGCTTGTGACACAAACTTCACGATCACAAATTAAAAATAATCACGTAATTAAATTGTGTAACAGGTTTGCAGCGTAATTCTGAAGGACCATGATAAAATATTGGTGTTCAAAAGGCGTTAAACACAGTATTGTTAGGAAGTGATGCTGTTTAACAGTGCATGCACACTGCACATGGCACGAGCGTCTCCTTCTGCAAGCATGTTTGAAATTTTTAGTTCTTATTTGTTTTCTTTTACTTATAAAGTATTTTGTATTCATAAAATGGAGACATAATAGTAATTACTGGATGTGAGAAAGGAATCTGAATTTTGGGTGCTCAGTAACTTAGATGATCATTTGTTGACCAAAATATTGTACAATACAATTACAAAGCACAATATTACAACTGGTATTTGTATGAAAGTCAACATTTGTGATACCTTTTCTTGGTAGACACTGAATAAAAGTATTGCTGAACTCACAACACTAGGTAGATATTAAACTACTGGATGCCCAAAGCACAGGAGAGCTATTTATTCTACCATTACATCCAGTTTTGAACACAACACTGTACAGTTTTGAATGTAATGCATCACAGGGACTGTATAAAGATGTCTGAATTGGGCCTGAATTGTGATTCAAACTGAACAGATTTCTGAGGCCTCAGAAGTGTCAGAAAGGCATTTCACACAGCGTGGGCCATGGCATGACTGTCTGCACTACTTCCACAGTGGCTGGCCAGCAGACTCGAGAATAAATGAGCTCTGACAATGTGTCATACATTCTCTCTGAAACACGTTTATTACAATGTTGCTTCATAGAGAATCTGCCCTTTTAAACTGATTCCTCATAGCCAAAAAAAAAAAAAAAATTTTTGTTTCTTTTATAACTTCTTCTGTAACTAGGCATGTTACCACTAGAGGAGTGAGTTTGTATGGAATTGGTGCTGTAGGCTGCATACTTCAGTTTAATATGGAACGAGAACAGAAGAGTCATATGAGCATTCAAACTTTCAGTGACATAAAATTTAAAAACCCTAAACCAAATAACATCTCACATCACATGCACACCTGTATTATAGTCCATCACATAAAAGAATCCCACTGGACTATGTGATTTTGTATTGTGTTCTTTCTCATTTCCATCAAATCCACACAACTTTTTATTTGAATGGACAATGAGAAAAGATGTGCTCTCATATTTCTTGCTGATGTTTCTCTCTCCTTTGTTGGAAAATGTAAATGCTCAGAGCTTTCCAAAGTTCATTAGGATTTGGCTCTCAGAAGCACTTCTGACAAAGCATAAACCAGGCCCCGAAATACAATTTACACAGGATTGGATTTACATCTTACTGCTTTATCACCAGATCTAGCTCAAGCCAAGGAGCCAAGTAACACAGCTACAGTAGCATTTAGTAGCCAAGTAGGAATTCTATATAATTTTGGCCAGATGAGGTCAGCTTCAAACAAAGTCGAATGCTTATTTACTTAAGCACATTCATGGAAATGTAGGGTTAAGTTCCCGTAAATCTGGCTCTAATACGGAGATGTGTTTAGGCATGTTATAAACTTGTATCTAAACTCCAGGCAGCAAACTGCCGCATGAAAGCACGTGTTTTAACAATAGGGGCAAAGCAGACTGAGTAACCAAACAAAACTGACAACTGCTGAACGCATTTCTATACACAACTAGTAGCTAGCCCGTTGTTACCCTGCCAATTCATACTACTACTACTACTACTACTACTACTACTTCACATATACACACACACACACACACAGTATAATGACCAGAATTTCTACCTCATATTAAAATGCACTGATAGCCTCTTGTGACTGTATTTTGTGGCTCATGTACATACAGTTTAGCAAGTATATGTAGATAAGATGCATGTAGATACAATACATAAGTTTGTGAACACCTAACCATCACACCCATGTGGGCTTTTTGAGCATCCCATTCCAGATTTAGTCCCCCTTTGCTGTTACAGTAACCTCCACCCTCCTGGAAGGCTTTCCACTAGCTAACGTAAATTGCAGCTTTTCACCTGCCTTTCAATCGGATACACTGTTTAGCATCAGGGCAAACTAAAATGCAGCAGTGCTGAAATAATCTGAGTGCTGGCAGTTAAATGAACTTCAAAATGACATTACAGAGGGACACAAAAGGTGATTTGTCTTCTCTATGACTGATCTATTCGCTGTGATGCCACATGCACCTATTGCCTACGAATGAAGATTCTACACAGGACACTGTTTAATATGCTACTTGTCCTTTCCATCGTACTAACCTCCTCTTTGGAGTTTCACACTGCAATAATCTTTTTAAAAAATGAAATCCTCCTGTGGGATTTTTGAAATGCAAAACCCCACATCAAAGCCTTTGTTTTATTCCGACATTTGCAACACACAGCTTTGTACAGTGAAAATATCTTAAAGATTCTACACTTGCAACAAATTCATCCTGATTTCAAAGTATGCATACTGATTTCAAAGTATTCGATTAAAACACCTTAATAAATAAAAGTAACAACGAAAAACTGTACTCTAATCTTTAAAGATGAAGATGTAAAACAAGAACAAAGTTGGAATCGTCCGTCTTCTATCTCTTCATGTGTGGTTCTGTCTTAATGGTTTTTATTGTTTTATTCATTTATTTCATTTTATTTGTATTTTACTTCACTGTTACTATACAACACCCTTTTGGCTGCCACTTGTGCTATAGAAATAAAGGAGATCTGACTTGACAAGCTTTTGCACAGCTCACTGATATGTTTCAGATCATTAAAAAGCATGTACTGCCAAATGAGTTGCTGAGAAAAATACACATTCAAATTGTGTGGGAATATTCAAAACTCCTTGTTTTGTGCTTCAAATCTGTTGTGTATCGTTGTCAAGTTGTATAAGCTTGCACAGCATCAAATATCATAAAAAGATAATTTTTCCCTACTAAAAGAACTTCACTCATAAAATATTGCACCTACTATCTACCTCTAGTGAGAGCTATGTAATGACCCCAGCTGCTTTACATACAGCACTAGCATTCACTAAATGTTTGTATTTTAGTTTGAAGCATGCTGGTGTTTTAGCGACTGGTCTCAAACCTGACTCTGGCACCAATTGATGGAGCGCAGTGGTAAAATGACAATGTTGGTCAACACTTCTGCAAACTCCCACACTGAGTTATTTATACAAGCTCAACAGCAGTCTAGACAACTTTACTCACTTCTGCAAGTGGGAAAGATTACCTTTTTAACACTTTCCTCCTCCTCCTGGCGCTTCTCATAGTGCGAGAAGTCGTCAAAGATAGAGGTGGTGTGCTTGTAGCCCGCGATGATCTTGAGCACCTGCCGCGCCTTGTCGAGCGGGACCTCTTGCGTGTCACGCGAGTTGGTCACTGGCTTGTTCTCGTTGTTCTCAAGGCGGATGTGACGCAGCTGACTGTTGGGCACGTCCTTGACAAAGATCCAGCGCACATCAAACCGACCCTTCCACTTATCCTGCGACCACACGCCGGCACACGTGTTGTAGTCCACGGGTGAGCGCATTTCGGCCACACCACAGAAATGGCCGCTACCGTTGACGCTGAAAAGCAGGTACAGGGGGCCCTTTCCACCCAGAGAGCGGTATGCTGCGTCCAGTCGCTTGTTGCCATGCTCTGTGCTGCACCACACGTTGTACTTGATGGAGCGATGGATGTCGTCCTCCGAGTAGCTCTTAATAATAAACACACGTCCCTGTTTGGGGTTCCAGTCAAAGTCCTTCGGGTTGTAGTTGTTGACAAGGCGCAGCTTCTCAAGGACCGGGTGCGGCTCTGGTGGCACACTGACTCCACCTATTCCGGCACTGGGAGGGGACTGGCTGGCCCCACCTGCTGCATCTCCAAAGCCGTTGGCACGATTACGAGGAGGGACCCAGCGGGTCTGTTGAGAAGGTTGTGGTGGAGGGGGTGGGCCTTGAAGTTGGGGCGGAGCCATACCTGGTTGCCCATTAGGAGCCTGGGGATGCTGTCCTAAAGCAACAGTAGGGGGTGCAAGCTGTCCGTTGGTGAGGGGAAGCTGCGGCACCCCTCCGGCAGGTGTAGCTGGCTGAGGGGAGGCCTGATTGGGTGGCTGTCCATTGGTGGGCAGTGCTGGCTGTTGGGGTGTTGCTGCTTTCGGCACCGCCCCTTTGTTATCCCATGTGCCAATATCCATGTTGTGTTTGATTGGTGGAGGGGGAAGGTTCGTGCCCCCCAAGGTGCCTTTAGTCTTGATCTTAGGCTGGGGTTTGGCAGGCTTGCTGGCGATGTCCGCCCAGGACGCCACTTTGGCAGGCGCGATGGAAGGTGCAGGCATGCTGGGTGCTGCTGATACCTGATTCAAAGGTCCTCCAGGAAGTCCAGAACCAACAACTTTAGGTGTCATGTCTCCTGCCCCGATCTTAAGCCCTGCCATACCCTGGTCCAAACTGTTCATCCCTACAGCCTTGTTAAGAGGCTCATTGGCGGTGAACGGAGACTGTCCATCAATCACAGCACCCCCGAGTGAGCTGGGTGCGTAGGCATAACTCTGTGTGGACTGTCCCTGAGAGCTGCTGCTCCCCCAGGCAGAGAAGTCGATCCCACTGGGGAAAAAGTTGAAACCATGCTGACCCAGGAAAGGGTTGCTCCCAAGTGCCCCTGACTGGCCAAACATGGCATCCGGGAGGAAGTGGTGCTCCCCATTGCTAAGCTGTCCATAAGAGGCCAGGTAGGGCATGGGAGGATCACCACCTGTGGACCACGCCGCTTCATTAAGCGAGTAGGTGAATCCTATGGAGGGGCTATAGTAGCTAGGCATATAGGAGTCGGACATGGCCGTATATGCATTGCTCTGCAAGAATGGAGAAACAATCCATTAACAAACAAACATTAATAAAAGCACAGAAAGTTTAAAAACTCACTATAAAGCGGTAGAAATAATTCCACTCTCTGATCCAGTGGGCCATGCCTATTGTGATGATGTTTAGCTAATTAACACACCCTTTTTGATTAAACTAAATAGAGAAAACACTAAAACGTACAGGACAGTAGAGCATTAGACATAAAAGATTTAGGTTTAAGCTTGCAAAGCAAAAATTAAATCCTCACACGACCCCGTAATATCCTTGAAGGAATCCTTTGACTGCACCCCCAGACAGAGGAGAGTCCCTGTTCATTTTCATGGGGAGTAACTAGCAATTATGCAGCCCCACCTCCGATTTTACTAAATCTCAATGTGCTCAGTCACACATTTCATCTGACTCGGGTTTCTGGTGCTCGTTTACCACATGCCACTGTTTCAAAGCTAGATGAGTGCACCCAGAGTGTTATGTTATACATCTACAAGAATTCAGTGCTGATGCCATATCCATCTCATCCAAAATGGGTCTTCATCCAAGTGTCGCACATAATATGTAGATGAAAATAAATAACGCCTTAGAGTCTGTTCCTCAGGGTACAATAAATGTAGGAGTAAGCAGATTTAGTATTTGGGATTGAAGATTTATAAATACATTCAGCCAACTAAGTATTATGTAACGTAGAAGAAGAGTTTAGGGCAGCGATTCTCACGGTCTGGGCTAAAGACCCAAAGTCTTTCTTCTTTGGGCATTCTCTGATCTAACATAGCTTAACATGGAAGTTTAATCAAATTTAGTCAGATTAGAAAGAAGACATGGCAAAGAGAATGGCTAAATCCATTTATGTTTCTGTTTACATATTTACAATATAAGGAAGAAACAGAGGCAGAGATTAACTACAGAGGAACCCAGAGATCCTTTTTGTTTCTAAACAGGCAGTAATATTCTGTAAATTGCTATATAAATTTGATTTCATTAAAAAAAAAACCACACAAGAATGTATTATTTGCACTATACCACTAAACAGACACAGGTGTTGCACATGAATACTGCACTTCTGCCTCTTGTCTCTTATTACACAGTTTCCCACGATTTGCAAAGAAAGAGCTACCAAAATCACCACACAAAGAACAAGTGTAAACTTAAAGAAACTAATCAAAGGCTTGTTTCCTGCATCCTTCATGTTGGAAAAAAGTATGCAGAATGTGCATACTCTGAATTGTTAATTTCCAGTGAAACAGTGAACAATGCAGTTACAGCATATTCTATTCAGGAAACAAAGGCCTGTGACCAGGATGCAATTAAGGAGGATAATAGGCACCGAACAAGGAGCTACAATAGTTGAGTCACCATTTATGTCTCCAGGCTCCCTCTATTGTGTGGACGTGTAACAGGACCTACCTGTCTGGGCTGAGCGTTCAGATAAGGCTCGAACTCATCATCATTTAAAGTCTCCTTTTGGGCAACAGCTCCGTTTTGCACTGAAAGAGGAAAAGAAGAGAGGTTACTCAGCACAGTCTACATATACTGAACCTCAGCTGTAGCCACACACAAATTCCACTTTTACCTCAGTCACAAGTGACGTTTGCGAGAAGTGAAATTTATATCAAAACGTATGACCCAAATGAACAACTAGTCACTCCATGCATTACGTGGTAGAAACATATCATGTGCTTGGTTTTCAGCCCTTCTATTTGTGGCTTATGAAAATTATTGCCTGCTGGTTAAAATACCAATTATCGTTCTCTTTTGGAAAGTAAAAAGGTAGAGATAAATATCATGCCACACAGATCCGTGTTGCAAAAAAAACACACGAGAAGACAACGGTAAAGTTCTGGACAAGAATCAAAAACAAAAAACTGAGTTTAAGTGCATGTTAACTCTATATATGCTACAATTCTGAGAGCTCAGATTGCTGACTGAAGAGAGGAAAGAATAAAAGAAAAAAAGGGGGAGAAAAAATCCCCTAGAGATTTTTTTTTTTATTAGGCACAGTGCCATAGATCTTAAAGATCCATCACCAGTGATCAGTGTAGTGTAACCAGGAATGCATGATTTAATTTTAATTTCATGTAATCGTACAAAAGTGGTAGAGATCAAGATCGATCATCATCAGAGCTGTCATTTGTCATTCTAGTTATTACAAGCATAATTAAGTGGCCATTTATGCCGAATTGTTTTAACCCTTGTGTTCTGTTCGGGTCAAAATTACCTGGTTAAAACACTTAACTAGACTAGGAATGTTTTGAACTTTATTTGCTTGGCTCATTTTCTCTACTGAACATGAAAAACTCACACGGTAAATTCACTTTTGGGGCGTCTGCTACACCCTCCAAGTCTTATATCCAATCACACACACTCCTACATGAAGGAGCATCCTCAGGCATGAGAGGTGGCTGTGTGTCTCTTTACCGTTCCCAGAAAACACATGTATTCAAGATGGGTCATTTCAAATATTATTTTTTTTGGGTCAGTATGACTCAAACATTACATTCATTTCTAAGAAGTGAACAGAACACAAGGAGTGTTGTGACTAACAAAACTAGAAAAAGTGCTTTTACTATGATGCAAAAGGTTTCAAATCTACATTTAAAAATGGATCCACTTTGTTTTAGTTCTTAGAGTTAAACTTCATGAACAAAAAGCTTTCAGAAATTAAATATACGACACTCTAAGGGTTCATTCTTTGCCTCATACATATATTTGAATAGTTAAATTCCTGTGATGATAAAGATAGTCCATGGGGTAATTTATATACTGTATGGTACCTGAGTGCAAAAAGTTTAATAACCCCTGGTACAGTGCACTAGATAGGGAGTATAATCCATTATTTTACACGTTATGAACTGAACTTCTATAGGGACTAAAGAGGCATTTGTGATTCAACCCAAGTCAGCCAGGTAACGATAGCTAGCATGCAGTTGTAGCTAGCTATCGATTACTAATTACTGTTACTACGCTTTCTAAACGCGTAAAAAGTTAGCTAACTTCATATTTCTAGAGTTTCTATGATCTCGTGTAGGGGGGAAAAAACCTTATAATTTTCAATAAGTTAGAGAAATATGGTTAGCTGAGCCAGTACACGCATCACTAAGTGCACTTCCTCAGATTCATCTCCAGTACACTAAACCTGGCCTGACCGCTAGCAACGTTAGCCAGCTAGCTACCTTGCTAACTGGCTACCTAACGTGGGCTCATAACGCACTGTTCCGCCAACCCAGACTAACAGCAGACGCGTTGACTGAGTACTTCAAATAAAAAAAATAGCGTATTTGCTCGAAATCCAAAGAGAGAAGTGTGTGAGTGTGTAAGCGACTTGGAGAAAATGGAGTAAACTACAAGGCCTACGTGCTAGTCGTGTAGTTAGCATTAGCGCAGCGCGCGGATCCTCAGCCCCACGCCAACAAGCCACACTGCACCCTGGGTGCCTTCTCACTCCGCCTGTGCTTACCTTTGTTTCCTTGGCCTTTCGGTCTCTGGATTGGGTCCAGGTGATTCATGAAGGTTTGAGTTGTGAGGATGAAAAGAGGGGAAAATAAAAGAGATTTATATTGACCAGTGAGTCGGACAGCAGGTGGTCAGGCCTACCGCTGCACTGCACTACAGAGAGAGAGAGTCACTGCTAGCTACGGCGCTCGTGAAAGGTTCATAAAGTGCCTCTCTTTACCTGTCCCAGAAGGCTGCTGGCTGACATTTCCTTCTCCCTGGGGCCTGCGTATTTAATTTCGTTTTTTTTTTTCTTTCTTAAAGTCAATGCGGCAGGGTATAGGAAATGTCTTAGAGAGTTAGCCAAGTGTCCCTGTCTCTCTATAGAGCTTAAGTGTCTACACAATGGCGGGCTACAGTTCCTCTGCCGAAAGAACGTTTTTTCCTACCCGGATTTGGTCAAATCCCGCCTCCTGAATTATGATTGGCTACTGATTGACGCTCATACCCAGCCCGACCAATAGGCCATCGGAATCGTGAGCCTCCAGCCAATCGTAATCCGGAGGCGGGTCCTTTTTTTAGGAACACAGGTGGGAAAAATAATGTAGTGCGTAAGAGGCTTGACTTCAATATGGCTGAGCGGGCTCGGTCGCGGAGGATGCTCGGAAGATGCGCTCATTTACCACAACAGACTCGCGCCATCTAGCGGCAAGGAGTCATTTTTACAGCCTCGAGTCAGTGATGTGGTGCTGGGGTGCGCGATCTGATTATAGTATCGCATCATAGAAAAGTATCGATTCTTTTCTACGATACACGATAAGTCTCACGATATATAGATTTGCAAGAATAAAATATATTACAAACTAACATTATTTCTAAAATTAATTAAATAATATTTAACACTGTATAAGACAAACAATTTAAAAATCTGTAAAAAAATGTGCAGTAATAATAATAATAATAATAATAATAATACTTTTTTATATAGCATATATATTATATATATATTTTATATAAGGCCTCTCAAGGAGCTTTCATTGGAAAAGAAAATAGAAACAGAAGTACATAGCATAAAACATAGGACATAAGCATGTATCAAAAACAGTAAATAATAAAATGCAATTCAATAATAACAACAATAATGGTAATAATAATTAAAAAAAAAGTCATCAAGGAAAAGTTATCCTAAAGAAATAAGTTTTGAGAGAAGAATTTTGTGTATTATTATAACTACAAATTCTTAACATCAAATCCAGCTGATTTTTTTAAAATTATTTTGTCATTTTATAATTTAATTTCATTAAAATAAATTTGTTATTAAAAAGATTTCACTCAGTGACATCTCAGTAAAGTGTATTGTGACCTAGCTGATCATGATATTGCAAAAAACCCAAAGAATATCATTGTATAGGTTATGCAATTACCATCTTATCTTCTCAGAAATTATGACAAAAAGGTTTTAATGGAAATTACGCATTAACAGTCTATCAGTGTCCAACAAATATTACAAAAATTGGCACAGACATCCAGGAAGAGGTATTACACAATAAAACACATGATCCATGATGTACACCCTCAAGGTCTTATTTGCTCATGCCTACTTTTGATTCAGCATTTTAGGATTTTAAAAATAAATGGTCCTATTTGGGCAAAATATGTAAATTCTGTAAAATTTTCACTATAAAATCATGTTTTTTTCCCCCCTTTTTTAAAAGATATCATGCTCTTGATCAATAACAATACATTCATTTAGCAAGTTCATTATGTTAGGTTTTACATCTTGTGAAATGCCCTATAGTCA
Source organism: Pangasianodon hypophthalmus (assembly GCF_027358585.1). Lineage (NCBI taxonomy): Eukaryota > Metazoa > Chordata > Actinopteri > Siluriformes > Pangasiidae > Pangasianodon > Pangasianodon hypophthalmus. The sequence continues at coordinate 6,595,007 of NC_069719.1, forward strand.
ATAGTCTAATAGTACACCAACAAAGTAGAACAGTGATAGGAGTAGCTGATAAAAAGAACATTTCATTTTAATCCTATCAATAAGGCCATTAATGATGAAGCGAATAATTATCAACGATATCTGCTGTCATTTTGTTTATTGTCCACTAGATGTCACCCTAATAAAGCTATAATGCCCAATAAAGTTACAATATACAGTAGTAACAGATTTGCATGAACCATTTCCATGGTCAGGGGACAAGAACAGCTCTGTTGTGACAACAGTATGTGAATGTGAAAGTCTGATTTTTGAAATGAACTAAGAAGTGGCACCACCTAATCATGTATGCAAGAAGAATGCATTCGTAGAAGATCTGATCTGTTCCTGATCTGGTCTGCTACAAAATAAATGCAACACTACAGTGCTTATTTAAATGAACATGACCTAGATATAATTCTTAAGTCTCCATGAAATGCTTAGAAGTAATAAAACTATTGGTGGCAAGGTTTATCTGGCAACCTGTCCACCCATATAGTCTCTCTCATGCACACAAACTCTCATTAAGGAGAAAATGAAAAGAGGTAACTAGGCATGTATGTTCTTGTTTTATTATTCCAACCAGTCATCCAGTGTCATTGTGTCCATACAGATCATTACAACACCTCGATTCTGCCTTTCAGCCAATTCTGCATTGACCACATGCAGTTCAGTGCTCTTAACGCACTAAAGAATAGAAGTAAAGGGTGGTCCATTCCTCTTTTATCTGCTCTGCCTCTGCACTGCACTTATTTATACAGCTCACTAAGGGTTGCATGTGATTTTCTTAGTTATGAATCTAAGAACAGCAACATCTACAACAAACACTGAGGTCTAGAATAAAAGTTGAAATGCAAACAGTAGCTAATCATATAACTCATAAAATTAGTCACATGCTCAGTTGTAATCAAACAAAACAACAGTTCTGTAAAGTACAGTTCAATACAGTTCAGTTCTGTATTGGTTTGCTATTCTTTACACATAATAACAGGGAACTCATAATGTAAAACAAACACTGTCCACATTTCCATGGACAGCTAGATTGCCTAATCGGTGACCAATGAGAGAGGAGGAAAGTGACATCATCTGTCCCCTAACAAGCAACATAGTTACATTCCAGTCCACAGAGACTGGAAGTGTCCAGGCAGAGAGTGTGGCTTGTGCTGTCTGGCTGAGAGCCAGAAACACTGCCTTTTCCCCTCTTCTCTGCCCCATGCAGGGAGTGATGGGTCATGGGGTTGCTCTGACAGGTGGCTCTTATATTTATAACGACGCATGAGGAGTGATCTCAGTGGAGTCCCATGGCAAAATGGCTCGGGGGTGACGTTACCCTCATCTCCCTGAAGACAAGAGCTAGAAAAAGATCTCAGTCTGTATATATAGATCTGGAGGACAAGTGCAGATCTAAGATCAGTATTCTTCTTTTACAACTTATTTCTTTTAGCTGTTTATAGTAAAGCCACGCTGGTCCTACTCCAGGATTCTGGGCCTTGGAGCTCCATAGAATAACACCTGAAATCACGTTCCTCAAGCATTTATAATGACTAAAGTAACTTGATGAAGTTGCAGATTTTAGCTTGATTTTGAGTTTTTAGAAGTTCCATTCAGAGGTTTAAATATGCATGGAATAAAACACTCGAAGGCATGCTGTTACATGAAAATAATCAGTGACAGGGTGGTGTGATATAGCCTGACATGAACGAAGTTACTATTACCACCCTGAATTTGATTATTTTCCAATAACATCATGTCCTAAAGTGTTTTATTTCTCTGAAACCACAGCAATAAGTCAATGCTCACAGTTTTGTATTGAAAATGATGCATTATACTTTGAACTATTTACAGTTAAATTTAATGTTATGGAACATCCATGACAAGATTTAGTTCCTGTTAGCACAGCAGGTATAAACAGACGTTTCCTCACCAGGATCTCTTTTTCCTTTCTCTTGAAGTTAATAAGACAAAAAAAAAAAACAAACCCAAACATACAAACAAACAAAAAACCCAACCTCTGTGTACTGAAGACTCTCCCATGGTGGAAAACCTATTGACTGTTATGAAGCGCTGACACTGGAGACTCCTTCCATAAATGTTAAATAAACATCTCCTCACAGAAAACTTCACAAATATTAATGATCATATTTGCTAAATGAACATACTGTCTTTGCTAACTGAATCCATTAATTAGAGCAAGCGCATTAGTATAAGCCTGTGATTGATCTTGCAGATGGAACTACAGTCAGAGCTGCTGGTATAGAAAATGAATCATGACCTTCTGACCAATCAGATCTGAGAATTGAACAGTGCTGTGGTGTAATTATAGATATTTATAGTATATTCATCAGGCATAGAGTGTGTATAAGGTTTGATGTGTCTAAACCCACAGTCAATAACAAACAGTAGATACTTTATCACTTCTGAACAAAATTCAAAGTATGCACATATTTTAATATATCTTATAAATCTCATCATTTGAGCTGTGTGGAGGGCTGAGGTGATGGAACGTAACCTCCCAGCTGATAGAAGTGGCCCTGGCAGTTTGGTGTGTGTTATAATTAAACGTGTAACTGCTAAGTGCTGCTCTGAAAGAATTTTGTTTATTCACATCCAAAACGATGAGACTGTAGTGGCAATGTCATTCTAATCAGTAAAGGATGATGGGAGAAGTCGCCCCTCAATAAGAAAGTCAATGTACTGTAACGTTTGGATATGAGATTAGTATGAAGATGATGCATCAACTAACAAACTTGAAATGGGCTATAGGTTGCTCCAGTTCTCAGCAGAATGTCTAAAATATTTCTAGATTTATAATTTATACTGTATATCTCATTTAATATATGACAGTAGGCCATAAACAGATACAACAATAAAACTATGTTTTTAGTGAATTTAGACTATTAAAAATAGGTTTTATTAATTGACTTTATGAACCGATTCTGCACTATTAATGTAGTAATTTTGACAAAATGCTCATTGATAAAGAATTTGATGAGGAATGATTTATTTTAAAAATGATCAAATGTTGTTTTCCTATCTGATTTTAAAATATTTAATGTATAATTATTCATTATTAATGCCAACTAATCACAAATATCCTTTCTCACCATGCAGTAAGAATGATGATGATAATGATGATGATGATGATTATTATTATTATTATTATTATTATTATTATTATTGTTAACTTTTTATTACAATCAGAACAGGTTTGTGATTGTAACATTTCTTGTCATTTCATTGACGAACGTCAACGTAATCACCTTCTCTCTTTAGAATTTTGACAAATTTCACATGAGATCAGGTTAGAACGATTCACTTAATGGTTTACAGGATGATATGCAGCCAGCGAAACCACGAATCAAATAAATAAAAAAATATATGTGATATCACGCCACATTTTTACAAGGAATTAAATTAACTTAGCCCGTAAACGGTCTAGGTGAAGAAATCTTACAATTGTTTTAAGATTTAAAATTTTTCAAAATTCTTTTCAGTGAAAGAGTCGAGATTGTTGCCAAACCCTCCCTCCCCACTGACTATATTCTACATTAAATATGGTGTTATATGTAGTTCTTGATTACGGAACCATGCTGAGATTATTTTCATCTGTTTTCTTGTCTCAGTTTGATTGGCCTGTTGCTGTAGGTGAGCAGATCTGCCAGTTTACTGGCCAATAAAAATAGCTGCAGTCTCCATGATGTCTTTGCTGTGTAAATCATTGGCTGTGCGTAGGGAGAGATGGGCTGCATCCAAGGAGGTCATGAGTGGGTGAATTTTAGCAACATGGGCTATGCAGATCTTGTGATACACAACGTTTCTGTGAAAAAATGATTCAAAGATCTGTGAATGTGCATAAGCATGAATGAAGTCAGTGCTACCTGAATATTACAGTATTTATATCTGCTATGTGGTGCAGAATTTCCATTTCTGTATTTGCAAAGTTTGGAAGATCTATAGCATACACAGCTTCTGGACTAATGTATTCAGAAGTCGTGTAACCTCTCACACGTAGTTCTACCGTATAACTGAAGGCTTCTGAATGTAAGTAAAAATTTACAGTGCTGTTGAAGTGTTCAGTGGACGTTCCCTTTAAAGCCGGGTGTCACTCTGATGTAGTGAGAGAGCTGATTCTCATAGCTGACATTCTGAAGCACTCACACTATCTCACTCATGTGAAATCGGATAATCCTTCTTCTTACGGTCTCTCTTTCTCCCACTGTCACTCTTTCTCTCTCACTACAGTATAACCTGTAAATCATTGCTGTTTGACCATGTGAGATGACAACTCTCTTACCCCATTCCCTCTGCTCTCTCTCTCTCTCTCTCCTCTCAACTAAATTGCCTTCACATAAAACCAGTTTTAGACTGAATAATTACAGCAGTCTTTTTACTTGCCACACCGAAGGAGATAATCACAATAAAATCTTGCCAGAATTCTTTAACAGACTGTGAGATAACATGTTCTCCATGTCAGATTACATGATAAAGATCCTTTAACGATAGACCTGTGATTAAAGAAAATTACTACATTCTCTCTTGCTTAAGTCATCAATCAGTGCGGAAACAGAAACATTCTTTAAAGCGAGAGTAAGGTATATTAATATATTAAGTATATTTTTTCTGTCCATTAGTATGTTTCATTCACATTTCTCCATTGCCACTACTGTATTTGTAGCTCTCCCTACAAATCTTTGTATGAAGTTTTGCATCATCCTATGTTGTCCTCTCATTGGTGGCTTTTAGGCGAGTTTTGTAATAGAGGTTACACTCTGAGAATTGAATAAAAATATTCAAGACACTGCCAGAACTTTGTCTTTGGTTGCAATGGCACTAAATCGGCCAGTGGTGAGCACATTATGTTCTACATAACACCATTGATCTCAACTCATAACCAAAGAATTCCTTTTTGATGTGTGATTTTTGTTTTTGTGGCCAAAAAGCATACAGCGTAAACCTGGCATGTACACGCCATCTCTGAGTTTGATTAATTTAGCATTAACTGTACAGTACTTCTTGCACCTTAGCATAGCTATAGATGTATATGACACATTATATAGGTTTACTGTTTATATTATATCCATGCTATGCATACATTTTTATATGTTTGCTTTTAAATGTGATTTTACTTTTCAATATTTTCAATATTTATTTTGCTTTATCTTATTTTATCTTTATTTTATTCTTACTTTATTTCTTATGTGTATTTGTGTCTTGTCTTTTAGGTATGCTGCTGGAACACTCTCACTGGATCTTATCTTATTAAGAGGGTTGAATAAATTCTTGTGGTTTAATATTTTATTTTAATATTTTAGGGTTTAAAATCTGCAAAATTAGTCAGCCACTAAATGTATTGGGATTAGGAATGTCACCCATTCATTATATTCTACTGTTAAATTTAAAACTTCTTCTTGATTTTGGATGCATGGTCAGATTAGATATTTTCAACTGGCTTTGCTGACTGGTCTGCCATCTCACTCAGAAGGAGTTCTCTCTCTTTCTTCCACTGTCATTCTTTCTGTCACTACAGTATAACCTGTAAATTATCTCTGTTTGACCATGTGACATGACCACTCTGTTACTCCATCCCCTCTGGTCTTTCATTCTCTCTCTCTCTCTCTTTCTATAAGCAGCGCCCTCGTGTGCTTGTACAACAGGAATGTTCAACAGTAGGGTGACAATCTCGTAGTCCATCATTTACACACACACACACACACACACACACACACACACACACACAAAATGACATCAGTGGCTAGTCTGCATTGCTAGGATATTCCAGCCTGCCAAAGGCCAAAAGGGGAATGTAGCACCCATAGGCCACTTCTGTCATGTTGTCTCTTTGCATGTTGTCAATTTGAGAGGGTTAGCTTTTAATAAATAGGTAACAGAAGAAGGTAGATCTATTTGCCCAGCTCTGAAGCCTATTGAACAGGGAAATGTCACAGTATGGGTCCTATAAAAGCTATGTTAGGCTTTATTACAGTCTGAGCTGTTAAACAAGGACGTTATAGATGCTGTAGTTTGTTAGAGTTTAAATATCTTTGCAAATTTAGTTAGTGCCTCAAGTGACTAATTAGAGTGATAGGCGATTAGATTAGATCTAGATTGTTCTAATAACAAAGCCATTCTTACCATTTCTCAATTTATTAAACATTTAATAATAAAGATTTCTTGATTCACCTATTCTTCGTTAGATAATTAAATTTTAGTGTATTTGAAAATAGATTAAATTCATATACTCAAACTATATACCTAGAATAGGATAGTGTTGTGCATTTTTTGCCCCATTTCAGATACTTTTTTCCTTTCCAGTTACAGTTTAGTAAGGATAAGTGACTGAATTTTATACTTTTATTACACATCACACACACACAACGGTTCACTAAATAAATTACTCCACTGAACACAATTTTGGGTTTTAATTTAAATAATTGATTTTGTGTTATGGAAAATACAACAATCTTTTCCATGACCAAAAATGAAACTTGGGTGGCACATTGGCACAGGATTGCAGTCTCACTGCTTTGGGTTCCTGATTTGATCCCAAGCTTAGGTTACTGTCTGTGCAGAGTGCTGCATGTTCCCCTAGTGGCTGCTTGGGTTTCCTGTGGGCTCTCTGGTTTCCTCCAACTATCCAAAAACATGCCGGTAGGTGGCTTTGCTATGCTAAATGGTGACCTGCACATGCTGTCACATCCGGGGTGTATTCTCGCCATGTGCCCGTTCCTGGGATAGGCTCTAGAGTCACCTCCACTCTGACCAGGATAAACTGGTTGCTGAAGATGAATGAATGAATGAATGAATGGAAAAAATTAGACCCAGTGTTTCAACTGAATAGCAACTGAATAGCACTAATATGCTTTACCTTCATCAGAGCATTTAACAGCAAACAGGAACCAAGTACAACTTTAATATATGTACATAGCAACAGAAAAGCTCTGAGTAGTCTCAAAGGACTGAGCAGTAACCTACACAATTTCTTAATAGAACTAAAGCCTAATTTAAGACTGTGTCTATCTGCTTCATAGAAGGGACCAGGAAATGCACTGGTAAAAGTTACTGTCTTTGACTACAGACACACCGGATCAGAGTCACTCAATGTGTTTAGGTCTACTGTCCTGCTACACACACTCACACACTGCATACAGCTGTCATTGACAATCCACAACCTCAGCCTTAGTGTTCCATGGCCAAAATAAGTCAAACAGGTCACATAAGGTCATTCTTAAAACCTTTTCAACTTATAATAGAGGTAGGAAGTAAATGTGGGAACTTATAATAGAGGAAGGAAATAAAAGTGAATGTTGGTAATCAATGTAAATGTTTAGGGTAAAAACACTACTTTTCAACATTACTAAGCATAAGCAATATTAGCCATTATGCATGGGTCACAATGGCTGCGTGACTCAGACATTGTGACATAGGTCACAATGGCTGTGTGAGTCCATAATCAGTCCTCAACATTACAAAGATGATGAGGAGAATTTGTCAGATGTGGCCAAACCCACTCCCCTTCCCTCCATCCAGGCCCTGCTTTAATGGCTATGCCAACCCAAGGACCAATCCCAGGGGCAAGGGACATGAATTCACTGTTGAGGCATAGGTTCTCGGTGTTACATGTAGGTAACCTCAGGTAATGAGTATGGTCAAAATGTCCAAAGACCATGGGCAACATACCCCAGGAACCTCTGACGGTATCAACCTGTGACCATGACTCATAAGCTAAGAGGGGAGACTTAATCAGATAAAGAAACTGCAAGAATGGAAGAAGTTATGAGTACTCAATGACTCTAGTGGGACTTGATGCACCCCAACAAGTCATGGTCTGAGGATCTTAATGTAGCTATGGTTGAGCTGTTTCCTTTGGCAGCAGATGGCTATCTGGAACAGGTCACTAGCAGCCTCCCAGACACATTAACAACTTTGGTCTATCTTATGTTCCCAGGAAACAAGACAATCTTATATCTCAGAATGCTGAGTGATCCCTGGTGCTGGGCATATTCTCTTATTAATTTGTCTTAATTACTTGCATAGAGCAGTAACTCTGGCAAGAATAAGAATGTACCAGTCCCTGTGGCAATGAAATTTGAGGGCAGCACTAAGTGTCTTGAGCTGTTTGATACTAATGAGGGAGGATGCACAGGCTAATTTGATAATTTCTCTGGCACTGGGGGGAACAGGAGATAATTTCTAGAGACCAAGCATGGGACAGATGGATAGCTGGGAAAGGAATGCTTTGTGTAACCATGCCTGCCCTCAGTAGTTGATCTAGGGTAAGAAAGGAGACTGTTGATTGGAGTGGCTGAATGTGTATTTGGAGGGAACTTGAAGCGCATTTCTAATTTCCCTGCAGTGTTGGAAGCAAGCAGCGCAATAAGACAGGAGAAGGTTAATTACAGTGGTTTTGTACCAAGAAAAGTCTCAAAAGTGGAGAGAAGAAATCTCTCATAAGTTGGATATGGAGGACTCCCAGAGTTCTGTCATGATTAGTAGCAGGGAAAGGTCTAACTAAGCTGCTCTTTAATTCAAGTTGCATCCTGCCAAGACAGGGTGTGCCAGGACTGGAGGGACTGATTGAGCAGACTTGTCATGGTGAAGTTTACTGCTTTTCTCTTCCAGGAATCTGTTGCCTCTGCGTTTGGCAAATTCTTTTGTAACTATTGATTCCAGAAGGCAGGATAAAGTTTTACTGTAAGCAAGTGCAAAAATTGTAAAACAGTCCAAGGTTAAACCAGGATAGTATAGAACAGGCAATGCTCACAATCAATATGAACACACAGTGGTCAAAATACAAGAAAACCAGAACAGTATACAGAGCTATAATAAGGCTCAGAAACTCAGCCGAGAAGCAAGATGATTGACAAAGTATTGTGACAAACTGTTTGGAATGTGTGGGTGACAAGGATGAGGATTTAATAGGGAGTTAGCAAGGTGTAGGTTAGCAAAGCTGGTTGATAGACCAACATAGAGAAGAAGGTGTATGAAATATATACAATCATTTAGTGTTAGTTATATTTTAAGGGTGTAATGCTCTAAATGCTAAATGCTCCTAATTTACGCTCCAAAAAGGGTTTACTCTTGGAATAAAGCAACAGTGTCTACTTAAGCAATATCGCACAAGCAAGAGCGCCAATATTTAGTATAACCACACAGCAACGAGTGGATGTTACTTTTACACAACAGTTCTATAAACAAGAAATTAATATCGAGTAACTGATATTTCGGACACAGTATGGCTAAATGTTTTGTTTATTTTTGCTCCATAGTGTGGAAATAGATCCCGAGGAAGCCATACTCACTTTATAGCACGCCAGCTAGCTAGCTCACATTGATTTGTACATTGCCATTAAAGGTGCTTCTGGTGAAATTGGCATCCCTTATCCTCTTCGTCTGACAAGCTTATATATTTTAAGCCAAAAGTTATATTCCTGAAAAGTATCGTTTGCTATGTTCAGTGACGATGTTGCTAACTCTATTGTAGGAAGTGGAATTTTATGTTGTGAACACAGACGAGCGGAGTGATGTGCAATTGAACAACTCGTGGTATGAGTTACCTCTTACCTGTTGTTTTATTACATGTTTATTTATTGAAGCTCAACCAAATTTTATTAGCTGTTTATGGTGTTAAACCATTGTTATGGTGTGGTTGGACAAGCAGCATAAAATCCTAGTGGCAGTGTACTGCATGCATTACCGCAGGTTATAAAAAAGAAAAGCAGAATTTAATGACACGGTGATCAGTGACACGACCTGAGTTTTTCTTTCAGCTTGTGTACACACATACACTAACAAATACACACAGACTGGATACATAACCTTAGAGAAAAAGTGAGTCAGAGACCATTACAAAAAGAGATCAGTATGGTGGGTTGAGAAATTAGAGATCTACTGTTTGCTGAATTTTCCCCGTTTTCCCCAGTTTAGTTAACGTGAACATGACATTACATCATGCTGTATTTACTTATTGTAGTACGAGTGGGTTATAGCCATTAGTGTCATTAGTAAGAGAAGTGGTGTGCTCACAGCTCTGCATGTTCCACCAGAAGCAGCTGTTTGTCACGCTGTATCTGTGGTCTTGCATCACCCCACCATGTCCAAAAAAAGCCAGAGAGGGAGGCCAACTCACTCTACACCAACCCATCATAAGGCTGCCTACTCAGGAAACTCACATCCCACTGGGATATACTGACAGGTCAAATAGACCGAATATAAACCTGCCTTAAGAAGCTACAAGATACACTCATGGAGCATAATGTCAGTGATCTAAATTCAATGTGGTTTTTAAATTGCTTTTTAAGTTATAATTTGACTTTGATGGATCAAATGTAGATTCAATTCATTTCAATTTAATTTTAGTGTATAGTGTTTTTAACAATGGATATTGTCACAAATCAGCTTTACAGAAATAAATACATTCAGGATATAAATTTATAAATAAATGTATGAATTTATGCCTAATGAGCATGCCAGAGGCGACAGTGGTAAGACGATATGAGGAAGAAACCTTGAGAGGAACCAGACTCAAAAGGGAACCCATGCTCATCTGAGTGACAATGGATAGTCCGATTATAGATAAAGCCCTTCTATAACTGTGTACTACATGGACAAATAGTGCAATTGTGTAACCAGGAAATTCATTACAGTTTTCACATGAAGTCTGTTTTGTTGAATCTATCTGCTGTTCACTGATGGAGACAAACTGATGAAGTGCAAAACTGCTCGCGGCAACCGCAGCCCCAAAGCCACCACAGCAATCTCAGTCCCAAGCCATTACAGTACAACTCCCCATATGAACCGCAGTCCAAAGCCATCTCCACAGTCCCCAAGCGGCACCATCCCCAGCAATCGATGCAATTTTTCCATAGTAGACTTTCTATAGACATTATGAAATATATTTGCAATGAAATTTCACTTAGCAATCATTCTAAACTCACTGAAATTACAGTACACTACCAGTCAAAACTTTGCACACTCTTGACCAAAACAAATAGATTTCACATAGAATTTAAGGGAAGCAGTATGGAGCTCGGACTATTTGTGAACTTCTGGGTAAAGCTCCTTATGAAGCTGGATGAGAAGATGCTGAGAGTGTGTAAAGCTTCATCAGGAATAGTATTAAGAATTTAAAATATAAAATTGTTTTGATTCGTTTAACACTTTTCTAGGTCACTGCAAATTTCGCTATGTATTATTTCATAGTGTTAATGTCATCATGATTATTCTAAAATCATACAAAACAGTAAAAATGTTTTTAAAAAAGCCTTTTACAAGTAAACATTTGACTGGTAGATTACAAACTGATCATCTGGCTATAACCTATTGCCCACCTTTATAATGGCAATACAGTACTTTTCAACTAGATCACAGTTATGTTCACTACGCTCAGGACCACAAAGTTTCGCAACTGAACCTTTATCATAAAGATAACTTGCTACAGAACACATCTTTACGTGCAGAAAATGTACAAGTGAAATAAGGACTAGTTATCAAAATACAAAAATCAACAAAAAAGAAAACACCTGCCTTCATCTTCATGTTTCATAACTAGCCCAATTTGTTGTAAAAAGCATGAACCTGGCAACCCTGCAGATGGGACTCTCAAGGGAGCCAAGGGGGCGTATCTGAAGTCACACAGCTCTCTGTAGCTCAAACATGTTTTTGAATCCTGAGTAGAGTCTCGTATCAGTGCTGTGCTGATTTCTTTAACCCGGGTTCAAGCAGCCGGGAAATTGTGTCTTAAAACAGAGAAAGAAAGAGAGAGAGAGAGAGAGAGAAAGAGAGAGTGTGTATGTCTTTGTGTTTTCGTCTATATGATGTTGACACAGATGCAATGCTAGCCTGTTAGCTCATGAAAACAGTGTTTCACAGAAGAGCGTTTTTTAACCCCCATGGCCTATTTTTTTTTAGAGGAGATAAGTGTGGGCTGGATTAAGTTTAAATGTTTATTACACCTCATATAAGTGGTATTTTGGAATAGTGGAATAGTGTACTTTACTATGCAATCTGTTGAATTGGTCAATACCTGCATTATCAAATCAAGAGCCTTGTATTGTTACATTTTAAATGTCAGAGGGAATATAATCACTGAACTTGGGAGAGCAAATTTGACATAATTTGAATTAAAAAGGACAATTTTCTAAAAAGCAAAGAACAATTTTAACATTCTTCATTTTTTATTCCTTACTTGTACAAATAACCTGGAAGATGTGTAGAACATGATAAAAAAAAAAAAAAGATTATGCCGTAGCCTTAGCAAAAGTGTACTAAGTGGCTGAGAAAACCCGTTTGGAAAACTGACTTCTGGTCTGGAAGGTCTGCTTGTGTTTGGATGGGTCTCCTGTCAGTCATTTTATAGACACTCAGCGGGCCATTGTTGATCCTGGGGGCGGAGCTTCGTTAACAGGGGCGGGAATGGAGTGGGCTCAAGGAGTTAAATTAAAATGTCAAACCCACCTAACCATTAGAGATCTAATCTTGGGGGAAAAGACTAATCTTACCTAATGCTCCTTTAAATGATAATGATTCTATACATATACAACAATTGTGTTGATTAAAGAACTTGAAGAACCTTTTGAAGGATTTACACTGATGTACATAGCTAACAGTTCTACATTTTGAAGACAATCATTTTGCAGATTGGACAGCTTACTTTAAGCAAAGAGTGCACTATTTAGCTAAATAAAAATGAAAGTGATTGTTGTATAGCTGAAAAAAATATGATATAAGGGGCATTCTGAGTTCAAATCACACTTCCTCATTTAACCGCAATGTCCATCCAAAACACACACACACACACACACACACATCAGAGACATTCCACCTCACCTGACAACAAGGGCTGAAATTCTGCAAACATTCTGCACTGTTCTCTTAATGTTCTATAAAGCTTGTCAGACAACTTGTCACACAGAGCTGTACATCTCAACTACAAGAAAGTATTTAAAGCAATGGACAGAGCCTCTAAAAGAAATCAGAGGGAAAAAGGAAAATTGTCAGACTACACCTCATTTACACCCCTCCCCCCACCTCATGAAAACTGGCAATCTCTTTAAGTGCAATTCTGAGTGTGCTACACACAGGTGAGTGGGCTATACAAACCACCTGTAGTAACACACTCCTTTCTCTGAATGTACACTGAACACTTTTTACAAACACTCCCTCACACAAAGACTAAATTTGATAATATATGTTTACTTGTGCATTGCACTACAAATCATCTTGCACTATGTGCTGCTTCCCCCAAAATATCTCTTTTGCACAATTTCATGTACAAAATATCTCTTTTGCACAATTTCATTTACAGTATCTTGAAGTTTTTGTACAGTCTCTAAGACTGTGTATGTATAGTCAACTATTTAAGGTATATGTATAGTCAGATGGTTAACTGTTGTATAGGTCTATTATTGTTTTTTTTATACTTCTATTCTATGTTCATATTTATGTTTTAACTTGTATGTAGCACCGTGGTCCTGCGAGACACGACATTTCGTTCCACTATATGTCCACACATGTAGCAGAATGACAATAAAGCTTGACATGACTTGACTTGATTTCTTTTCTTTCCTTTGTTAGGATCAGCTCATTACCTCTTATTAATTGATCGTGCTCCGAATATTTTTTATGTGAAATAATCCTGGTGCTGTACTGTGAACAAGACTGCAGTCTTAAACTAAAAATCAGCACAAGTTTCCTCAAACTGATGTCTGTCTTTCTGCTCGTGAAAGTGCAGGCTGTGAGTTTGGATACAGAGATTTCTTTGCTTGACTCTTGGTATGTTCAGGGTTGGTGACATGCACTTCACACCCACGTGATTTTCCGAGAATGACGCAACTCAAGACCTTGGAATTATAAGGTTCTGACTTTTTATTTTCTTTTCCAAAAAAAATAAAGTGCTGATACTATAAATATGTTATTTACATACCACAGAATATACAAAAAAATATAAATAACCATAAGGATTAAATGTTGGATTAACTTAGTAAGGTTCAAAACTTTAATATCATCAAATTATCAGGTGCAACATTAGAACTGCAAACTCTCAAACTATCTTCCAGGTTTTAAAAAAACTGTGAGACATTCTGTTTCCATTACCAGTGGACTTGTACTTGTGCCATTGGTCTTCAGTGATTGACTAAGAGAGGAAGTTTCTTCTTTGGTGACTGCCAACCCATTTCCTGGACAGTTTGCTTATCATGTGTTTTTACAAACTGGATGGTGGTTTTTGGATATCAGAGTTCTCTGCTCAATTGTTGCCGTGCATTTTGGATTCATTAATTCAGCAAAACCCCATCTCTACACTATATCTATCTATCTATCTATCTATATATATATATATATATAGAGTTAAGATGTTTGGTTATTGAAAGAAACTGATATCCTCTAATATTCACTCACTGCTCATAGGAGCAGCTGAGGCTTAGTGTTTAGAATTCTGTGCTTGGGATTTTAAGAGCAGAGTTCAACTTTCAGGACAAAGGTTACATTTACAGCATTTGGCAGACACCCTTATCCTGAGTGACTCACATTTATCTCATTTATACAACAGAGCAGTGGAGGGTTAAGGGCCTTGCTCAAGGGCCCAGCAGTAGCAGCTTGGAAGTGCTGAGATTTGAACTTATGACCTTCCGAACAGGACACCAACATCTTAACCACTGAGCTACCAGTGGTGTTGTTGCTGGTGCTGGTGTTGGTGGTGCTGCTGGTGGTGCCGCTTGTGGTGCTGGTGTTGGTGCTAGTGGTGGTGCTGGTGTTAGTGGTGCTGCTGGTGGTGCTGGTGTTGGTGCTAGTGCTGGTGCTGGTGCTGGTGTCGTCTGGACCCAAAACCACAATCAGTTGAGGTTATGGGATGAGTGTCATGCAACTTTTATTTGCAGCTGGCTTAACTGAGACTAATTGAATAATTACTATCAAAATTATTCAGATATTATTTAAATGTAACCCAAATAATTAACTAACATAAAATTAGGTAACTGAGATGAGTTAATGGTGTTTATGCATGCTTTCTTATGTAAATTCTTAATCGAGTAAAAGGTGTGTCTTGAAGGGGAGAGGTAAAGAATGAGAATTAAGAGTGAATGTTTTAAATTATTACATGTACATGTATTACAGTAATTTTTTTAGTTTGTTTTACCATAAAGTTTGTTCTGATGTTGAATTTATTTAATCATTCTAATTGAACGTTACATGTTTTTGGACAGTTTTGCTCTGGGATTAGAGGGGTGTCCTCCAGCTTTATTTTTGGAGCTGGGCAATGACCTAGTGACCCTTCCACACTGCAGCTAGCACAGTCCACTTCTGGACACTTTAGAAAGAAAGTATCTGGTTCTTAGCAATGGCTCCAGATGCGTGTTTGTCAGCAGAATGCCCCACTTTCACTTCCACCAGCAGCCTACATAATCATCCAAATAATCTGTGTGCCAGACGCGCCTGAACCTCCGTTTGAATCCCCACCTCTTTTTCGAGCACACCCCTATATGGCTGTGATTGGCCAGAAGCAGATGACCGACGTCCCTCAAGAAGGAAGACTGGTTCCGAAACTGTGTCTCCAAGCCGCACTGTATCACCTGGAAGTGGGGGCAGGAAAAAAGCGCGGCACAGAGAGACTACCTGAAGGCTGTGCTGATCAGCCCGGCTTCCTCTGTTGGTTCTGCTTTCCTCTTTAACCGGAGATAGCGCGAGGACAGGAGAGCAGCGCGCGCTTTCGCTTCGGACGCACGAGCGGCGCGCGGCGGTGTTTATCATGAGTTGCCCGGACGTGATGCGCCCGCTTTACAGCCATTACGCACCTCACGCGCCTGGAGCCGCCGCGTTCGTCGGCAATTTTCCGGTGAGTTTTTCCCACTTTATTAACTCAAAACTAATCAGAAATCATAACTGTATAGTCCTGTTTTCAATTTCCTAACCAGGGTTTGCTTGGCCAAGTGCGCACCATAGAAACCTCCAAAAGGCGCATGTTTTGCGCTTTTACGCATTAACTGATTTTTTTTTTGTTTGGTATCTGGATCGTACATATTCTCTACTGTGTAAAGTGCTATACCTTAAGAACACTTAAGAACACTGCTTAGTTGTCAGTCATGCACACATGCACATTAATGGGTTTGGCTATTACGACATTGTTTGGCAAAGGCTCTCTCCCATTCAACCCTCTCCCAGACTCCCACTCGTGTCAGCAGTCCATCGTCTCGGCACAGGAACCTAATGGACGCCTCTGGATCAGAGGAGGTCCCAGTTTTAGGAGGGAACTCAGTGCCAGGGAGCCTGTCCTCATCCGCGTACTCCTCGGGTGGACAGAAAGAGAAGCAGGTTGGGGAAGCTGAGTACCTGAGCTCTCGATGCGTTCTTTTTACCTACTACCAAGGGGACATCAGCAGTGTGGTGGATGAGCACTTCTCCAGAGCTCTCAGCTCCTGCACAGGGATGGAAGGCAAGAGGAGAGCCAGCCAGGCCAGCACAGGTGAGCCCTGAGAAGACACAATTATAGTGCATTCCCTTAGGGAAGTCTCTTGTATGCATTTCCAATAACATAGAATTGTGTTTATTAGACTTGAAAAACATAAAATTGACTAAATTTTTAAATTTGACTAAATTTATTTTTAAGAAATAAATAATTTTAGTATTAGGCATTTGATTGAGTCAATACGTAGATGAACACCTGTAGCAGGTTATAATGTAGGCTGTTTTTTTAAGACATCTAGGTGCCTTGCTAAATGCAAGTGAGTTCAGGTATGTACATTTGGTTTGTATTAAAAAATGTTTACAAAAATGATAAATTATGGAGAATTTTGCCAGCGCTACAATTTATATTCAATCTGCCATTTGAGTTTATTTGTCATTTCAGTAGCTGTAACTGCAAGTTTCCTGGCAGCTGACCGGATATCTAAAATGTACAAATGTCCTTAACCATTTGCATGCTCATGGGTGGAGGAAAATCACTGATCGTTTTGACCCCTAAGAGCCTGGGTATTGGCTTCAGTGACAATACCACTGCCCTTGTCCCCCTTTCTGATTATGTTGCTCTCGTTGCCATCTACATTCTACTTTTTTCAATGTGGCTTCCTGCCTCCCAACAGATACTATGTTTAAATATGGTGGTAAGCTTCGAGGCTCGAGGCTGTATCGGCTTCAAACAGCTCAGGCGGCCTAGCTATCCCCACACCAAGATTTATGGCTGACGCCCCCTCCTCTGATTCAGACTACATCACCGGTGTCTTTTTTCGGAAGAATTCTAAATATAAATGTAATGGCTAAAAACATAAAATGCCCCCTGACATTCTACAAGGGCTGACAGGAGGCTAGTGAAAACAACTGTTGGGGTGAGAAGGCGGTAGACACGAATAGGGGAGGGTAGCAGAAGAAGAGGAGAGGTGCTATGTGGTAATAGGGGGGTAGGAGGGGTTTGTTGAGTTGTACTCTCTCAACTTAAGAGTGAGAGATGTCATCACAGGAGGTGATTTAAAGTGGCAAAGTCCTTGTGCTGTGTTGCAAGCAGCATGAAACTGCTACCTTATATAGTTTAAGCTTAGGCTCTATGGAGAGAAGGGACAAGCCCCTGTCTGTCCTTTACTCTCTGTAATACCTTCTGTCCTCTTCAATCTCTTTTCTCTTTCGTATTTATCAAGTCATTCATATTCCTTCTGTCGGTGTCATGTTCGCTCTCTCACTGCCATCTCTCTCTGTCATGAGGCATTGTTTATTTATGTGATCTATTATAAGAGCATTTGAGATACATGCAACACCATATGATCCAACCTGAAAGAAATGAAGTGCAATCATGTGACATGCATGACTTCACTGAGAAGCAGGGGTCCTAATGTGGACACACTTTGCTACTGACAGTCAGCTGCCTTCTGACCCCGCCTGTTGTTTCCCTAATGAAATCCTATATTAGCATGCCATACCATACTGATAAAGTGGTTTATTTAGTTGCAAGTTGAGTGAAGTGTCTTGTTTCTACAGAAGTCTCTACATTCAAAAAATGAGGCTGTAAGAAATGAGAAAGGACATTTTAGGCTTTGATTTAAATCAGGAAAAAGGTGCCATTGTTACAACCATTTAAAATGTTATACCTTCTGTTGCCATACGCCATCCAGATCAGTGCAGGTGCGTTTATTTATTTTTTTTAGCACACAAAAAAGAAATTGAGACTAAACAAGAAAATTTGTTTCATGCCCAAGCAAATTATCAATACGCTGGCATTATGCGAGGGTGAATCAACTGAAAACCTTAAAAGTGTGACATAAATTAGAATTGAATTGAATTTCTAAAAGAATTTGGACACTCGTGAATCATTGAAACACTCGCATAGAACAAAATGGAGATTATGTAGAAAAATTATTCTCTTTTCTACACCTATTTGCAATGAACAATGCAATTTTTTAAATTTGACTAACACTTTCTAACAGCAAATTACACTTGCACCAGCATGAAATGAGTCCTTTAGATAAAATCCAATGTCTTTGGTCATTTTAATCCTGCTATTAATAAGCACCTAAATTAAAATGAAGCTGCTTATGGTTTTGACTTATATCAAAGTCTCCACCTCTTGCTTTCCTTTTTTAAGGCTAACTTTCTTTCTCTTGCTCTGCCTTTCTCTAGAGCCAACATCTCCAAACAGTCGGAGGAATTTCCCTCCATCCTTCTGGGACAGTAATTACCCGTCACCTCCCAGTCGACCTCATTGTGACCCAGCAGGGACCCCAGCCTACTCCGTGGACCCCTACGCCCAAGCTCTACACGCAGGTTTACCTCATGCCCATCCTCACGCACACCCCTCTGACTCCTGGGGCTACACCCAAGGTCAGGTGTATGGACCCCCACGGTCCCTCCATGAACTCTACTCTGCGCCGGGGCTGGAGGCGCACTATAGTCCCCTGCTCATGCCTGCTGTCAGGCCACCCCACCTGCCCCCCACCTTGCCAGGCCATTATGAGGTAGCGAAACTGGAACCTACACCCACGTGGCCTGGACTGCTACCACCAGGAGACATGGCACTCGCCCTAAACATGGACCCAGGTAGGAGCAGTTTACTGTGAGCTTCTGAATCCCAGATCAGTAAAACCTAGGGAACACCAAGTGCAAAAACCCCAAGTTCTTGAATATTTTAAAGAATGGTCTGTGAATTCTGGCTCTGAAAGTTCTTCAAGCTCAGCTATATCATTCAAGTTCTTTATTGGTATCAACTAGAGATGTGCATGGGATTGCTTTTTAAATTCTGATCAGGCAGTTATTATTTTATCTCCCTGTGAAGTTTTCTAATGAATTTATTTGGTTCCAAAATGTAAACAAACTAGTAGCCTAACAGTAGTCTAATTTAAACCACTGTGACCCTGACCAGGCAGTTACTAAGGGCACTGCAAATGCACAGTGTGTCTTTCTTTGTCCTGCAAGCTTAATATCTGACTGCTTGTGTGACTTTTCTGTTGCATCCCTTGGGGTCCAGTCTTATCAGATCTCTAGTCTCAGTCAGATACCCTGTGAAAAAAGAATAGTGCGGAATAGTGTACCTCCTATTCATATCTATATTTGTATCCGCTTAGAACACATCTGTTTAATTAGGAATAATGTTTTCATATTCAGTTACATCCCTATTAGTGAGACTGGAAGCAAGACAAACACTTGATTAAGAAAAGATTCCCTACATCACTATTCGGACATACATATTGAATCTTTTCATAACCACGGTAACCACAAGCTCATTTGAATGTAGCATTAGTTCTAAGGCCAGAGCCAAAAAGACATGTAGGAATGATCTAGTAATATTTCCAAATACAGATCTAACAGTGCATTAAAACGAAACTCATGTATTTGAGATTTTGATCATGAGAACACAGTTACTAAGCAAACTTCGATGCGAAGAAATAACTTAAGACTGAGATTAATAATAGTGCTAGATAGCACATAGCCTTTATGTTTTTTGTTTTTTTTTACAGAAATAATGTAAAGGCAGTGTAAATGAGACAAAACTATCAGGAATATTAACGTTTTCCTCAGATGTGCTCATAAATTACCAAGATAAGACTAAAATTACTAAAACTACAGTTACTCTTAGCATTTGCTTCAAACTGAACTTTAATGGGATCCACCATATTGACAGACAACAACATTGAGCTACAACTCATAAATAAGAAGTTATAAGAATCTTTAGCTCCTGACGCTGTGTTTATTAACTTTCTTTAACATTCTATATAGGTTTATATTAATGCGCTCATTCTAATACGATATAATTTCTGTAGTACTAATTTACAGGGACTGGTATGGCGGACTCATAATCAATGCTTAATAATAAATGGATTACAAAAGTGTTGTTATTTAACAAAGAAAAATGTATAATCATTCATATAGTAAATGTTTCTGTAAGGATACATTTATTTAACATTTATGGAAGTCTTGAGTGTCAGTACTTTGTAACATTCTGTACGTTTTCCGCCACAGTAATATCTTTAGGACGGAGGACATTGCGCTCTCTGGTTTCTTTGTAACATGACAAGTTGTGTGTTTTTGTCCTATTATCCTCGATGTTAAAAATAGAGGCTGGTGAGAGAAACTACTGTTTATAATGTAAGTGATAGAACAGGAACACAGCATTAAGCTTAACCGATAAATGGACAAAAGTATGATGTCATTCATAAATGAATTAAAAATGGTTTGTGTTGGAAAATTGTCATGGTGCAAGGGGAATAAAACACTCCAAGGCATGCTTTTATGGGAAATTCTTCAGCTTTGTGGTGGTAACAGTATCCCTGTTCCACATTGTGCCGCATCACACCACCCACTCGTTGATAATTTTCCTATAACAGCATGCCCCCAAGTGTTTTATTTCTTATATGACTGAATTAGACACGAGTCTTATAACAAAAATAACGTCACATGATATTTGGTGTAAGAGTTATCAGTAACACCTGACTGTTTGCTTGACTCAGTGTTTTGCTCTGCTATAAAAAATCTGACGGAGATGTCATTCTGTTTGCTCTTAACCATCATGACATGCAGCGAGTATATAATGGAGAACAGGTACAAACCAGTGCAAGCAAGTGTTTGTGCTCATTGTTGTCAAGCATCCATGGAGACCTGTGTCTTCCTGTATCCTTATTGTCTTGTCTTTTGTGCCCATGTCTGCTTTGCACTCTAGGGCTGCAGCCGCATAAGAAAGGAAAGGAGCTCTACTGGTTTTAACGACCATCTTGATCATCAACTCGTCCAATTAAAGCTCTGGAGGGCTGAAGACCGACCCATTGTAACTGAGCTCCTCTCTATCAGACCCCTTCGGCCTTGCCAGGTTTATCTGTGCACCATGGAGATAAAAAGAGGATGGAAAGAGAACAGCAGAAAAATGAGAAGGATCCAGCTCTGTGCATCTGTCTTTCGCTCTAATCCTTTCATTCTCTCTCTTTTTTTTATCTCTCCTGTTTTTTTTTGTGTGGTGTAACAAAAAGCCCATCCTGCTGCCAGCACAATCACTTCACTTGAGAAACTTGAATGAACAATGGAGATCCAGGATGGAAAGAAAGAAATGACAAACATTGACAAAGAATTAACAAGCATGAAAAAAATAAAGGTAATAGCAAGTTATTCATGATATATACAACAGCTCTGTGATGGGAATTTCAAATTTTACTTTGTATTATATCGTACATGTGGGACATGGAGAAAATATAAGTTGCCAAAAGGATGTTTATGGTTGTTTGTTTTTCTTATTAATTAAGTGTACTATTTTGTTTTAAATATTAAAACGTATTGACTGAATTTGACTACATTTGAAGGCCAGTGATATGTGGAAGTGTACTATTCAGAAACCTTTCACATTAAAGTAGCTTCAGTTGGGAAATTATGTATATAAAATTTGTATGTATTTATGTATGTATGTATGTGGCATTTTTCATGTATAATTACTACAAAAACCCTGTCCATGAATTCACATATTTTATTTAATTTGTTTTCCTGTGATAGCAAGTTATTATTTTTCATTTGTCATTAACACAATATTAATTTTTCTAGATCTTGAAATAATGAAATTTGCTTTTTACAAGATAACATAATTAAGACAATGAAAAAAAAAGATACTGATAGTTAATCATACTTAATATCTCACTTAACATTCATAACACAAGCCTGTTTCTCCATTTGTTATGTTCTTTTATGTTAGGTTTATTCTAAATTCATCCTGAATGCTACACAGACAGTTGTTTCAAGCAACAATTTTGTTTAAGGCCTACACGCTTTAATTTTTCAAGCAATTAAATTAATTATATCATTAGTTTCGGGGAAAAAATCTGAAGGTTCATTATTCACTATTTCGCTGTCCTGTGATCTCAGAAAAGAATGTGTTATCTTAGAGGATAAATTAACACCACAAGAAAACAAATAAAATTAACTTGTCATGAAAAAAAAACAGAGAAAATGAAATATGTGAATCAGTAAAAGTTTTTAGGGCTACTGTGTATAAAATATGATCTTTGTTCTTTGAACTTTGCTGAAGTTGGAAGGTGAATATTCGTGTTGTATTTTGCTTCTATTTATTTAAATTCACATAAATAAAGTCTTTTTCAGTCTGCTGTAATAGAATAAATGATCATTTTCTCAGATAAACTGGGATTAACTTAACAAGTGCTTTGACATGCTGTAAATCAAACATGACTGAATGCATTGGGTTGCCAAATTTTAGAGTGTGTGAATGCCGGTGAAGGACTGGCATGTAGTGAGAAGCTGTCACTGCTGTTGAGCAAGATGGTATGTGTGTGTGTGTGTGTGTGTGTGTGTGTGTGTGTCTGTGTGTTATTGGCTCCACAGAGACATGCCATGAGCTTGACCTGTATGATGAAAGTTCAGAAAGCTGTACATTTTTTGCACTTATTTAATTTAGCCACATGTGGAGCATCCTAATCCTAATGTATATAGTGGTTTATTTATATTATTTATATATCTAGAATATAGTATACATTTATAGAAGAGAAATGTTTTATAACCCGCACTCTCTTGTGTCACCCAGATGAGGATGGGTTCCCTTTTGAGTCTGGCTCCTCTCAAGGTTTCTTTGTCCTATCCTCTCAGATAGTCTTTCCCTTTCCACTGACGCCTCTAGCTTGCTCATTAGGGATAAATTTAAATATAGATCTTATATCCGGATTTCTGTAAAGCTGCTTTGGGACAATGTCCACTGTTAAATGTACTATATAAATAAAAATGAATTGTATTGAATTAATGAACTTAGGAATACTT
This sequence comes from Pangasianodon hypophthalmus, assembly GCF_027358585.1. Classification (NCBI taxonomy): domain Eukaryota; kingdom Metazoa; phylum Chordata; class Actinopteri; order Siluriformes; family Pangasiidae; genus Pangasianodon; species Pangasianodon hypophthalmus. Next base: position 6,618,236 of record NC_069719.1, read on the forward strand.
TTATGAAAAGACAGCTGAATAAAAGTCTGAAGGTAATATTACTATATTATTATTGAAATAGGTTGCCAGTGCCACCATTTTCATCAGCTGCTGAGAAATTAATAAATAAATAATACTACACCTAGGTGTGCGCATGCACATACACGTATTAAGCTGATAGAACCATGTAAAGGGGAAGTTCATATTAGAAGCTCCATAATTTAGTCTTGACAGAATTAAGGTATAACTATTGCATAGGAAATTTGCCGTTAAAGCCTCCTCGTGTTTATGAGAGGGCACTGCCCTCTATTGGTAATGACATCTATTGCTTCCTCATTGCAGATACAGCAGCATTACCCAATTCCAGCAATGATGAAGCTTCTTTACACTTTGTGGATTTGTACTTTTTCTTCTCAGCTATGTACAGGAAATGTTATTAGGTGGTGTAGGCTAGTCACTGTTGTTGAGGTGTGATTTTAACCATTCTTATAACTAGGTGTACAGCATTGGGCAAAACTACATTTTAACGCTAGGTCTGTGTTACCACCGTGACCTGTTGGTGTCTCTCATGTTCTACAATCCAACAAGAAAAGACAAAAAAAAAAAAAAAAAGACAAAAGAACAAAGGTTGCACTTTGCCTTCAAAGAAAAATCACTTCCCACACTCCATTAGTTAAAATTAGTAATACTTTTTCTCGGTTATGCATATTACAGTTTCAATTTTAGTTTTAGTAGCTGTAATATAGTACCCTGTCTTTTAGTCTTATCAGAGGTTGGCAGACCTATCAACATGTTTTTAAGGACCTTAAAATTCTTTGCTCATTCAGGGTATAAACTCAAAGAATAAATGTATAGAAAGTTTGGGGGACAAAAAAATTATTCAAATTAGTTTAAAGCCATAACGTGAAGCCACATTAGTGAACCCCACCCACTCCCAGCACCTGTCCCAAGCACGATAAAGTTGAGGACGGTTGCGTCAGGAAGGGCATAAAAACTGTGCCAAATCAAATATGTAGACCAATGATCTGCTGTGGTGAGCACTAATGGGAGCAGCTGAAAGAACAACAACAACAACAACAACAGTTGTTGTAAGAGTTTTGTGATAGCTTTACTACAATAATCCTGATACACACATTGCAATACAAGCATAATACCTGAGATAACTGTCACATGTTTAAAACTAACCAAAGACCAGAGGTTAGTTATAATAATAAAGTTATTACAAAACATACTGTAATAATGATTTACTGCTCACTAGTTCTCCATGAGTCAGCTTATTTTCCATAAAATACTTAAGTACACATGACTGCTGACCCAGCGTTTCTCACACATTACCACAATCAGATGATCGAGAGCATGCACCTTTATATGCCCAATTAAAGGCCAGAGAAATGCACACAGATAGATAAATTTCTTGTTGTCATCTTTGTGTTTTTGCATGCCCTGACACCAGGTTGTGGTAATGTGTGGGAAATGCTGGGTCAGCAGTCAAACTGCAAACAATGTCAGTCCATAAAGTGTCTGTCTTATACGTACTGCCATAAAAACCATGTGTGTATGAGTAAGACTAGAGGTCACAACTCCTGTTTCTCGTCGAGCTACAGTAGCAGGATGAAGCCATATGTGAAAGAGTGGGTTTCCTGTGAGATATTGTGGTGGTCTCTCCCCCCTTCTCTTGGTCTAAGAATCTGAGAGTAGTTTCGGTCACATGCACTCAGACTTGTGTTATTGTTTTTGTGAAGTCCAAGCACTGTCCTAAATGTTTGTCTCTCAAAAATGGAAATTCTGATGGAATTTCTGAAGATTTTTAACAAATTTTTTTTATCATGCTAGCTAACATTTGCAGGATCAGAAATAAAGCTGTTCCTTGTTAGCCTTAACTAATTCCTAATCTCTCAAATGTTAGCTAGCTATTAGCATTCAGTTAGTTTGTATCATTAGAGTTATTATCAGGCTAGCTAACATTTGTGAGACATTTGTTAGTTAGCCTGAAAGGTTAGCTAGGCATTAGCATGCAGTAGGTTTGTATTTATCATCAGAATCATTATCATGCTAGCTAACATTTGAGATTTTTGTTTAGTAATAAAGCTTTTGACAGTTAACTTTAGCTAATGTTTTCCAATGTTCACAGGTTCTTTGATGAAAGAGACACTAATTTACTATCAGTATCTTAAATCAGTGTGTGAGGCAGATGTTTTTTCTTTTGTGAATGTTTCTTATACCTTTAATTTCATACTTTAAGTAAATTTAGGTGTCTATACTTTCCTACTTGACTGAAGAATTTGAAGCTGTAGAGTAGTAGCAGTTAGGATACTTTTACCACCTCTGAATAGCAGAGACATTAAGCATAAAAAAAAAGATAATCTGTCCCTCTGACTCTCACAAAGAGATAGAAAGAAAGGCGTAAGGGTGACTTATGGGGTAACAAACAGGATGTTTGACGTAGATAAAACCCTTTCCAAGAAACCGAAAGAAAAGACATAAGCATCTTACCGGTACTTCTTCTACACAGCCCACAGAAACCATCAAAAAAATAAAAACAACAATGTGACAGTGTATGTTTATGTATATTTACTTTCCCTATCAATAAATGATGTAGTAGGTTTCAGTAGTTGAAATTGAACAATTATGTAATGAGTATCAGCCAGGAATCCCTTTCAATGTAAAAAAAAACAACAACAAAAAAATAACTTTATTACACCATTACGAGAGCACATCAGGAAAATATGTACCAACATATTTAACTTTCTACCCTGAGAATCCAAAACAGCTAGACTGTGTTAAAATTGACCTTTAGATAACACCCATTTAATTCCCAAAACAGCCACTTATGCTTATCACCAAAGTAATTAAATATATACTAATAACTTTGATCACCACTGTAATGTAAAAAAAACCCAAAAAACTCACAAATCTATACACTACTGAAATTTTTTCTTGCATTGACATGCAAATTAAAGATAAAAAATAGTATATTTTTATCATAATGTAATTAACCATAATTTATTGAAAAGCTTCAAAAGACATTTCAGTCAAGGACAGAGGCTGCTAATCCTGCTTATTTCATCATTTCATAAGTTTTTACTATACCATGCTTACTTTAAGCTTGATTCATTCCCAGAATGTAGGGTTGAGAGTCTCACATATTCTTTGTGTTTGTATGAGGTATTTACAGGTATTTCAGTTTTCTTACACCAAAACTGCAACTTGTACCCTAGGTGTATGTGTGTGTGTGTGTGTGTGTGTGTGTGCAATGCCCTTCTGGCCTGTCATTTCGTGACAGGCGCTGAAACCACTGCTATGCTGAATTGCATAATCAGATAATGATGTTCACAAATGGTTTTTCTATAAGATACTGTGGTGGTGTGCTTTCCATCTCTCTCTCTCTCTATAGGGGTATGACAGTGGTTTGAACCATAATTCACTCCATTATATAGGGGAAAGCCGGCACAGTTGTAGCATGGCACAATCGTAACATGCTTGTTTTCTCTAACTGCACAGAAATGTCACTTCTTTACATCCATATACAAGTTCATCACGATTCTATATTTCTGTTTGAAAAACAAACAAAGAAGTGATAAAATGTTTTTTTAACAAACATCTTCATCCACTGTTGATAGAGATATTTGTAAAAAACATTTTGTGCCAGATAATTAAAAGAAAAGGAACTGGAAGTGTTTTGCTAATATTATTTTTCCTCCAATGTGCAGTTGTGTACACTTATCTGTACATTATATTGTTAGTATAGTTTTCATAGCACAGAGGTTTTACAGTCTCCTTGAGTTTGCAAGATTGTGAGAAATCATGGGTGTGACCTGCAGCACAACTGTAGCAAAACTCAAGGTTGCAGCGGAAGGTTGCAGCACTGAGACAGAAATAATTGCACCAAATGATATATGAATACTGCAACTGATACATAGCTCACAAATCATAGAATTATAGTTTTTAAAAAATGAAATAATGGCTAATCCATAGTAACCATACAGTATACCATACAATAATAATGGAGGGCCAATGATCATTTTTAATTATTTACTATATTCCAATATTATATTATTATTTTCCAAGTTATAATTGTGAGGCTTTCCTATACAATAGTTTTCTCTCACACATGCAAACATGTCTATATATCAAATGGAAATATTCATGACTCATTTCATTACCCAGTATTGCCAACTACGATGAGGTAGCAGGGTGTGATTTCCTGTGTCCAGTAATTTTGTAAGACTGGCATTACACTGTGAAGCAGATGAATTCTCAGTAGATGACTATATGACTCCACACTCAAATAAATAAATAAATAAATAAATAAACAAACAAATAAATAAATAACTTCCTTTAGGCAGGTTATAGGAAAACAAAGATGTGCGTCCATTATAAACTAAACTTTCATAACCCTTGTGTTTTTTTTTTTTTTTTTTTTTTTTTTTTTTGCTGTCTTTGACATCATTTTACAAAGCCTACTACTTTTTATGCTCAGTGTGTTTAACCCAAAAAATTTCCACACATGGTATGAAAACCTGCTAATCTGAGTCATATTTATCAAAGCCTGTGAAAATTTATTATTGACTAGATAGGTATATTGAAAAAACAGGCATCTACTTGAACGCTGCATCACGAGACATATATAACGGCATCATAACCCCACCATGTGACACAGCAGATGTCAGTTTATTTCCAGTTGTACAGCAGGGTCATAATATCATTACAGGAAATAGTTACTATAGCTGCCGTAAACACATCAGGCCGGATATGCTCTATTTCCGAAGTTCTGAGATATTTTGCAGCTAAGAACCCATTTTAAAAACAAATCTCACATAGCCCCCCTCACATTTCTTTAATGAACATATTCATTATATTAATATATATTATATATTATTAAAATATATAAACTATGTAACTATTCGTGTTATTAAATACATGCACAATATTTTACATTTACAGTAATATTTGGCTTAAAAACCTAATAAATATAATAACTTTTGCTATTATTGTGTATTATTGTGTATAATAACTTTATTATTATTATGAGGGTTGTGATGTTTTATGTTTTTTATGTTATATGCTTTACTTTCACAGTACTAAATAAACAACTCATTGCCTATTTGTTTTCCTACTTTTCTAGTCCTCCACACCAAAAATGCATATTAAATGAAAAATCATTTTAGAATTACTGTAATGTTCAGGCAAGAGCATAATTTGTAGGAGCAATGACTCTTTATTCTTATAGTTACATGAGCAGATTCACTGGTTATTGTCATAAGTGCTTCTGCAGTGTCAGAAGATATTAACACAGAAGAGAGCACAAGGAAAAAGCAAGAAACAGGAAGTATGAATTCAAAACCCTTTCTATAAAACCGAAAGACAGGCTGTTTGAAAATAAAGTTCCATCTTCTTCTGAGTCAGAGAGTATAGGGTAACTTCATCTGGTTACAGTAGGCTAGGACAATTCAACACTTACTGGCAGAAGATAGAAGTCCATAAAAAATCCAGCTGAAACTCCTGACTGAACACCTGCCATATTTGGCTTTTAAATGAATGTATTAAGTAGAGCAGTTTATAAATAAACCTACAGTTTTATACAGTAATAGTCATGGGGATTGTTGACTGGTTGATAAGATTTTACCCCTTTGTCCCAGATTCATCCCAGGTAGAACATACTCAACATTCTCCCTCCCATGAGTGCTAAACGCTGTGCTCATCATCTGCATAAACATTTTTAAAATACCCTAGACTCACACGCTCTTTGAAAAGCTTTGCACTTTAATGCACTTGTGTTCTGCTGTATGTAATGTTGAAAAGCAAGACCTTCTGCCAAGGACTAGTTCACCAGGCTCCTTAGTCTACCTCTTTCTGATAAGAAAATGACAGCAACAACTTCATTCAGGACAGGGAAAGCTGCCTTCTTTGAACCAAGAGGCACTATGAATATCCAGTGATACCCTGTGGCTTAGCCAATGCCTTATTCTTGTTTCAATCCAGTCATCAAAGTCTTTCATGACAATTAATGACTTTAATAATAATAATAATAATACCTGCCTTTACATTGTAGACATTGGACATTGTAGATCCAACGATGGCAGTGTAAGGTGGGGCAAAATGCTAATCTGTATCTGTAGAAAATAAGATGTGGCTACCCCCATTTTCTGTATGGCCTGAGTAGGATCCCCATTGGGTAAAAAAATACACCTAAGTAACATATGTTTGTCAAGATGCCAAAAATATAGCTAACATAACATTTGTCTACATCTTTTGAAATATGCTAGCCTTAAAAATTTATTAGCTAGCACTAGCTAATTACTATCTTGAAAAATCCAATGTTATGCCTCCATATATTGGTAATGATCCTCTTGGTCATCTGGTTAATTTAGAGGGTTTCCTTGTTGGGTGGACGAGGGATACATGGCATTTCCTGGCATTTGACAGAAATGGGTTACACCAATGCACAGGGTGTCATACTAGCGACAGTTAAGGAGTGTTTAAAAGGGAGAAATCTCTCTCTGTGGACTCTCTTTCGGTTCTAGTTTGCTCTGCCTTCTTGTTTATCTCCCTTCTCCTCTTTTCTTTTCTTTTTATCAGGTGTTTCCAGTTGAGGCCAGCTGTTTGGAGATGTTAGAGGTTCTCTTCAAACTGCCTTATGGGTTGTCTGTGTTTGTAGAGTATTATTGTGTTTTTGATCATGTTTGAAATCAAAACAGAATTATGGGGTGAAATATAAAGCAAATGTGGCTGTGAAGTCCCCTTTTCGTCCCCCTCTCTTTTGTTTACGAAATGGTTTAATCATCGGTTCGTAACAATAATGTGAAAAAAAAAATTGACCAATGTTTGGACTCTTTGTTTGTTTACTGTGGTCATTGGGACCAAGAAGGAGTTTGCTTCTGCGTTAGCTAGCTAAACTTGCTTGTTCCTCGCTGTTGGACAATGATAAAGTGAACTTGCAAATATCCAAGAGATTTTTTTAGTGGGCATTTCATTAACTACTCACAGCAAGATTTACCAAGCCACCCATGTAAGTTGTACCGAACCATGACTACTACTACTACTACCATGAGCAACTAACCTGAGAACAACTGGATGTCCACTAATTAGACATTTTGTGAAGGACAATGTGCAATCTAGACTTTCAAACAATCAGATTACTTACTGTAGACTGACAACATGGGCTTGATACAACACAAGACTGATTTATTAGAAAAAATGACCAATGCACCCTAAAGAAGGAAGGTTGATTACACACCAGTATTCATGAAACCTCATCATAATCATTATTGATATCAGACATTAGGGTTATTACTTAATTGTGTATAATGATGTACACAAATAATGATGTTTACAAAAATATTTTGACTAGTTTGGCTAGCTTAAGTTTCACCTTATCACCCATGCCACACATTGTTATGAGGATCCCACTTACAGAACCATGGCTTTAGTTACAATACATAGTTTTTATAACTTTTTTTGGCTTGCTTTCACCATACTAAATCAGCAGCCCATTGTCTATTTGTTTTCCTACTTTTCTAGTTCTCCACACCAAAAAAAAAATTAGGAAGTATCATTTTATAGTTACTATAAAGTTCAGACAGGAGCATAATTTCTAGGAGCAATGACTCTTTATTATTATTGTTTGTGAGCAGATTCCATGCATTTTACTTTAGTTTTATTATTTTAGGCCTGTGCAATCATCCTGTACCTTGTGACACTCCACAAGCCCTGTCTTTTACACTGTGTTTTACATTGAGTGAGAATAAACGACGAAAATCCTAGCTCAAGAGGAAGAAAAACAGGATGTTTGAGCTAGTGCAAACCCTTTCTAAGAATTTGAAACACATGGTGTTTGAAAATAAAGTTCAGTCTTACTGAGTAAGAGAGTCTGGAGTAACTTCATCAGGTTACAACACTTCTGTTTCCCTTTGAATATTCAATTCAAAGCTTTTATTGTCATGTGCACAGTGAGGAAGTTTCCCTGAACAATGAAATTCTTTCTTTGCTGTCCACATTGAATGCCAAGATAACAGAAACTATATAGAAATATGCACATACATACAAACAAACATAATAAAGTGTAGCTTTTTCTCACTTTCTGAATCTCTTCTGTGTTGAGGGTACTTTATTTAAAATAGCTGCAGTTGTTACCTTGGTTGTTTAATTTTTCTTGCCATGGTAATGTCTGTTCTATTTTCTCTCTATTGCACACACACACACACACACACACACACACACACACACACACCCCTCTGATAAATAATTTGCTCACGTTTGTATTCTTGTCTTGTTATGGCTAATAATTATAACTTCAATCTTTTCCATTGCATATGATTCCCTGTTTTTAATCTGTCATTTGTGTTCTGTGCTTTAGTTACTGTCCATAAGAATTGACTTTGCCTCTCTCTGTCTCTGTCTGCTCAGAGAATACTTGCTGTTTCGTGTTATAACAGCCTTGCTTTTTCTGGTTGGAGCAGTTGTAAATTCATGTCATGGTGTATGTATAAGGCCCCAATAATGCTTCAAAACCCTAGGTCTGTTGTTTTTTGTTTCAGGCTTGACTCAGTTTTGCTTTCATTTGGCCTCGGTCTTGACTTGATCTCAACTCCCTTAAGACTGGGTATTGACTTGATCTTGGCTAGTATTGATCTTAGACTTGTCTTCGACTTGACAAAGGTAGTTTTGAGTACAACTCTATATTATAGCTTGCTGCATACAATTTCATTCATATCTGGAAAAACTGCCTTCTTTAAGACCACATGCAGTATGAATATTCAGTGATTCCCTGTAGCTTAGCCAATGCTCCTTTCTTGTTCAAATCCAGCTGTCAAAGCCATTTCAGGAGATTCTGTGGTCTGGGGCAGCTAGTTAAAGTTAACTGTTCAACGTTTAATTTTCAAATTTCCCAGAGATGTTGTAGTGGGCATTCCATTAACTAGCATATCACAGCAATATTTACCTAGCCACACCAATAAGTCGACCACCACACTATGACTAATTAAAGGAACAAGCATGCTGATGTGTCAACCTGATGTCATCTAATTTGTCATTTTTTGAAGGACATAGTGCAGTCCAGACTGCTGATTTCCAAACAAGACATGATTGTCATACCAATAACTGACAGTAAAGGCATGATTCCAGTTACCAGACACAGATAAACACATCATACACTATGACTAATTTGTTAGACAAAATGACCAATGCCCTTTAAGAAGGACAGTTGATTACACACCATTGGTTTTATGAAACCTCGTCATAATCCTCCAGTTTTGAAAATAGTGTATAATTTACTAATAAACATTGCATAAGGAATGACATCTTTTGTGGTTGTGTGTCACAAACACCTGATGAGAGATGTAATACAATGGTATATAAATCAGGAACAATGAAAAAGCTCTCCATCCATAAGTGGGTTCAAGACCTAAGGAACACACACATTCAGGTATGTTCCATAGGCGCACAGATACAGATGTTATGTGGACTGCTTGGATACAGAGAAACTAGCTTTTATTTTTATTCAGTGAACAGTAGCCAGTTGCTTTCATGTGCTATTTAAGTACACCCATACAATGTGAAGAGGGGAGTACTTAGGAGAATGAATGAAGCAAATCTTTTCCTACCACCACATTGACAAATACAGACATGCAAATCTTCTCATTGTTTACAGAATGAGGGTTTTTCTTGCCATCACTGCTTTTGTGGCTCTGACCAGTGCAGCCAGTGTTTCTGTGGAAGACTTGGAGTTCAATGCCTGGAAACTGAAGTTTGGTGCGAAATGTTCAACCATAGCAAACACAATAAGCCAGAAAATGGGTGCAAACAACGCTGACTGTCTTTTATATCCATCTTTAATCTGCTGTCATTCAGTTTTAACACTAACAGTTTTTTAGATTTATATTCAGATGTGATGCTACTTTGCAAGCTTGAATAGAACTTGAGTACACCTACATTCCAGCTTATGTTTTTTTCTCTTAGGTAAGATCTATAAGTCTGTAGAGGAGGAGTCTCAGCGTAAGATGACCTGGCTGGAAAATCGCAAATTCGTCCTGGTACACAACATGCTTGCTGACCAGGGCATTAAGAGCTACAGACTCGGCATGACCTCCTTTGCAGACATGGTGAGATAAAAATTAAATAATGCAACAAAAGGTAATTAGGTTTAATCCTTTGTAGTAGTAAACCACCATCTCTTTCTCCAACAGGATAACCAGGAGTACAGAAAATCCAAGGGCTGCCTGGGGTCCTTCAACAAAATCAAGAAAAACAGTGCCACTACATTCCTCCGACAGGCAGGGGGTGCTGTTCTGCCACCAGCTGTTGACTGGAGAGAAAAAGGCTATGTGACCCCCGTTAAGGATCAGCAACAGTGTGGCTCTTGCTGGGCCTTCAGTGTGGTAAGAATCTGAGAGAATATTAATTGAGGGTTTGAACAGTTGTTTATGCTGTAAGTGATACTGGCATAATAAATGAAAGGGTAATGCCAAATTGGTCCTAGGTACTGCACTATGCTACATTTATTCCATTTTGCACTTCTACAAAATTAGTGTCTTTAACAATATATTCATTTCTCGCTACTCTGTTTCCATCTTTTTTCAGACAGGGGCACTGGAGGGTCAGACATTCAGGAAAACCGGGAAACTGGTTTCCCTCAGTGAGCAGCAGCTGGTGGACTGCTCTGGAAATTTTGGGACCATGGGCTGCCAGGGTGGCTGGATGGACCAGGCGTTTGAATATGTGAAAGAAAATGGAGGTCTGGACACAGAGGACTCCTACCCCTATGAGGCCATGGTGAGAGAACTGTTGATACACATTAGTGATATAAGCAGTTGTGTTTTGAAGCACACATCAGCAGTTGTCCTTGTTGTCAAATGCAGAAATGTTTGTAAAATTGCTTACTGTTTTGCTAAACTTGTTGAAGAATATACATGATTTTTAAGTAAAAAGGATTAAAATAGATGATGTATAAGAATCATGAGTTTTACCAGCCATTTTGCCTGTTTAACAAATTTTCCAAAAATATTCAAGTCAACTGAGGCTGTTTACTGGTTCTTAAAGTGCTAGCTGAATCCTCTAGGCTCTCTTCATTGCCTCTGTCCCTGTAGGATGGGAACTGCAGGTTTGATCCAGCCAATGTGGGTGCCAACTGCGCTGGATATGTGGACATAAACAGAGGAGATGAAAATGCTCTACAAGAAGCTGTGGCCACAGTTGGACCTATTTCTGTCGCCATAGACGCAGGACAGCCATCCTTCCAGTTCTATCAATCTGGTAAGATTTGTAAAACAATCACTAACCCAATCACTAATCACTAGCAGTGCAGTACACAAGCATGACTTGGATATGTTTATGAACTTTAGATTATTGCTAGGAATTGTCTAAGACCTATCACCTTTTTGCTTCACTTCTGTTTTAGTTGCTTCTTTAATCCACTAATTAACAAAATTACTGATTGTGTTTTTAATAAATCAATTATTGCTTCATTAAATTTAGGTGTTTATGATGAACCTGCCTGTAGCAGCATTGCTCCGAATCATGCTGTCCTGGTTGTTGGTTATGGCACTGAGAGTGGAGAGGACTACTGGCTGGTCAAAAACAGGTAAATGAACAAGAAATGCAGCAAATAACAATGTTATATTGATTCCTTACATAAACTGAGGGTCAGTAAAATCCTTTACCTATCTCTGTCTTTCTACTTATCTATCTATTTGTATTTGGGATGTAAACAAATATGAATACATTATTTGAAATAAATACGTATAATGTGTTCTAAATGGATACACATACAGATATGAATTGGAGTCACACTATTACAAACAAAAACAAAGACAATATTCATTAACATGCATTTACAGCATTCATTCATTCACCCCGACCATTCCGACATCTCTGAATCTGTCAATGATACAATGCTACACTATTCAGAAAATGAACCACATTGGTCTATCCACGACCCCTTAAAGGCCCAACAACACCCTGGTTTCCAATAGTGGTTGGAAATCTTATCCCAGAGAGAGGCGGGTTTATGTCACCCCAACCAGGCTTTCTGCACCTGTGGGTTTGGCCAGTGGACAGATTGATGGCTATGTCATAGAAGTTCAAGAGTGCTACCCTAGCACAAGGGAGGAGCTAGGTGCCCTCTATCAGCCACACTTCCCAGCAGTCAGACATGGGGTCTCCCACTTGTGTTGGGAGCATCATTGTAGACTGCCTTTTGGCTGACAAATTTGGAAAGCCTTCTCAGAAGAGTGGACATTAAACAGTGACTAAATCTTATTCCAAAAGTCTATGAGTGTGATAGTCCACAAACCTTTGGCCATATCTTGTATATAGCCCAATAATATGAGTGAGCACATTTTATTTTGATTTCGATGGTAAAATATGCCAATGATTTACCATATTGTTCATTTTATTGGCTTTTATGGAGCAGTTAATGCAGTGGTCCACACTGACTGCTTCACTCCTCACTAACATTACATTTTTTCACAGCTGGGGTCTTGGCTGGGGTGACAGTGGCTACATCAAAATGTCCAGGAACAAGAATAACCAATGTGGTATTGCCTCAGCAGCCAGCTATCCTCTGGTTTAAATGTTACTGATGATGTAACTGCATTTTTAAGACACTTTTATTATTGGGAAACTCTTAGAAGAAGAAGAACAAAAATTATATATAAAATGAAGCATCCAAAACCACATTATTTAATAGTGTGAAAACTGCATGAAATTATACATGAAGTAGTTCTGTTAAATTGTTCTACAGCAACACCTCTGTAACGCAGAGAGGAAATTACAGCATACACTATAACTTCACATCTGTCAGGATTTTTTTTCTTAGAATTTGCATCCTGAATTTCCTTGCACGGCTCCAACAATTGTTAGATCATCAAAGGTCAATGTAATGCTTTGTACTGGGAGGCTTGTGGGAAACTCAGCCCTTACTGTTGTGTATTTTCTTACTATATGAGTGCAAAGTGCTGTATCAATGTAAAATTAGATGTGAATTTTAAAATATTAAAAAGATCAAATGTGGCTGTTGTCTTGGTCATTAATGAATCTTTACATGAGAGAAAAACTTGATGCATTTGAAAAAAGAGAAAGCTGATGCCATTCAGGTGATACTAATGCTTGGGAATTGAAGTTATATGCTAAAATATTTAGTTGTAGATACTAGGTACGTTAAAATGCTTTCGTTGGGCAGTGATGGGTCCATAATCTGTGGTATTTTGACCCTCTAAATGGTTGATATACTGTATTTCTTTGAAAATATAATGGCAAATTGTCATAAAAGGACATATTGCCTAGATGCCCTCTGTGCAATTGTATTATACTGCAAATTTGTGAATTATCAATATATGTGATGTGTTTTAAAGTTAAGGTGACATGGTGCCTACTTATTTATGGATGTAAAATACTGTATGTGCTGTATTTAAGTTTTCATTGAATTCTACATACATTCATGACTAAATCTCAGACTCAAATCTCATGATGGATAGAATGAGGGCTCATAATCTGGGGTTGAACCCTAAATTAAAATCTGACAATTCCAACATATGCTTTTATTTTTGTTGTTGTGTTTATGATTCAGTGTTGTGTTTTTAGCTTTGCTTTGTTTGGTTTGTTAATGTGTTTTACAATAATGGGTCACAATGGGTTGTAATTTCAGAGTAATATTAAATAGTTTCAAAAGACATTTTATTCAAGGACAGAGGCCCCTAATCCTGTTCTCCCGAACATTCATCTAACACATTTCTTCAGTTTTTACTGTACATGTGATTACAATGTGTGCATTTTCTCTGTGTGTACATATATATCCAGTTGCCTTCGCCCTTTCAAAAACATGCCTCATAATCCCCTGCCCCTCCAATTTTCACCCTAGGTGGTGGTTAACAGTAAACAGTTAAGTCATGGTGTAGACAGATGGTTTTCCTGTGAGATTTTCTTTGGTCTATTGCTCTCTCTCTCTCTCTCTCTCTCTCTCTCTCACACACACATACAGTATGAATCTTTACTCTACAACATGTGATGAAGTATATCTATTTGGGTCTATTAATTAACACATCTGGAGACTTCCACAAGGCTGCGAATGCCTTAGGAGATAAAGCAAGAAAATTCTAATTAAAAATAAATTTAAAATAAAAAATTATTATTTAAAAATCACTCAACACTTTTAATACTCCAAGTAAAAGTTTGGCTGAAAAATTTCCACAGTGCACTTAAACCTATTCTTATATACACAACACAAACTCAGCAGAAGGATTCCACCTTTGTTTTTGTAAAGTTGTTCTAAGAGGTAAAGCTGTTGTAAAAGACATAAGGAGCAAAAATGTAACGTGCACAAGCACCATGCTTATGCTTTTTACATAAATGTAAAAGGCATAAGCACCATAAATGTAACGTGCAGAGCAGGGAATTTCCTTTGTCCTTCCCTATGCTGAAAAGGCTCTGAAATTTCACTCCCACTTATCACTAGCTGACACACAGTCCCACCATGACATCCCCTACCTCAGTAACTGCTTATGCACAGATTCCAGACAGACAGACAGAACACCCTATCAGATTACCTGATTTTAAAAAAAAGACACCTTAAAAAAAAAGACACCTTTTAAAAAAAGATTACAAACTCAGTGCTCAAAACACTTTCTTTATGAGAGAGGTCAGACGAGAATAGCCAGACTGGTCGCGTTTGACGGGCAGGCTCCAGTAACTCAAAAAACCACACTTTACAACCGTGGTGAGCAGGAAAGCATCTCAGAATGCACAACACATTGTCAGAATGCACAACACATTGAATTTTGAGGTGGATGTAGCTATTTGAATCTTAGTCTGATCTGGCAGTGGTATGAAGTAAACATATCTACATGTCAAATATTTATGACTTACAGTATTTCATTCTAACTACGTCATCTCTAATTACGATGACTTATTTCTCATTGAGAAAGACATTGTGTTATTGCACAGTGAAGCAGATGAATACTCTGCAGATGACCACATGATCCCACACTGACAGAACTGAACTCAAATAGCTTAAGTTCCTGTAGTCACGTCAAGTCAAGTCAAGTAGCTTTATTGTCATTTCAACCTTATACAGCTAGTTAGTACACAGTAAAATGAAACAATGTTCCTCCAGGACCATGGTGCTACATAAAACAACACAGAACTACAAGAGACTACACATTTTTACATAAAGTGCATGTGCAAGCATCTGCAAACAGCACAAGACAGTACAATGACTACCAAAACAGGACAATAGGCACAGTAAGTTACAGTGCAGCACCGACTAGTACACAGTTCTAGTAAGAAGTCTAGTCATAGGAAACAAGAGATGTGAGTCTATTGTGATCTAATGCTTTAATGAGGGGACTGCCCTTCATTTAAATTTGAGATCTTTGACATCATGTGTATATACAGGTTAGTATTTTATATTGGTGCAGTAGAAGAAGATTTGTGATCACTTTTTTGTAAAGTCTCCCACTCATTCTGAATATGCTCACCCACAGATTTCTACATGTGGTATAAAAACCTGTGAAAAACACTACTGAATCATTCTGAGATTGTTCCTAGTTTAGTATTTAGTAGATAAGCATATATCATAAACAGACACTTTACAAGAACCCTGCTTCAAAGGATTTACATCATGTGACATAACAGTTTGTAGGCCAATGTTCTGTGTATTTATTGTCCTTTGTATTTATTGTTCTGGTCGGTGTATTTATTGTCCTGCACTCATCTCACGCTGTTGTGTATTTGCACCTTATGTTGTCTTATGTACTGTTATGTGTTGCACCATGATCCTGGAGAAATGACATTTCATTCCAATGTATACAAGCTATATGGAGGAATGACAATAAAAACCCACTTGACTTGATTTGATAACAGATGTCAATGTATTTCATATTGTACAGCAGGGTTAGATTACCATTACAGGTTATTAAGGTTGATAAACAGGTTATACAGTTATCGAAGATGCTATAATGATGTCAGGCTAAATAAATAGTTCAGGGGTTCTCAAACTTTTTGCCCCAAGGCCCACTTTACCTGTAAAAATAAATAAATAAATAAATAAATAAATCACCTAACAAACCGGCAAACCAGTAAGTAAGTAAGTAAGTAAGTAAGTAAATAAATAAATAAATAAATAAATAAATAAAATTCTACAGAGACTCTCAGCACAGATTTCTTTCATAAACATGTTGTATTTAAACAGATTATTTGAATAGATTAATTATTTAAATCTTGGGCTTGACATTATTTATAGACCTTTTAAGGACTGCATTAAAACAATTTAAATTCAACTGACCTGGCAAGCAATTTAAAAACTATAGATTATAAGCTAAAGGCCTTAATTATTAATAAAAATAATAACCTTGATAATAGTGGATTTTGCTTTCCAACACTGGAATAAAACTTAAAAATCACCGACTACTTGCTTTGCGGACGATCCTATAATATCTATGTCCTATAATATCCTATGTATATGCCTTGCTTTCACAGTACTAAATAAACAACTAATTGTTAACTTATTTTCCAATGTCTCTAGTGCTCTACACTAAAAAAACACATTATAGCAAAAGTAATTTTACAGTTACTGTCAAGTTAAGGGAAGAGTATAATTTGTAGGAGCAATGACTCTTTACTCATAGATTAAATGAGTATCTTGTGACACTTTGGGGACACTCTTTTCTCTTTTAGAAAAATCAATGATTACATACCAATGAATTTATGAAATCAGGTCATATTTCACTAATGCTGAAAGTGGTATGTGATTTCCTAATATAAACTGAGTAAGGAATGTCATGTTTTGTGATTCTGACTTACAAATGTTTTGTGATTCTGACCCTGAAGATAAAGCACTTACTGTACTGGTATAAGCAGTTCTGTTTTGCAAGAAGCTTCAGTAGTTGTCCTTCTTTTAAAGGTGCATAGATGTAGGTACAATTGCTTACTGGTATGCAAAGCAAAACATGTTGAGTGAAAGTTAGGTGTTAATTAGTTCCTGTATTGATTCCTAAACCAACGTGCTAAGTGAGTCCTCTAATCTCTCCTGATTGCCTCTCTCTCTCTTTCTCTCTCTCTCTCTCTTTCTCTCTCTCTCTGCAGAATGGGAAGCTGTGGCCACCATCGGACCCATTTCTGTCCTCATAGACACAAGGCAACCATCCTTCCAGTGCTATACATATGGTGAGTCTCACGTGCAACTGGCAAAATAATAATTACTCAGCACTGATTAACACTACCAGTAGAGTACACATGCATGATTTGTATACCTTTTAGGAATGTTAGGTTATTGATAGCAATGTTCTGAGATCTTTGGTTCAATTTTGTTTTATTTGCTCATTTATTTGACCGATTAACAAAATTACTTGAATTTAGGTGTTTACGAGGAACCTGCCTCTAGCAGCATTTCTCTGAACCAGGGGTCCTGGTTGTTGGTTATGGCACTGATACTGAAAAGGACTACTGGCTAGTTAAAAACAGGTAGACAAACAATAAACACAGCTAATAACAGTATTTCATTCTTAATGTTGGGGGTCAATAAAATCATAAATCATTATTATGTTTTTATGTCTGAATTATATTTTATTCCCCCAACTGTAAAGGTATATGTAAACACCTACATGTTTAAATAAGACTTAATAAAGTAATCATGTTATCAGTCATTAGACATCTTAATTAGGCACAGTAAAATAAATGAAAAAGAACATGCTGATGGGGAAGCAATCTTTTGAGCAACCTAAAATATTGATTCAGTAAGCACTAATATAAGATACGAGTGATTGCAATTTATTTTCCTTTCAAAGGTAATGCATGTAAATTCACTGGTAACTTTGATTATAGATTTACTATATTGTTAACATTTATATTGTCCATTTTAATCACTAAATGTATTGTGAGTGAAGTGATGTGTGGCCAAGTATGGTGACCCATACTTGGAATTTGTGCTCTGCACTTAACTAATCCAAGTGCACACACCCGGAGCAGTGGGCAGCCTTTTTTTTTTTGCTGCGGCGCCTGGGGAGCAGTTGGGGGTTCGGTGCCTTGCTCAAGGGTCTCAACTCAGTCGTGGTATTGAGGGTGGAAGAGAGCACTGGTCATTCACTCCCCCCACCTACAATCCCTGCCAGACCTGAGACTCGAACCCACGACCTTCGGGTTGCAAGTCCGACTCTATATCGATCTTTATCGGAAGACGTTGTTGAGATTTTGTCAAGAGCATCTTTAAAAACAGTTACAAGAGAAGAGTCTATTAGATACTGATAGCAATTCAGTGTATATAGAGGTGTGAGTCATATTTACCATCTTTCATTCCCCCCTGAGAAACAATGTACTCGACCTACAGGATTCTACAGTATATATGTTATAAACATCTGCCATACATGTTTGTCATAACCTCAACAACCAAAAATTCTTTGTTCCTGTATATTACACTGAGTGCCATATGTATGTATGTGAGAGGCACAGTGCAAAACATGACTTGATGTGGCCACAGAGTTTACATGCATTTAAGCTGCACCTGCAATTACCAACTGCACTTTGCACATGTTGCATCATAGAGTCAAACTAAAAGGATTAGAATAAACAAGAAATGCAAGTTCAAGAGATAGATTTGCTAAAAAATCTGGTTTACAGATCTACATTAAAAAAGCTGTTCAATGCTTATGTTTCAGCAAAGCCAGATGACAGACACAAGCTAAATAAAGTTGATGAATGTGTGGAGGATATTAGGCACTGGATGCTGAGTAACTTCCTCTTACTTAATTACAACAAGGCAAAAGTACTTCTACTAGGACCACAGGCAGATAGAAGTAAGATTTCTGATTATGTAGTAATTCTGGACGGACTTTCAGTTGCACCATCTTCAGCAGTGAAAGAACTTGGTGTGATTATTGACTCCAATCTCTCATTTAAAGCTCAGGTAGATAATACGACTTGGATAGTTTTTTCATCTTCAAAATATAACTAAAATAAGAAATATAATCCCATTACATGATGCAGAAAAACTAGTTAATGCTTTTCTTACCTCTGATTTGGACTATTATAATGCCTTGCTGTATGGATGTTCCAGTATGTGCATGAACAAGCTCCAGTTAGTCCAGAATGGAGCAGCCAGTGTCCTTACTAGAACCAGAAGATTTGATCGAATCACCCCTATCTTATTCACACAGCATTGGCTCTCATTAAAAATTCACATTGATTATAATATACTACTAGTGACCTAGAAAGTGCTGAATGGCCTTGCCCCACAGTACCTGAGTGAAATTCTAATCAATTAGGATCCACTACATTGGCTTACCTCAAAAGGTGCAGGCTCTTTATTAATACCTAGAATAAAAATACTGCATCAGGGGGCAGAGAGAGAATCACTCACTGCTGCTGAGGATGGTACCACATGGATGCCCTAAAGATTGCTCTTATGAAAAACAGTTTGTACTAGTCTTACCAATATACAAGTCTTACCCATTCTTCAGTGGATAACTTAACTTGAATACTTTAGAATTAAGCAAAAATCAGTGTGAGGCCAGACTAAAAGATAAAACAGACAGACAGACACACACACACACACACACCACCACCACCACTCTCAAAGCCTCCCCTTTCTTGCTGGACATGTCCCACAATGTCTGCATGTCTATTGCATGTCTGGATTGTAGGCTACTTCTAAGCTCCTCCTGCAGTTGTTGCACCTGGTCTTTGGGTCACCTCCGATGAAGAATATAAGGTCCATGAGGACTCCCTTGACAATAGAGATGCTGTGTGACTTAGATGGTTTTATCTTCATTTAGGCTCAGCTGATGTTCTCTTCCAAATTTCCAAGCAGTCTCCTAGTGCATGGAACAGTGGTGGCTGGAGTTGAAATGTTGTCCATGAAAGCTGAGAGGAGGGAGATGCTGCCCAGAGTCAACCCACTGGTCACCCACAACCCATTCTGAGGCTCGGATTATGACCTCAAATCATAATCCATGCAGGTCCTTGAAGTACGATTTTACCAGGGTTGTGATGGTGTCTGGAATGTGGAAGAAACTGAAGTCAGACCACAGAAGTTCATGAGGCACTGATCCAGGGCATTGGCAAGGTCCAAAAAGACTACGTGGAGGTCCCTCATCTCTGCTTTTGTCGATTGGATCTGGTGCCAGATCTTGCTCATATGTTCTAGGCATCCAGAGAACCCTGATATCTCTGCCTTCTGGATGTTTTAATGTATTTATTTCTCTGCAGAGAAATTCTGGACTGCTTCTGGACTGCTCTGGAAAATTTGGGAACAAGGGCTGGCTTGGTGGTGAGATGGACCAGGCATTTCATTATGTAAAATACAATAGAGGATTGGACACAGAGGACACCTACCCCTATGAGGCCAGGGTGAGTGAAATATTGAAACACTGTAGTGATTTAGGCAGCACGGTGCTGCAGAGAGTAGCACATCTCTAGGGTACCCATTTCACATCTCTGGAACCATCTTGACCCAGACCAAGATAAAGCATTTACTAAAGATGAATAAATGAATGAATGAAGTAGTCATGTGCAAGTGCACAGATGTTTGTAAAATTGCTAACTCTTATGCTGACCATGTTGACGAAAATATAACAATGTTGCATAGTTAGGTGTTAATCAGGTGTCATGGGTTTTTAGCAGCCATCCTGCCTGTTTGACAAATTTCTGTATACTGTCAAATCCTTTAATGGTTCCTACGATAATCTTCTAGCTGAATCCTCAAGCCTCTCCTGGTTGCCTCTCTCTTTCTCTCTCTCTCTCTCTCTCCCTCTTTCTCTCTCTCTGTCTGCAGGATGGAGAATGCAGGTTTCATCCAGGCTCTGTGGGAGCCACCTGCACTGGCTATGTTAACATTAACAGTGGAGATGAGAATGCTCTACAAGAAGCCGTGGCCACCGTCAGACACATTTCTGCTGCCATAGATGCAAACCACATATCCTTCCAGCTCTAGAAGTTCGGTAAGTCTCACCTGCAACTTCCACAATCATTGTCCATCACTGATTAATACTACCACAACCTTGATCTGGATACAATAATGAATTTTCATTATTGCTAGGAATCTTCTGCATTCCAAGTGCCACCTTTGTGGCACTTGTTCCCAGCAATTTAAACCTCCAGAATTTTTACCCAAGTTTGTGTGTCAAGTACTTTATGTTTATTTGTTGACTACATAAATATCCCTTAAAAATATCCCTTAATAAAATATAGACCCCCCCACCCCACCCCCCCAAATACATCCAGAACTATGGAAAATATGCTCAATCTCACTAATTGACCTACAATTGGAAAGAAACATCTTTTTGGTGTTTTAAAGGCTGTATTTTATTTCTAAGTACATATTTTTGTTATTTATAACATTTGGAAAGAAGAACAATTTCTGTTATCACGGACAGTAACAAACACAAAAACAAACACAATTTCAAACATTTAGAACAATTTTATTTGTAAAACAGAAGGAGCCAACGAGCAGTCATCCACCGGCAGCTGTAGATGGCCCTGACCTTGTCCAGAGTATCAACCCCTCCCTTTGTCTTATACGAGTCCAAGGCCATTTGTGGTTTTCTCTCTTCTCTGGTGCACAGGACAGCATCTTTGTTCATTGTGCTCATCAAGGACATTTTTCCCTTTCTTGGGGCAATAGGAGACGACAGTGGCTCTGACAGCGGTCAGTGAAGGCAAACCTTGAAGCTGTTACCTTCTTGTTCTTCATCGCATGCTCAGAGGGAAGCTCCAGCTTGTTTTTTCTCATTGTCCTGTACATGGTAATCTTCCTTTTCAGCAGTTTCTCACCCTGGGCGTACGATGTGAAAAAATTATCACATGTAATGTTATGACCATTCAGTCCTTCAGCCATGTCTAATACCACCCTCAGCATATCTGGTGGGGCTGGGACCATTTTGATGACATTAGCAGCACTAAGTCTACCCTGCTGTTCAAGTAGGGAGACGGACCATAATAACTTTGCATTTTTGAAACGTAATGTGTCTGCTGGTGGTTAAGAGACAACAGGAGGGTCAACACTAAGAGTACCATTCTCATCAGAGGAGGATGCCTCATATTCAGGGTCCTCCTCAACATTATCCTCTGTCTCAGTCACATTCTCCTCCGTGTCACTTACACTGTCAAAGAACTGTGACAAAATGCCATTGACAGAAAACCTTTGCTAAGAGGTCATTTTTAATTCATTTTCAATTTTTTTTTCATAAAAAGAGAGCCCACAGATCACCAAGTGAAATTTTAGAGAAGGCTGCTGTGGAAGCTTTTATATGTTTGCTCCTCCCCTATGTTGGGTGAACTATCAATGTCCTCGTGAGAATTGTGTTTTTCCTTTCCCCATGTTACGTGAACTATGAGTGGTTCTCGCAATACTACAGCAGAGGCACTAAAGCAGAGGCAAGTTTTTTGAAGATTATAAAATTGTATGTTATAGTGACCCGCAATATCATCCAAAACAAATGCGTGTAAAAATTTGATATTTCTTACATGTTTTATACAGCTAAAACAGCCTGGGGTCAAATTGACCCCAAAGAACACTGATGCTACCAAATGTGTACAGGACATTGAAAACATATCATCATGTTAATTTTATGTTTACCCCATTGTCCCCATTAAATTAGGAAAAGTCATTAAATAAGAAGCAAAAAAAAATGATGTCAATCATGTATTTAGAGACGTTAAACATTGAATGGGGTCAAATTGACCCCAAAGATAATTTAATGTCTCTTGTCAAAAGCAATTGAAAGGACTTGCAATTGATTATGTCTTAGCAGTTGTTACATGAGGACCTACGTGAAATGTTGGTAGGACAACACAAGTGTGCATCAGCTCATCTACGTAAACATGCATTTGGACATTCTGTGACTGATGTCAAGCATCTAGATGCTGATCTGGAAACAAGACATGATTAAGTGTTTACCAACTGCTAATGGCATAAGCTTGATTTCAGTTATGAGATGAATATAAACCTGTTTCTTTCTAACTTGTTTTCAATCGTACTATAGTTAAAGGACTGTGATTTGGTGTACAAAATGATCCATATACTTCAAGTAGGAGGGATGATTGTACATAAGTGGTGCTGTGGATGTGTAGATTATATTCATGTGTAGATTATATTCATTATATTCAATATTCATTTATATTCATGTCATTTTTGCAATTGTAAATAATTTGTAAGTAATTTGTAATTTATATTTGTATACACTGCCATGATTAAGAATTCTGCAATACACTAATTATAATTGTGTTCTAAAAATTGATAAAAGGAGCCAGTTCTATGTATTTGCAACTACTTTTTTAGTTATACAGCCAACTATTGACTTAAAATACAAATAAATTATATCTCCCTGTAAAAATTGTTTAATAATTTTTTTCTTGCTATACTTCATATTTTCTCATACAGTATATCACAGATCATATACATTTTCATTTCACATAGATTCTGACTCTAGATAAAACAGACAGTTAGCTACACTTTTGTATTTCCTGTTTGTGACTATCTGAACAAAGTAAAAGCAGTGAGCCAGTGCAACAGGATGTGAGTAAAATTGAGGAGGAGTAACACCTTGGAGAAAAGTAAAAGCTAACTTTATTCAGTTCACATTGTCTTTTCACCACAAACACTGACAAAAAGACAAAAATCTTTTTAGTCTTTGCAGAATGCATGTTTTGCTTCTTGTCACCGCTCTCATGGCTTTGACCAACGCAGATAGTGAAGAGCAGAAGTTTCGGGACTGGAAACAGATGTTTGGTAAGAAGTCATCTTACACACACTTCTTAAATTGTTCAGAGGCCCAAGTGCATTTAATAGCATATTTCTAGCTGGATAAATACATAGTAATAAACACAGAATACACCTTTAAAAATGGTTATAGAGATTATAGAAATACAACAGTATAAAACCTTTGCTATAAAACATTCACGATGTGCTTGTGAGAAAAAATACATAGTTTTGCCCTTATGAGTTTGGGCTTTTCATAGTTCATACTTCCTATGCACTATGTCTAATGTTACATCGGTATTAGTTGATGCCACAAGATTCTGTGTGTGTGTGTGTGTTTGTGTGTGTGTGTGTGTGTATGTGTGTGTGACAAAGTTAGTTAATAAATCATCACCATTCTTATTTATAATTTGTTTCAAATAATTACAATTCATACACTTTATTAAAGTGATACAATGAATAGGGAGTTAAATGTACTCTATATTATTTCTTTAAATAATGTTGTTATAATGATTTGAAGTAGATCTATTGATTATAGTGTAAATGTATCATTGTGCTGTAGGCGGAATGTGAGGAATGCTGGGATGTCTATATAATGCTTAACAGAAACAGACACAAAATTTTTCCTTTTTACACTGAAAATTTGCAGAATGGTTTCAATTTCAGCACCTGCCAATCAAATTCATACCCCTTTCTAATTCTAGTGTGTTTTTTTCTCTTAGGTAAAATCTATAAGTCTGTAGAGGAGGAGTCTCAGCATAAGAATAATTGGCTGAAAAATCTCCAGCTGGTCCTGAACCACAACAAGCTGGCTGACAATGGCATTAAAAGCTACAGACTCGGCATGAACTACTTTGCAGACATGGTTAGATTAAAATAAATTAGTTCCACTGTAGGCCATATATCCACATATATATATATCCACATGTATATACACACAGTTAGGTCCGGAAGTATTTGGACAATGACAGAGTTTTTGTGATTTTGCCTTTATACACCACCACAATGGATTTGAAATAAAACAATCAAGATGTGATCAAAGTGTAGACTTTCAGCTTTATTTTAAGAGGTTCCACAAAAATATGACATTTACCATTTAGGAATTACAGCCATTTTCAACAAAGTACCTCCTCCATTTTCAGGGGCTCAAAGGTATTTTAACAAAGTGACATAATTGTAAATATAACCATAATTTTAATACTTGGATGGAAATCCTTTGCAGTCAATGACTGCCTGAAGTCTGCAGCCCATGTTCTTAAACCTCAAATTCTGAGTTTCCTCCCTGGAGATGCTTTGCCAGGCCTTCACTGCAGCCACCTTCAGTTGCTGCTTGTTTGTGGGTCTTTCTGCCTTCAGTCTTGTCTTCAGTAAGTGAAAAGCATGCTCTATTGGGTTGAGATCAGGCGACTGACTTGGCCATTCAAGAATATTCCATTTCTTTGCCTTCGAAAAGTCTTGAGTTGCTTTCGCAGTATGTTTAGGGTCATTATCCACCTGCACTGTGAAGCGGCGTCCTATGCTAGTTTTGTAGCATTTGGCTGAATGTGAGCAGAGAGTATAGCCCTATACACCGCAGAATTCATCTTGCTACTTCTGTCAGCAGTCACATCATCAATAAACACCAGTGAGCCCGTTCCATTGGCAGCGATACATGCCCATGCCATAACACTTCCTTTGACACATGATGTGGTATACTGTGGATCATGAGCTGTTCCTTTCTTTCACCATACTTTTCTCTTCCCATCATTCTGGTACAAGTTAATCTTGGTTTCATCAGTCCAAAGAATCTTATTCTAGAACATGGGAGGCTTTTTTTTAGATGTTTTCTAGCAAAGTCTAATCTGGCTTTCCTGTTCTTGAATGTTACCAGTGGATTGCACCTTGTTGTAAACCCTCTGTATTTACATTCATAAAGGCGTCTCTTGATTGTAGATTTTGACAATGATACACCTACCTTCTCCAGAGTATTCTTGACTTCTGTTGATGTTGTGAAGGGGTTTTTCTTCACCAAGGAAAGGATTCTGCGATCCACCACTTCAGTTGTCTTCCGTGGTCTTCCAGGCCTTTGGATGTTGTTGAGCTTACCAGTGCTTTCTTTCTTTTAAAGAATGTACCCAACTGTTGATCTCTCTTATAGATTTATGTTGTTTTTTCAGCCTAATGATGGCCTTCTTCACTTGCATTGAGATCTCCTTGGACTTCATACTGGTAGCTCCAGTCGAACAGCTGCCAAATGCCAACTCAATACCTGATATCAACTCCAGACCATTTATCTGCTTCATTTGTCTTGAAGTAACGAGGGAATGGACCACACCTGGTCAATTAACTTCTTGTCAGACAATTGTCCAAATACCTTTGAGCCCCTGAAAATGGAAGTACTTTGCTTAAAATGGCTGTAATTCCTAAATGGTAAATGACATATTTTTGTGGAACCTTTTAAAATAAAGCTGAAAGTCTACACTTTGATCACATCTTGATTGTTTTTCAAACCCATTGTGGTGATGTATAAAGGCAAAATCAAAGTCATTGTCCAAATACTTCTGGACCTAACTGTATATTCAGATTTGCATTTATATCTTCACGATTTACATTTATATATTCAGAGTTATATCTATATATTCACAATTTATGTTTCAATTTATGTGAGGGCTGAAGGCAAACACATACACACACATGCTTACAAGTGTCTTTTCACTTTTAAGCATGAATTGTATAGTAAAGTTCTTTCAGTATACTGTATAACCAGTTCTTACAATTGTGGCAGTAATCTCCATCCACCATCTTTCTGTCAAACAGGACAACAAGGAGTACAAAGATTCCATGTTTAAGGGCTGGCTATTCTTCAACAGGACCAAGAAACACAGTGCAACTACATTCCTCCGACAGACAGGAGGAGCTGCTCTGGCAAAAACTGTGAACTGGAGGGACAAGGGCTATGTGACTGATGTTGAAGACCAGAAGGAGTGTGACTCTTGCTGGGCCTTTAGTGCGGTAAAGAGGAATAGGAGAATTTAAATTGTAAGAGTAAATAATTCAATTATGCTCCTCAACCTCACGTATATCCCTCCAACTTTTGCCATTCCCTAAATGTATACTGCCTTTAACAAGACACTCATTCATTCTCTATACTGCTTCCATCTATCCTCTTTTAGACAGGGGCACTAGAGGGTCAGACATTCAAGAAGACTGGGAAACTGGTGTCACTCAGTAAGCAGCAGCTGATAGACTGCTCTCTAAAATTTGGGAACAAGGGCTGCAACGGTGGCTGGATGGACTGGGCCTTTGAATATGTGAAAGAAAATAATGGACTAAACACACACGACTCCTACCACTATGAGGCCAAGGTGAGTGGAACACAATAATATGAACACAATAACACAATAATATGAACACATCAAACTTCGTTTTGCATGGTATGTCAAATTGTTGTAAAATTGCTTACTATTATGCTAAATCACTCAAACTTTAGTTAAAGGCAGCTTCAGAAGGCTACCCAACACCTAAAAGGTTCTTTGTATCAGCTGATGTAACGTTACAAAAACAATTACAAAATTCAACTTCAGCAGTAAGCAAGGATCAAAACACTTGGGGGCATGTTATTATAGGAAAACAATCAATGATAGAGTGGTGTGATGTGATGTGGTAGCTGTTACCATCGCGAAGAACTAAGAATTTCAGCCATGGTCCTGCCCGTTTGATAAAACCTGGAACAGAAATGCCCTATTCTTTTGGCCTTTGTTAGGTCTATAAAAAAGGGAATTCTCCAATCTCTTTCTTGCTGCAGGATGGGGCTTGCAGGTTTAATCCAGCCACTGTTGGAGCCACCTGCACTGGCTATGTAGATATAAAGAGTGAAGATGAGAATGCTTTGCAGGAAGCCGTGGCCACAATTGGACCCATTTCTGTCGCCATAAATGCAGGCCAGGATTCTTTCAAGCTCTATAAATCAGGTGAGTCTCACACAATCACTGATAAACCAATGCAGTATAAGTGCATGGTATAGATACATACAGAAGTTGTTGTTGTTATGAATTTTCTGTGACACAGAGTTTTTTTTTACTCACTTGATTCACTAATTACAAAAAATGTTATTGAGTTTTTAAAATAATGTATTGCTTCAATGGATTTAGGTGTCTATGATGAACATGAGTGTAGCAGCCCTAACCTGAATCATGCTGTCCTAGTTGTTGGTTATGGCACTGATAATGGAAAGGATTACTGGCTGGTTAAGAACAGGTAAAATAAAACAAAACACCACAAATCACATATTCATATTCATTTCTAGATTATTATCATGCCACTGATAAGTAGACATGAGTGATTATATTTCTTCAGCAAAGCATGAAATACATGGAAACATTACATTGTATTTCACAGCTGGGGTCTTACATGGGGTGAACAAGGCTATATCAAGATGTCCAGGAACAAGGATAACCAGTGTGGTATTGCTACAGCAGCTATCTATCCTGTGGTTTCCAATAAAACTCAACATGTTCAGTGCGAGGCTTGCTCTACCCTCTTTGTACTGGGATGCTTATTGTTGGGTATGTTTTACTGAGAAAATGGAATGCATTGTGTAAATGTAAAAATGGACCTGAATGTGAAAATACTGCTGTTAGACAGGTATTGTTGTAGAAAAAGTGTTTCAATGGTCTATCTAAAGCCAATTGTAAGGACTTGTCGAAGCCGGAGTTGCTTAGAATACTACCAAAGAATCATATCAGATAATTTCAGTCAGCTTTTATTTTAAGCACTTTGCTCATTGTCTATTTTTTACAGCTTGCGGTATTTGTGGTATTTGAGACTAGTCTTGAGACCATAAATCACTGGTCTTTGTCTTGTCATAAACTTGGATGAAATTCTACTTGGCTTTGTTTCACTCTTGGCCTACAAAGTCTCAAAATATTTTTTTGACACCACCCAGGTCCATAACACCTTTTTCATAAGTACTTTGTAATGTTGCCATTACAGAACAAAATGTAAACGTCTTTCTCTGCATGTGGAGGTATTCTGTATAGTGCCTATAAATTTCAAGTGACTATGTTTCAAAATACTTCATTTTCTTATGTTCAAAATAATGTAGCACAAGTACTTGTAATGCACAGCTGTATTTGGTTTCAGAAATTTGTATCAGCCAAAAAGTTCTAGTTTTTAAAGAATTTATTATTTTATTTACCTGGAAATAAAAGGAAATGTGTTTTGATTTGCAAATCTTTATATGTGCTGTTGCATTTCTTTAAAAAATTAATCTGCTAAAAATGAACATGTCCTATGTATGTCCTGTGTAATTATTTGTACAGTCAGTTATATAATTTGAAGTCAATCAATCACTAATGTTTACATTAGTGAGTTTCTTTATCCATACATTTACACAAACTCCAGAGCTCTCATGGGAAATTTTCAGAGCTAATTTGATTTTCATGAAAACCACATTTCTTGTGTAAGTGATTACACAAGAATGACTTCCAGCTTGATAAATGAAGCCCATCATACCGAACATTCACTCAACCCTGTTACCTCAACACATTCACCCCTATGAAATACACAATCAGCCATAACATTAAAACCACTGACAGGTGAGATGAATAACATTGATCTTCGTTACAATGGCACCTGTCAAGGGGTGGGATATATTAGGCAGCAAGTGAACAGTCAGTTCTTGAAGTTGATATTTTTGAAGCAGGAAAAATGGGCAAGTGTAACGATCTGAGCGACTTTGACAAGGGCCAAATTGTGACGGGTAGACAACTGGGTCAGAGCATCTCTAAAATGGCAGGTCTTGTGGGGTGTTCCTGGTATGCAGTGGTTAGTACCTGCCAAAAGTGGTCCAAGGAAGGACAATTGGTGAGCCAGCCAGAGGGTCATGGGCACCCGAGGCTCATTGATGCGCGTGGGGAGCAAAGTCTAGCCTGTCTGGTCTGATCTCACAGAAGAGCTATTGTAGCAAAATTGCTGAAAAAGTTAATGCTGGCTATGATAGGAAGGTGTCAGAACACACAGTGCATTACAGCTTGCTGAATAGCTGCAAACTGGTCAGAGTGCCCATGCTGACCCCTGTCCCCCGTGAAACTGCCTACAATGGGCACATGAGCATCAGGACTGGACCATGGAGCAATGAAAGAAGGTGGCCTGGTCTGATGAATCACATTTTCTTTTACATCATGTGGATGGCCGGGTGCGTGTGCATCGCTTACCTGTTGAGAGATTGCACCAGGATGCACAGTGGGAAGAAGGCAAGTTGACGGAGGCAGTGTGATGCTCTGGGCAATGTGCTGCTGGGAAACTCTGGGTCCTGGCATTCATGTGGATGTTATGTTGACATGTACCACCTACCTAAACATTGTTGCAGACCAAGTACACCCCTTCATGGCAATGGTATTCCCTAATGGCAGTGGCCTCTTTCAGCAGGATAATGCACCAAATTTTGCCACACTGCAAAAATTGTACAGGAATGGTTTGAGGAATATGACAAGGAGTTCAGGGTGTTGACTTGGCCTACAAATTCCCCAGATTTCACTCCGATCGAGCATCTGTGGGACGTGATGGACAAACAAGTCCCATCCATGGAGGCCCCACCAGGACTTAAATGATCTGCTGTTAACGTCTTGGTGCCAGATACCACAGCACACCTTCAGAGGTCTTATGGAGTCCATGCCTTGACAGGTCGGAGCTGTTTTGGGGGACCTACACAATATTAGGCAGGTGGTTATGTTATGTTATGGCTGATCGGGGTATAATGCCTATAAGTTTCAAGTGACTGTATTTCAAAAGAAGTTTCTGGACACCTGATCTTCACTTTCATATGTGCCTTTTGAATATCCCATTCCAGATTTAGTCCCCCTTTGCTGTTATAATAACCTCCACTCTTCTGGGAAGGCTTTCTACTAGATTTTGGAGCGTGGCTGTGAGGAGTTGTATTCATTCAGCCACAAAAGCAGTAATGAGCTCAGGCACTGATGTCAGGCGAGGAAGTGTGGGGTGCAGTTGGTGTTCCAGGTCATCCCAAAGGTGTTCATTGGGGTTGAGGTCAGGACTCTGCGCAGATCACTTGAGCTTTTCCACACCAACCTTGGCAAACCATGTCTTTATGGAGCTCACATTGTGCACAGTCATGCTGGAACAGGTTTGGGCCTCTTAGTTCCAGTGAAAGGAAATTATAATTCTACAGCATACAAAGACATTCTGTACAATTGTGTGCTTCCAACTTTGTGCCAACAGTTTGGGGAAGAACAACATATGGTGTCATGGTCAGGTGTCTACATACATACATACTTTTCGCCATATAGTGTATTTTGAACATTCCACAAGTCACATGTTCAGAAGGAAGTTGCACCATCTGGATACATGAAATGCTGGTATGACAACTCAACTGAGAATGAGCTCATCTACCTAAACGTGAGATTGGACATTTTGTGAATGTAGCATATAGATGGCTGATTTTGAAACAAGACATGATTGATTTGTTCACCAGTTACCAGATGAAAATAAGCCTGTTTGACATTCACAATCATGCTATAGCTATAGGAAATGTTTACATGAATTTCAGAGTCTCTTAGTATTTGGTACATCTCCTTTTTCCTGTAATGACAGTATACACTCGAGCTGGCATGGACTTCAAGAGTTTGTGCAAAAACTTGTGATCCATTTTAGATCAAATCCATTGAAGTGTTATCTGAACATGTGATTCAATAGAAGAGGCATAAGGAAAGTCTGAGCTTTCGTACAAAGCAGTTAACGTGGTCAATATCACACATTTGCTTACCTAGAAATATTTGCTTTCTCTAGAAATAGAGACAGAAATAGTGAAGAATCTTGAATATTAAATATGCAATCTATTGAACATTTACTTTCTTTGTTTTAAATATTTCAAAATTCTAAAACCTTCTGCTTATTTCCAAAATTGCATATTACTATAGTTTTATGTATTATGTAAGTAATTTGTAATTTATATTTATATAGGCTGCCACAATCTATTAAAATTTTGCTCTACAAATTGATAAATGGAGTCAGTTCTATATATATGTGACTATATTATTAACTTTATAGGCAACTATTGACTTAAAAGTTTTTTTTAATTTATTTATTTTTTTATTGCAGTAGTTCATATTTTCTAATATACCACAGTTGTTTATTTTTATTTCACACACAATTCCCAGCTATGGAGGAAACCTGAAATAATTCTTGAGTTTATGTTATTGAGTATTTCCTCTGTAAAGTTATCTGTAAAGTTCCCTTGACTGTGGAATTTCCTCAAATAAAAAATGCTATATAACCTTCCAGTAAAAATGAGTCTTTGTGGCTGTGTGTGACAAGCACCTGACCAGACCTGTAATACAGCAGTATATAAACTCAGGAACAACGTGGCAGCTGTCCATTCAAAGACACACACAAACAGGTATGTACCACACACACACACACACACACACACACACACAGACATTTGTCCTAGGTCGGCACAGGTCAACTAGCTTTTAGCCCTTAGTTTTATCTAGATACAATGACTTTAGTTAATACAGGCAGTTGGTTTCACTTTTGTATTTCCTATTTTTGACTATGAAACCAGTGAACGAGTGGAAAAGGATGTGAGTAATGGTGAAGAGGAGTAATATACAGGAGAATGGAAAAAGCTAATGGTATTTAGTTCACATTGTCTTTTCGCCACAAACACAGACCAATTATCTTTTCAGCGTTTGCAGAATGAGGGTTTTACTTGTCGTCAGCGCTCTCGTGGCTCTGTCCAGTGCAGCCAGTATCTCTCTGGAGGACCTGGAGTTTCATGCCTGGAAACTGAAGTTTGGTGAGAAACCTTCTTAAACTATGGCCTGAGAGCATTTCATAAAACATTACTAGTTGGATTAATAAACAGTAATATACACAGAGTACACTTTAAAAAAAATCATTAAAATAATTAAAAAAAAAGAAGAATCAACAAGATCAACTGATTTCAAATACAATTAACATATTTATTGGATTTTAATAATGTAATTTAAGCCACTATCTGATAGGTTTAAGAAATATTATAAATGGTTATAGTTATCTGAATTATAGAAATACAACAGTAGCTATTAAACATTTTCAATAAAGCATTTACTATGTGCCTGTAGAACAGAGTAGAACAAATGTTTACTTTCACAGACTCTGAATTTCAGTATTCATTTGGGCTTGTGTTAGATCGGTCAGTGTTGTTGGTTTTCCAGGATAAATGCATGTTCCATTTAGTCTATAAACCCCTTAAGCTCTCATTTTATTAATCATTTCTTAATGTTAAAGTATATTATTCAGTAACTACAGAAAAACTACACAAGAAAGGTAAGTAGTCACCTATAAAGAATGTAAATTTGGAACTGTCAGTTCCTGGGTGTTTAAAGGGGTTAAAGGACATTATGTACTGTGACACACATCATTTTGGTATTACTAGATGCTACAAGTCTATCGGTGTGTGTGTGTGTGTGTGTGTGTGTGCACGCATACATGTAGATCTGCAGGGGTTCACAGTGGGTCCTACAGTTTTATATTACTTTACTGGTATAGAATATAATGGAAAAAATGAAGTGCTAAATAATTTAAATGTATTTAAATGCTAAATAAATTAAATGTATTTATGTAATCACCTTTATTATTTACAATTTGTTTGAAATAGTTCCAAATGATGCACTTTATTTAAAGTATACTACACAAATAAAAAGGGGTTACATTTAATTTATTATTTCTTTTAATAATGTTGCCACAATGTTTTGGTGTAGATTCACTGACTGTAGATTCACTGACTGTAAGTTAGAAATAGATGTAGGCAGCAGCACTACATTATGAGGTCTTTATGTTAATTAATATATTAATTAATAAACATTTTGCAGAGAAACGAGTACAATACTATATTCCAAATAATGTGTTGATGTAGGTAATATTACCTTTACACAGTATAGATGATTGTTCTCCAAACTGGTCTTCAGACTTCTCAGGCAGTGAACATTATCTCTTATCTCCCAAAACACCTTTACCTGACCTACAGCATTCATGGTTGTTTTGCTTAGGCATGTTGGGAGAGAGCACAAATGTGGGTTGTCCCTTGTACCAGTTTGAAAATCTACAGTATATAATGCTTATTTCACAATAATCTGGAAAAACAAGAGACAAGATATTTCTCCTTTGTTATGTAATTTTGCAGCATGTTTTACATTTCAGCATCTGCCAATCAAATTTATGCACCTTTTTAAATAGTGTGAGTTTTTTCTCCTAGGTAAGATCTATAAGTCTGTAGAGGAGGAGTCTCAGCGTAAGAATACATGGCTGGAAAATCGCAAGCTGGTCCTGGTACACAACATGCTGGCTGACCAGGGCATTAAGAGCTACAGACTCGGCATGACCTACTTTGCGGACATGGTAATTAAAAAAGACTAAATCTTTTGTATCACGTCTGTAGAAGCCTTGCTTGGCCTGATGCCTAACCATAGTCTATGGATAGCCAAGTATGTGTCCTTACAAGTGAAGTGTAGTAATCTCCTCCCACCATTTCTCTGTCTAACAGAGTAACCAGGAGTACAGACAGTCTGCGTTTAAGGGCTGCCTGGGATCCTTCAACAGGACCAAGAGACACAGTGCAGTTACATTCCTCCGACAGGCAGGAGGAGCTACTTTGCCAAAAACTGTGGACTGGAGGGACAAGGGCTATGTGACTGATGTTAAAGACCAGAAGCAGTGTGGCTCTTGCTGGGCCTTTAGTGCGGTAAGGAGGAACAGGAACTAATGATTATGTAGCAAGCAATTTTAATTCAGCACAAGACTATTTCAGGTTCTAATGTACTTGCCCTTCCTCTGCCTACTGCCATTTAGCCTTTAATCCCAAGAGTAAATAATTCCATAATGCTAATAAACCCTACGTTCATCCCCATTTGTCATCTTCTAAATGTATGGTGTCTATCACAAGACAATCATTTGTTGTCTATTCTGCTTCCATCTATCCTCTCTCAGACAGGGGCACTGGAGGGTCAGACATACAGGAAAACTGAAAAACTGGTGTCACTCAGCGAGCAGCAGCTGGTAGACTGCTCTGGAGCATTTGGCAACCTGGGCTGTGGTGGTGGCTGGATGGACTGGGCCTTCGAATATGTGAAAGAAAATGGAGGACTGGACACAGAGGACTCCTACCCCTATGAGGCCGAGGTGAGTGGAAAACTGAAACAGTAATATGAACACCTTCAACCTTTGTTTGGTCCTGCCCATTAGATAAAAAACTGGAACATAATTGTTGGATTCTTTTGGCCTTTGTCAGGTCTTTAAAAAAGGGAATTCTCCAATCTCTTTCTCACTGCAGGATGGGGCTTGCAGATATAATCCAGCCACTGTTGGAGCCACCTGCACTGGCTATGTGGACATACAGAGTGAAGATGAGAACGCTTTGCAGGAAGCCGTGGCCACAATCGGACCCATCTCTGTCGCCATAGATGCAGGCCATGAATCCTTCCAGCTCTATGAATCAGGTGAGTCTCACACAATTGACTGATTAACCAATGCAGTATGAATGCATGGTATAGCTATATTTATGAACTTGAGGAAATTCTATGAATTTGCCAAGACATTAGGGTTTCCTTTACTGATTTGATTCAATAATTACAAAAATTACTCACTCAGTTACTCAATCTTTTAAAAATAAATTATTTCTTCAATGGATTTAGGTGTCTATGATGAACCTGACTGTAGCAGCACTGACCTGGATCATGGTGTCCTGGCTGTTGGTTATGGCTCTGATGATGGACAGGATTACTGGTTGGTTAAGAACAGGTAAAGAAAAACAAAACACAACAAATCAGGTATTAAAAAGCAGGTTCAATTTACTAGGTTGCAAGAAAATAATATTTCTAGAATATTATCAAATCAATGATAATTATACAGGAATGATTATATTTCTTATGTGAAGGATGTAAAGGAAGTAAACTATAAAGTGTGGGTCCACATTAAACACTAAATTCTACACTAACGTTAAATTGTATTTCACAGCTGGGGTCTTGAATGGGGTCATGACGGCTATATCAAGATGTCAAGGAACAAGAATAACCAGTGTGGCATTGCCACAAAAGCCAGCTATCCTCTGGTTTAAAGGTGTGTACAATAAGGGATCATAATTATGAAAGAGGTATCAGAGACACTTAATTTCCTCTGGTATTAATTTCTTGTTTAAGTCATCCTACTTTTGATCAGACATTCTACTAAAGATGTCTAGGTAGAATCTATTGCCTAAACAAAAATCTCACATTAAATAAAATAGCTTATAAACCACACTGACAGAATTACATTATCACATAATGAATGGACTAAATCTATTAAATAATTCTACAGGTGGGAGAAAACCAACATCTTCATGACTAATTCAAAAAGGATGCCGCAGTCTATACAATAACTTCACGACTTGATCATCAACAGGAATTTTTCCCAGGAATCACAAACTTGAATTTCTATACACAGCACTTTCCTAAAACAAGTGTTTACACCTCAAACTAATCTTATTGTAATTTTACGACAATACATCTTTTATATGGGATTGTGGAAAATATGGGATAAATGCAAAAAATAAATGTGAATTTAACAAAAATATTTTATATATATAATAATGTGGTTGTGATGTGTGTTATTAATAAAAGAAAATGAGAGAACCACTGAAAGGGAATAGATGCTTTGCTAATAAAATATAGAGTTGCACTGGCATAAAATATTTAGGCATAAAATACCATCATTTCCAATTTTTAATAGGAGTTCAGTGGGCAGTGATGAACCTGTAATCTGTGATGTTGAATTTTTTAATATTATATGAAAGATAATAGCAAACCGTCTGGCATTGCTGCTATAAATAGTATTAGCAAAACCAGGAAAATGTTTCTGCAGCCATACTAATATTCCAACATATACACTTATTTTCAACATAAATAGTTCAATATTTTGGATTTTGGAAATACTAAACACTTTAATAAAGGCTACGGGAGCTTTATTATTGAATGTCATGGTGTTTTCCCTTCCACTGATCCATCTCTGATAATTCGATGAATAAAAGAAACAGAAGTGCCTAGAAGAGCACTGAGTGAGGATAGTGAAAATGAGAAACTCCTCTTGTAGTATGCAGAAGGTTTGAGAGTGTGCAAAATGAGTCTCTAATACAGGATTTCTCTAACTTTTTGTAATAAGAGCCCTCTTTAACTGTAAAATGAATTCCATGGACCCCTCAGTACAGATTTATTTCAGAAGCATAATAAAAATAAGAAATATTATGCTCATTATTCAAATGTGTACAGTAATATTATTGTTGACATGAAGTTTTGTATTCCTTAATTCTCCACTGGCAGAACACAATAGGTCCAAGTTAACAATATTTATAGGCCTACTGGTTTTTGAGTTACTGAGGTTTGGATTAAACCCCTTTCACTTCAACTGACCTGTCAAACAGGCTAATAACTATAAGAACTATAAGAATTCACACAGGGCAAATCAGAATGTATGGTAGTCACATTAGTATATGTGTTAATCTTTATGTGTGGACACGTAAAATAAGTCACTTTCGTGTATACTTACATGGAAAATTAAATAATATAAAATGATAAAAGTTACAGTTCTATGGAAAGGTTTGGGCACAAATTATATATTCTGTTGATTTTTGAAGTGAAAAGAAGTAAACACAACCACAGCAGCAAACTACTAAAAAAACCAAACAAACTAAAAAAATACTAAAAATTAAACTAAAAAATACCCTTCCAGTTGTAAGGTCTCAGAACTTAATTAAACTGTTAGTCCTTAACTGACTCAAGACTCAATTGCCTTAATTGAGTCTTTAGGCAGGTAAAAAAATTGTAATCGAGAACAACAATTCCAGGGCATAATAAATTTTCTGACTCTTGAAATCTTGTGCTAAGATTCAACACGCTTACAAAGTAAAGAAAATCTATAAAAAGATATCAAAGCACTCCCAGATTACAATTTTCATTGTCTAAAATTTCATAAGAAATGGCAGGCAAGCTCTGGAAGATAAAAAAAAAGGACATGCAGAAAGGTTTAACTGATATAGGAGTGGTGGTGCACCATTTTACTTTGTAGCACTGCTTGCACAAACACAATCTGCATGGAAGAGTCATCAGAAGAAAACCTCATTACAAAATTATAAAAACATCTGATGTATGCAAAACACCAAGATAAGCCAGAGGCATTCTGGAAAAAATTGCTGTGGACTGATGAAGTAAAAATAAAACCCTTTTCCCACAATCACCAAAGGTATGTTTGAAGAAATCAGTGAACACTCTTCCAGTAACTAGAAGTTATCAATGTTCCTTCAACCCTGTTACCTGAACACATTCATCCCTATGAAATATTTGGAATATTCCAAGTCACATGTTCAGCAGAACACTGCACCTTATGTTACCTGAAGATCGTGGCTGGACCAAAAATAAGTTCAACCCTGTTACCAAAATTGTACACTGAATGTGAATTATTAATTAAACAAATACATTTTAAGTAAAACAATGTCCTAGAATGTCATTAATATGCTTATGCCATTAACATGGATGCTAGTTAATCACATTTTGTGTATTTGCTCATCACATTCTAAAAATTGATACATTCAACCCTCTCAGTTACTTAAGAGCAAAATGTAGCCATTACCAGCAAAAAAACTTGTATAAATTTGCTGTCTAAGATACATTATCATATAGGTTAATTGTTGTCTGAAGTAGGTTAACCCTGTTTAGGTTAAATGTGTGTTTTTCTTATATTCAGTGTTGAAAATAACAATAAAATGAACACTAAATGATAAAAAATAGAGTTCAATTTTAAGAGTTACAATGGTTAGATAGCACCCCATCATGAAATCACCCTAGACAGGACTTAATGTTGCTGGTCAAAGGCAGTCTAAATGCGTTTCCATTAATGATTGTGATTTAGTGAGGGTTACATGAGGACCTACATGAAATGCTGGTACGACATATGAATCAGCTCATCTATTTAAACATGTGATTGTATATTTTAGGAATGAGGTCAGACATCTAGATGGGTGATTTCGAAACAAGGCATGATTTATGTGTTTACTAACTGTTTATGGTTATGATGTCATTTACCATATGCACATAAACCTGTTTGATTTTCTCTCTCTCTCTATAGCTATAGATCATGATTTGGTATACAAAGTAACCAATGTTCTTAAATAAGGAGACATGATTGTACATAAGAGGAGCTATGGATGTGTAGATAATATTATAGGAACTGGAAAATGTAATTTATACACATAAATAATTTGGAAGTAATGTGTCATTTGAGATGTATAAGTAATTATTTATATACACTGCCACAAACAAGCAAGAATTATGCTCAATATACTAATTACAAGTTTGTTCTAAAATGGAGTCAGTTCTGTGTCCAGTCCCCTCTCAGATTATTGGAATAGCAAGACCAATTTGTTTTTTTTGTTATACACTAAAGACTTTGGACACATGGCACTTTTGTTTGAACCCACTCATTTTTCAACTGATCAAAAATATTGGAATATGTGACTGACAGATGTTTCTTGTTGCCCAGGTGTGCCCTGTTTGAATGATTGTTTAAACAGTTAATAGCTCTGATTGTCTATTCTTGGTTTGAGCCTTGGGTTTCACGTGTGAAACTGCATTTGTTGTTAGAAATGATAAACCAACATGAAAACCAGAGAGCTGTCTATGGGAGAAAAGCAAGCCATTTACCTCCATAGTCATGAATTTATGATGAAGCATACAGTCTTGCATATCTGATGAATGAAGATGACATTCATCTTTGGGAGCTCTTGCAGATACCGACAATTATGAGTATACAGGAACAGAACAGAAAACACAGGAACCACTGTAAATAAAAAGGGGAAGTGTTTATGCAAGTAGCACATTACCTTCTCTGTGATTGCAAAATGAGGGTTTTACTTGTCGTCAGCACTCTCATGGCTCTGGCCAGTGCAACAAGCATCTCTCTGGAAGACATGGAGTTTCATGCCTGGAAAATGAAATTTGGTGAGAAATCTTGTTAAGCACTTTTCTTAAATTTTTCAGAGGCCTAAGAGCATTTCATAAAATATTTCTACTTGGACTAATAAACAGTAATATACACAGAATACAACTTAGAAATATATAAAAATAAAGATAAAAGAAGGGTGATGTATTCACAAAGAAGAGTAGACACAAGTGTAAAGTGTAAATTTGGAGCTAGCATCTGTTGCTGGTAGTTTAAAGGGGTTAAAGTTTTAATGTACTGCGTGCATAGAGGGTACATTACTGGTAAAAATATAATGGAAAATGTGTATGCATGTACGTATGTATGTATGAATGTATGTAAATGTATTTAATAATGAATAAATCCTCAACATTGTAATTTTTAATTGCTATTAATGAGTTAATTAATAAATCATTTGGAAAAATTGAGTGCAACACTATATATGCATTCCAACTAATGCACTGACATAGGTAACATTACCTTTAGACAGTATAGATCATTGTTCTAAAAAAGGTTTTCAGGAACCGGTTTTGAGTAAATATCTCCCATGGCACCTGTACCAATCATACAGGGTTCATAGTTACTTTGTTTAGGTTTAGCTGAGAG
The DNA here is from genome assembly GCF_027358585.1 of Pangasianodon hypophthalmus. Classification (NCBI taxonomy): domain Eukaryota; kingdom Metazoa; phylum Chordata; class Actinopteri; order Siluriformes; family Pangasiidae; genus Pangasianodon; species Pangasianodon hypophthalmus. The sequence goes on from NC_069719.1 coordinate 6,658,488, forward strand.
AGAGCAAAAATGTGGGTAGTCCTGAGTAACTGGAAATCCATATAATGATTATTTTACAATAATTTGAAAGAATCAGAAGGCTAATGACTATAAGAACTACAAGAATAAGAAAGTGTATGGCAGCCACATTAGTTCATTCTTATCCATTAATGTGGACATTTATGTAAAACTAATCACTTACAAGTGCAGTGGATATAAGAACTCTACACACTCCTGTTAAAATTGCAGATTTTTGCAATGTAAAAAATGAAACCAAGAAAAAGATCATCCCACCTTTAATGTGATGTAGCAACCAACAAAATTCAAGTGAAAAATAAATAGACTTTTTAATAGAAAAAATGTAAAAGGAAACCCTTGTATAATTGGTCATTTGACTATGCTCATAATTATCCACATTCAAACTCATGTTCAAAAGTAATTATCATACAATAAAGTGATTGATTAGCCCCAAATAGCAATCAGCTGTTTCTGTGGGATTTTCTTGACATCTTTTTGGTTTCATCTGAATGCTGAAGTCCACAAAGAGCTTACAAAGCATGTATGGGATCTCATTGTTGAAAGGTATTGATAAGGAGAGGGGTACAAAATAATTTCCAAAACATTAGCTGTACCATGGAACACCGTGAAGGCCATCATTAACAAGTGGAGAATATCAGGCACCAGAGTGACATTACCAAGAACATAATATCCCTCCAAAGTTGACAAAAGGATAAGACGAAAACTTATCAAGGAGGCTGCCAAGAGAACTGCAAAGAGACCATTAAAGGAGCTGCAGGAATATATCTGGCAAGTACTGGGCACTCTTTGCATGTGATGACAATCTCTTGTATTCTTCACATGTTTGTGCTATGGGGTAAGATTGGCTACAGAGAAGGTTTTTCTCAACAACAACAAAAAAAATCCAAACCCAGATCAATCACCCCAAACCAGGTGGAGAAAATGTGTTACTGAGGAGACCAAGGTAAAACTTTTTGACATAATTATAAAAGATATATTTGGCATAAAAACAAGACAGCTTATCACAAAAAGAACATCTTACACATGGTGAAGCATGGTGCTGACAGCATCTTGCTATAGGGCTGCTTCTCTTCAGCTGGGACTGCAGCTCTAGTCAAGATAGAAGGAATCATGGATAGCTCTAAATTCCAATCTATTTTGGCACAAAACCTGCAGGCTTCTTTTAGACAGCGGAAGATAAAGAGGAATTTTACCTTCCAATAACAACCCTAGGCACAAATCCAAGTCAAGGAATGGCTTTATAAGAAGATGATCAACATTTTGGAATGTGGAATGACTTGAAGTGGGCTGTATAAAGGAGATCCATTTGCAATTTGGAGCATTTTTGCAAGGAAGAGTGGAAAACAATTGTCACTACCCAAAAAGACTGAGTGCTGTATTACAAGCAAAAGGTGCTGAAACAAAATATTAGTTAAGGCGTATGCACACTTATGCAACCCCATTATTGTAAGTTTTTTATTTTTTCTCTCTAAAATATTTCTATTTGTTTTTTGCTTTAATTTTGTTGGATGCTATATGACATTAAAGCTGGATAAAGATGACAAGTTGATGGCTGCAATGTAGAGTCCAAGTACACGGGCTTTATATGCTGAGAGATGGGAACTATTCTGGAAGTGGTGTGCATCCTGCTTAGTGGACCTGATGTGCTGCCAGGTGCCTAAAGTGTTAACCTTTTTACTAGAACTACTGATTTACTGGACCCCCTTCATGGTGGGAATACAGTGGTCACCTCCAAACACCTTTCTAAGGTGAGTTGGTTTCCATGGGTGGCGACTTCCATGGGTGAGTCGGTTTCAAATGACCATTGGTAAAGGGTATCCAGGTGTTAAACACTGCCCCAGGTGGTTAAGAGGGTGAAATGCAACACTAGTTATGAATGTAACTATTATGAAACTCAGTTAGCAACCAGGGTTCCCTGTCATTTGTAACCACCATCAACCTAGTAAGCATTCAATGAGTAGGATCCAGGAACAAAACCCCTGGAAGTTATCTGGGGTTCACAAAACCACAGTTACATTCATAAATAGTTTTTCCAAGCTACCAAAATGATATGGATCTGCACATAAGAAATAGGTAAGGAAATGTGTGTGTATATCTGTGTATCTGTAAATATTGCTTTTGTATGCATTTGTATGCACTTCACCTGGTTCAGCTACACCTGAGAGGGAAATAAAGATCTCTAATGGTCACGGTCACCTGACTGTGGGATCATCTCATGTTAAATGATGCCATTTCTGCAATAAAGTTGTGTAAGTTTAACTATGTACACATCTCTTGTGTTTTGTGTGTGTGACAAGCACCTGATCAGAGCCATGAAACACAGTGGCATATAAATTCAGGAAACCCATGACAACTCTCCATCCATAGAGAGTTCTACGGAATCAGGTATGTACCACATACACCTAGATACACATTTTGTGAACTGGCTTTGCACAGATTAACTATGTTTTAGTTTTAACCAACCAGCAAATCTGGTTAATCAAACAGTTGTATTTCATGACAATTGAGAGGAAAAGGATGTAAGTGTAGGAGAGTGAAAACAGAATGTGAATCTTTTATTCTGCACTCTTCCTTCCACTAAGCACACAAAAACATCTCATTATTTGCAGAATGAGGGTTTTAATTGTCATCACCACTCTCGTGGCTCTGGCCAGTGCAGTCAGCATCTCTCTGGAAGACCTGGAGTTTCATTCCTGGAAACTGAAGTTTGGTGAGAAATATGTAATATAATCAAACTGTCAAACACTTTTTGTAAATGTTAAAAAGGGATAATAAGAACAAGCATTAGTAGTAATCATTGCCTATTTACCCACATCTACATAAACTTTAAAAATCTACACAGTGCTCCTATATATATATATATATATGAAAACAGTTAAGAATAAAAAGTCATAAAGTCATGCACTATTTTCATTTGTCAAGTTCAGTTATCTTTTGCTTTTTTTCCTAGGTAAGATCTATAAGTCTGTAGAGGAGGAGTCTCAGCGTAAGATGACTTGGCTGGAAAATCGCAAAGTGGTCCTGGTACACAACATGCTGGCCGACCAGGGCATTAAGGGCTATAGACTCGGCATGACTTACTTTGCAGACATGGTGAGAAGAAAAATATGTGTACAGTGGGGTCCAAAAGTCTGAGACCACTATTGAAACTGCTTCTGTTTGGCATTCTTTGTCAATTTAACACAAAGGTTTCCATTACAAATGACATCATCAGCAACAATCTGTGGAGAAAAGAATCTTAGAAATATTTACAAGAATTTCAGAATTTCTTACTATTTGGTATGTCCTCTTTTTGTGATAATGACAGTGTGCACTCGACCTGACGATCCCTATTAGATCAAATTCATCACTGTGTCATCTGAACACGTGCTTTTTGAATAGTCAGGATGGTCCATATTTCCTTTTTTTGTTTTAGAATTTTCAAACTTTATCAAAGATTTATTTCCAGTTTTAAGTATATATATACTTTTAATGTATGTATGTATGTATGTATGTGTGTATATATATATACACACACACACACACACACATACACATTAAAACCACAGACAGGTTGATATATATACACTGAAGTGAATAACATTGATCTCATTACAACGGCAGCTGTCACGGGGTGGGATATATTAAGAAGCAAGTGAACAGTCAGTTCTTGAAGCCGATGTATTGGAAGCAGGAAAAATTGGCAAGGATCTGAAAGTGTAAGGATCTGAGTGACTTTGACAAGGGCCAAACTGTGATGGCTAGACAGCTGGGTTAGAGCATCTCCAAAATGGCCAGTCTTGTGGGGTGTTTATATATACACACACATCTCATGTGAATTAAACTGTGAGTGTAAATATTACTGTAAGTCATAACTTTAAATTAAACAAATAATAAATGGAGAACCTCCAGGTTCTCCACTATTCTGCCACTGCCTACAAACATGCTGTGGGTAGACTGGCTACTCTAAATTGCCCCTAGATGTGAATGTGTGTTTGTGAATGGTGTCTTGATATGGACCGGCATTCAGGGAACTCCCCATTGTTCTTCTGAGAAGCTCTACATCAGGGATAAAGCGATGAATGAATGGTTGAATGAAAACATATCAGTTAGTATGGACATCATACTTTACTATATTTGTGAGGACAACTGGAAAGACAAGACACGTTCACACAGTCAAATGAAAACAGTCTTCATTAAAGCAGCAACTAATTTCACTTCATCTCCATCTCTAACAGAGTAACCAGGAGTACAGACAGTCTGTGTTTAAGGGCTGCCTGGGATCATTCAACAGGACCAAGAAACACAGTGCAGCTACGTTCCTCCTACAGGCAGGAGGAGCTGTTCTGCCAGATACTGTGGACTGGAGGGAAAAGGGCTACGTGACTGAGGTTAAGGACCAGAAGGATTGTGGCTCTTGCTGGGCCTTCAGTGCGGTAAGGGCAGGGTTGGAACATGATTACTGGAACATGGCCTTTTTACCCTTCCTTCACTGTCAGTGAGTGCTAGATTTAACAATCTACTTTTACAGGTCCACTTTTACAGGTCCATTTTTACAGGTCCTGGTGTGAACAGACTGTCTGATTTATTCTTTCGCCCTGTTCTCCATCTATTTCTCCATCGTCTATCCTCTCTTAGACAGGGTCACTGGAAGGTCAGACGTTTAGGAAGACAGGGAAGCTGGTGTCACTGAGTGAACAGCAATTAGTGGACTGCTCCGGGCAATACGGAAACATGGGATGCGGAGGTGGCTTAATGGATCAAGCCTTTGAATACATTAAGGACAACAAGGGAATTGACACAGAGGAGTCCTACCCTTATGAAGCCACTGTGAGTGAAACATGAAAACACTTAGACGAACTCATTCAGATGAATGTTTGGGGACAACTCCATTTGATGGGCATGTCAAACTTTTTGTGAAATTGCTTAAAATCCCAACTTGCTTTTTGCAGGATGAGAGCTTTTTTTTTTTTTAATTTAAATTGAGTAATTATTTATTTAGCCACGTAAAAATGCACAGTCTTACAATATTCAGTAATATGCAGTACAATTGCCCTTTTTGTTATAATATGCAGAACAAAGTGCCCTTTTTCTCACTCTTGACAGGATGGAGACTGTAGGTTTAAACCAGCCACTGTGGGAGCCACCTGCACTGGCTATGTGGATATAAACAGTGAAGATGAGAATGCTCTACAGGAAGCCGTGGCAACAATTGGGCCCATTTCTGTCGCCATAGACGCAGGCCACCAGTCTTTCCAGCTCTATAAATCTGGTGAGTCTCGCATGAAAATTCTAAACCAATGCAGTGTTGCTAATCGTTTCTTCCTAATGCTTCCAGGACAATCTGAATGTTATTGTTTAGTGGTTTACATATATTTGGCATCATCTTTGGTCCATTAATTTACTGATTACAATGAATAATTGATTGCTTAATGTTGGGATTGATTAAAGGAATCTACAATGAGCCTAAGTGTAGCAGCATGGACCTGGATCATGGTGTCCTGGCTGTTGGTTATGGCAAGGATAATGGACAAGACTACTGGCTGGTCAAGAACAGGTAAAAAAAATTAATTAATTAATAAATAAAAAATCAACATAAAAATTGAATAAACAGATAATATTTTGGCTTGTTATGCCTTTTTATTTCTAAGTTAAAAATCTAAACATACGGCCCAATAAAGTTTATAATCTGGCCCACCCAATGAATATTTTGTAGGTGACATATATCTGTTTGTTCATTCAGAATGTACCTGTCAGATAAATACTGATGAATACATTTAAGAATGGAGTGGATTTTGTGTTACTGGTCTACTAAGCTTTTTTTGTTTTTTGTTTAGCTCACTTCACATTGTGCCAAGTGTATTCTGGCCTGTTACCTCTAATGAGTTTGACACCCCTGATCTAAAGGCTCAGAGGAAATATTGGAAATGACTTGACAGTTTTCCAATTCCTAATTATAACAAGTCCATTAGTTAATATACAATCAAGGAAGTTAAAACCAGTAGTCTACACTGACCACTAAATTTACTCACTGACTTGACTTTTTTTTAACAGCTGGGGTCTCGATTGGGGTGATAATGGCTATATCAAGATGTCCAGGAACAAGAATAACCAGTGTGGTATTGCCACAGCAGCCAGCTATCCTCTAGTTTAAAGGTGTGTACAATAAAATGTACAGTAAAAATCAATGATCTGACAGCTATTAAAGGCTCTTTTATTACTTATTTTAAGTAATGGTAACTGGCAATTGGTTTCAAATGTAAATAATATCAATCTATTCTAAGTATCAATATCTACTACTTTAACAAATGTTTCACATTAACTAACTGCAATAAATGCAAAAATCTTACCTATTGATACTTTTCTACAGGGGAGTGGAAAACAAGTCCATGGCTAAATGATCTGCAGCATCTATATTACTTGATTATGTAGACACATTGCACAGTGGAATCTGTGTAAAAATACAGTAATTTTTTTTTTTTTTTATATAAAATTGCTCTGGAAAACTGAGTATTGTAGCTGAACTTTATTTTCTACTATTCTGTGGGAAGAAAGGATGGTTTGAAGACAAAAATGAACATGAATGGAATAAATAAATAAAATAATGGAAAAATGTGTAAAAATAATGAAATTCTGGACATTATTCCTACAATATTGAGTAATAGTACACTTTTTTTTAATCACAGAGAACATATTAAGACTTTATTTAATGCTTATTTATTTATTAATGCTTCCAGTCCTAATGCTATTACACTACAAAGAAAGAAATAATCAGAAAATACTATAATTTACCTTTCTGAACTTAAAAATATTACTGGAACTATGTTGATACCGTGTATTGGCATTTTTAATTCCACTTTCCTTGGTGTGATCCTTTGCCTTTTCTCTTTCTTTCTAAATTATCTCATGATCTGGTAATTGCTCAGAGCAATGTAAACAATAACATTCAAGAAACTGATCAAAAATGGATTGTACCATCACTCAGAAAAGGCACATGCTGAAACATTTTAACCTACTAAAGCAAATATAATGTTAAAAAGAAAGACAGCAGCAACAAAAACCTATGCAGCTTTGGATGAGCCATGTCTTAATGCTTTAAATTATCTTATTTTAGAGAATTATTTAAATATGTTCAGAACTTCACATAGTCACTGCACATGGCAAGCATAGGAAACCAGTGACACTTCACAAACACAAAAGGAAACAAATCTACTTTAAAAAGACAAGCGTTAACAAACATCAGGTGTGACAGATGAACTAGCATGGTTTCAGGAAACATTGAGAATATAAAGAAACTGGCAAGCCAAAAGGGACAAAAGTGTTGAGTATGGGACATAAACAAGAGCAAAATTTGGACAAACCTGACATAAAAGTACATCAAAGTAAAAGTTATGTGACAATATATGCTTTTGGCTTGTAAGTGAAACTTAAACCAAATTAATGCAATCAGTAATTAAGGTGGCTAGAGCAACAATATTCTAATTAGTATTGTGTCATGTAAACGCAGCAATCCGATTGACTCAGTCAGACTAAGACAATATTCTGAATCCCCAAATTCTGATTCCCACCCCTGGAATATGCCTGCTTTAATCAGAAATTTGTTTCATGTAAACACCAGAAAATCCACTGAAAGCAGATACATGCGCGTGCTCAGTCCGCAAGGAATTGTGGGTGCTAACAGATCCTTAGCTTAACAGATGCTTACCCGACCGTTTCCATTTCAAGGTAGTGTTGTCGGGCATTTTTGATGGTGAGAAGTATTAGAGTTCTAATTAAATTAGTGTGAAAAAGTAGTAATAAAACTAATAACTGAGCATACTCTATAACCAATGGCAGCATCTTGAATCTCCTGGGAAATAACAGTGGGAAAGGAAAAGCACATGTGTAGTTTGGCATACAACAACATGTATTACAAAAATCATGTATACAGGAATATTCTGATGCCTGTACGAATATAAACATTGTATTCAGAATATGGCTGCAACCCGAATATAAACCATAAACATAAAATTTGATGTGCATCTAAACATAGTCCATGTGAGACAATCCACAGCGATTGATGGTATCTAATCTAAGAATCCAAGATGTCCCATTTGCCCACACTCTGAACTTGGTAGTTAAAAGGACCATAGAAAAGATGCAGGATCCATGACATCCAGTAAAAAGCAAGAAAATGCTCAAGCTTTAAAGCTCCACTCAAATGCAAAGTTTGAGTAAGATACACGAGATGGTGATGGTGGAAGCAGGTATGAAACAAAACAACAGTGTTGCATTATGGGATTGTTCCACCATTTTTTCGTAGGGTTAGTTCTTTATTCACACACTAAAACCATGCAGGACCTCTTAGTTCCAGAAATTGTAATGCTATGGCATACAAAGACATCCTTTACAATTGTGTGCTTCCAATTTTGTGGCAACAGTTTGGGGAAGACCCATATACGGGTGTGATTGTCAGTTATCCACAAATTTCTGGCCATATAGTGTATGTATCATCAACATAGAAGTGAAATGTCATGGTCAATAATGTTAGATGCTGAAGTCCAACAGTACAGAACATAAACATATCCACAATCTGGGGCAAGCAGTTGATCACTTACACCATTACGATTCTGTAATGCTTCGGAAACCAGATTTAAATACATTACTAAAATACTAAATACTAGTTTTAGTACATTATACATTAAATACATTTATTATTAAATAAATAGACTATTAAAAATATCTCCAAAATCTTAAATATAAATGTGAGTTGGAAATTGGATTAAATTAGGATTTTCGGATTAAATGTATTAACCTCAATAGACATTACAGAGTGAATTTCTTGTCAGCTACTTTGTTCTTTTGGAGCCAAGGGCAAGTATGCAAGAGGTGGAGACTGACAAGAAGCTGATCAAAGCCATAACACAGTGGCATACCGAGTCAGGAAATCCACAACAGGTCTGCATCTGTAGATGAATCCAACGTTCAAGAAACACACGGATTGAGGTACGTACAACATAAATACTGTATGTATATACATTATGTAGACTGGCTAGGCACAGATCAGTTATAATTCACTTTTATCCACCCAGCAAAAAACTCTGAATAAAACAGTTATTTTTGAATTTCGTATTTCCTGATAGAACAGGATGTATGCAAGAGTTTGTGGGAGGGAAAACATTTTGTACACTGGAATAAATAAAACAAATCTTTATACAAAAGCAGAAATGTGAATCTTCTTATTTTTTTTGCAGAATGAGGGTTTTGCTTGTCGTCACCACTCTTGTGGCTCTGGCCAGTGCAGCCAGAGTCTCTCTGGAAGACCTGGAGTTCATTGCCTGGAAATTGAAGTTTGGTGAGAAATCTTATGTCTAATTAAACTGTCAAACACATTTTGCAAACCCCAAAATCTGTCTGTTTGTCTCACATCTGCACAATGAACGCTATGAAGAAGAAAAGGAATTTTCCTTTACCAGGATCTGTTCATTTTTTTTCCCTCTTAGGTAAGATCTATAAGTCTGTAGAGGAGGAGTCTCAGCATAAGATGACTTTGCTGGAAAATCGCAAACTGGTCCTGGTACACAACATGCTGGCTGACCAGGGAATTAAGAGCTACAGACTCGGCATGACCTCCTTTGCAGACATGGTGAGAAGGAAAAACATGTACAGACACAGTGGGGTCCAAAAGTCTAAGACCACATTGAAAATCAGGGTTTTTTTTTTTATTTAAAACAGGAAATAAACAGAAAATTCTAAAAAAAAAAAACAACAAAAAAGGAAATATGCAACATCTTGACTACTCAATATTCAAGATGTTGCACAATTTCCAGGTCACTATTTAAATTTAAGCAAAGTTGTGATAGTGACCATGTTAACTCTTTTGTACAAAGGGTCAGATTTTACGTGAGTCTTATCCCCTCCACTGAAGCATCTGTACAGACGACATGGCGATGGAGTTGATCCAAAATGGATCATCAGGTTTTACACAAACTTTTGGAGTCTGTGTCAGTTCAAGTGCAGACTGTCATTTAAGCAAGAAAGGGGATGTACCAAATACTATGAAATTCTAAAATTCATGTAAATATTTCTAAGATTCTACTTTTCACTCAAGTTGTTGTTGATAATATCATTTGTAATGAAGACCTTCATGTTAAATTGAAAAAGAATGCCAAACATTCACTAGACTTTTGGATCTCAAACCTTTGGATCCCAGTGAATATAATCCTTTACAAGTATTTTTGTGAATATTTACACCAGGGGTGTCAAATAAATTATATGCCCATGGGCCAGAACGAGCTTGATATAGGTTCTCATAAGGCCTACTAAATATTTGTAGAATCGATATTTGAAATTAAATACATCTTATGGAGTGGTTAGCAGATTTGCCTCGCAACTCTGGGGTTGGGGGTTTGATTCCTGCCTCCACCCAGTGTGCAAGGAGCCTGCATGCTCTCCCTTGGGGGCTTCCTCCAGGTACCTTGGTTTCCTCGCCCAGTCCAAAGACATGCGTTGTAGGCTGATTGGCATTTCCAAATTGTCTGTGGTGTGTGAACGTGTGTGTGATTGTGCCTTGTGATGGGTTGGCACCCCGTCCTTGGTTTTCCCCACCTTGTGCCCCAAGCTTCCTGGGATAGACTCCCCCGCAACCCTGTGTAGGATAAGCAGTATATAAAATGGACGGATGGATGGATGGATTGAGCACTAGGCATCTACACTACTGAAAATATGTGTTAATTATCTGTAATTCTTCATTAGCAAGCAAAAAAAAATTCACTCTATGACCATGTATTTTGTTTTAATAAAAAAAGGTTTCATAGTAATAAGTGGAAATTTATGCAATCAAAACTTTTACATCTTTTATTTGCAAACAGTTTTGCAAAATATTTTGATATAATTCCATTTCAATATTATGGGATATTTTGTGAAGATTCATGTAGATAATAAATGTTTAGAAATGAGAAAAATTGTTGATGTGCAATTGCAAGGGCGTATACTCCTCATATATGCCATTACATATGTACATATACAAAATATTTATATGTATAGCTAAATTAATGGCTAGATTACATAAGGCTATATACCTTGACAAGGGTCATGTGGTTACTGAAGATAAATGAATAAAAACATTTCACTCCATCTGCATCTCCATCTCTAACAGGATAACCAGGACTACAGACAGTCTGTGTTTAAGGGCTACCTGAGATCCTTCAACAGGATCAAAAGACACAGTGCAGCTACATTCCTCCGGCAAGCAGGGGGAGCTGTTCTGCCAGATACTGTGGACTGGAGGGAAAAGGGCTATGTGACTGAGGTTAAGAATGGTTGGAGCTGGGCCGTCAGTGCGGTAAGGGCAGGGTTGACACATGGTTACTTTATTCTTTAAAAGAGTCTTTATTCCAATCTTCCACCAATCACTGCTACATGTAATGAGCGGCAACACTACATGTCCTGGTGTGAATAGACATCTCTGTTTCCTTTCACTCTGTTCTCCATCTATTCCTCCTTCATCTGTCCTCTCTTAGACAGGGTCACTGGAAGGCCAGACATTTAATAAGACGAGGAAACTGGTGTCGCTGAGTGGGCAACAGTTAGCGGACTGCATGTGGTCAATGTGGAAAATTTATTGCCCGGGTTTTAGTGTGCCTGAAGTCTTTGAATACATTAAGAACAACAATGGAATTGACACAGAGAAGTCCTACCCTTATGAAGCCACTGTGAGTAGAACATGATAACACATTATCTAGTTTTGGCAGACTTATCAAACTTTTTTGTGAAACTGCTTGCCTTTTACAGGACAAAAGGTGCTTTGTTGTTATTTTGTTACATTAGTTTGTTGTTATTTATTTATCAAGTTTTCAGTTTTACAATATGGCATAATATGCAGTATGAAGAACTCAGGTATGTTCTTTTTCTCTCTCTGCAGTGTGGGGATTGCAGGTTTAATCCAGCCACTGTGGGAGCCACCTGCACTGGCTATGTGAATATAAAAAGTGGAGATGAGAAAGCTCTACAGGAAGCTGTGGCCACCATCGGACCCATTTCTGTTGCCATAGATGCAGGCCACATGTCCTTCCAGTTCTATGAATCTGGTGAGTCTCACATTGAAAATCATAATCCAATCCTGTGTTACCAGTTGGTACTCACTAATGCAAGTCAGAGTTCCTTCCAGCTCTATGACTCTGGTTAGTCTCGCATGAAGATCACAAACCAATCCCATGTTACCAGTCAGCACATGTCTGTACTTTACTGATTAACAAAGTTAATAATTAATTGCGTAAGGTTGCTAAAATTAACCATTATCTGGTGAGACATCTGGTGAGTCTCACATTGAAAATTATAAACCAATCCTGTGTTAGCAATTGGTACTTTGCTAATGCTACCAGAACAATCTGAATCTGAATGCTGTCATTTAGTGGTTTACTGTCATTTGGCATAATCTTTGTGCATTACTTGATTGATTAAAGGTATCTATGATGAGCCTGACTGTAGCAGCACTGAGATGAATCATGCTGTCCTGGTTGTTGGTTATGGCACGGAAGATGGACGAGACTACTGGCTGGTCAAGAACAGGTAAAACAGCAACAACATACAATCAAATTAGGTAAAAGTAGCGGTCCATTAACCACTAAATTCTTCACATATCTATTTTTTTAAACAGTTGGGGTCTTGTCTGGGGTGACGAAGGCTATATCAAGATGTCAAGGAACAAGAATAACCAGTGTGGTATTGCCACATATGCAGTCTATCCTCTGGTTTAAAGGTGTGTTCAATAAAAGCCAATAACATGACAGCTATGAAAGGCTCTTTTTTTATTTTAAGTGATGAATATCGACATTAACTGCGTGTCATATATAAATAATATCAATCTATTCTTAGTAACCATATCCACTACCTTAACAAGTCTGCAACACCTGCAATAATGATACTGATTGATACTTTTCTACAGGTGGATGAAAAGCAACTCCGTGTCTAACTCAACTATCCACAAACATAACTTAATTTTCACCATGTGATATATTTCTGTGATATGATGCATATAGTCTCAAGGCTGTTATGATAAAAAAAAAAATAAATAAAAAAATAAAAAAACAGAAAAGACTATAAAACAGCTTTCTTCACTAAACATTATTTTTGCAGGAAGATGGCCAAAAGTATGTGGACACTTGACCAATCATGTATGTGCTTGTTGAAGATTCCATTCCAGATTTACTCCATTCTTTGCCATTATAATAACGTACACTTTTCTGGGAAGGCTTTCTATTAGATTTTGGAGGGTGGCTGTGGGGATTTGTGTTCATTTAACCCAAAGAGCATTAGAGAGGTCAGGAACTGATATTGAGTGAACATCCCTGGGGTGCAGTCAGTGTTTCAGTTCATCCCAAAGGTGTTCAGTGGGGTGGAGGTAAGGACTCGGTGCAGGCCATTCGATTTCTTCCACTCCACCCTTGGCGCACCATGTCCTTATGGAGCTCTCTTTGTGCACGGGGCATTGTCATGCCGGAACAGGTTTGGGCCTCTTAGTTCTAGTGAAGGGAAATTGTAATGGTACAGCATATAAAACCATTCTTGACAATTGTGTGCTTCCAACTTTGTGGCAACAGTTTAGGGAAGGCATGTGGCTGGTGTACAAATACTTTTGGTCATATAGTGTATAAAATGGCATTATTGATACTGGAACTGTATAGATGTCTATTAAGTTTGCCTGTTTTAGTTCAGCTTTCCTTTTTGTGGTCCCTGTGCATTTTCTCTTCCTTTCTAAATTAACTCATTCACTGACATATTCCTTGCCAAACAGACTTGGCATTCAGTGGCCTGATAGGTTTACATCTTGGAAATTATCAGTAAAAATAGGAAAGGAGGATGTCAGTATAGTCTTTTCAGCCCTGGGAAACATAAATATATATATTTGTTTTCCCCACTTTTGTGAGATTTTGTTTTGTATTATATTGGTTTATGTCTAAAATGACTAAGTTTGCTTCCACTGTAACTGCTGAACCATATGCTCTTTAAGATTAAAATTGTTCATTATCTTAAATATATCTGTCAGAGTTTGCTGTCACTTTGATCAAGTTTTGTTATTTTTCCTGTCTGTTGATTTTATTTTACAATTAGTCTTTATTATGCTACTTCTCAGTACCCAAGGATGGTGTCAGTATAGTATAGTCAACTCTGGGAAACATTAATATCATATATATATATATATATATTTGTATAATATTTGTTTTTCTATGTTTGAGGGATTTTGTTTTGTATTATTTTGGTATATGTTCAAAATTAGTATTTTGAACATATACCAAAATTAGCAAAATTAAATTGCTTCACTGTACCTGCTGAATGATATATATATATGTTGTTTAAGATTAAAAATGTCTACTTTGACCTTTGACATGGCTCTTTTGATGAGAAATAAATTCAATTTGTATAGGAGCAACTTATCTTCAATATCTGTCTGAGTTTGTTGTCACTTTGACCACGGTTTCTGACCTATATAAAGACAATGGTTATATATCCAATTGCTATTAATGCATGCCCTTTTATACATCCTGAACTTTTTCTAGATTCAACTAGAATATGCTTATTAGGCATTGTTCTCAACGATCAAGTTATCAATTGAAACCAAATGGCTACATCACTTTAAAGATAGAGAAACATTCATTACACTGTTGTTCCCATGAATGCATTGGGTACTTTGATGGTCTAAGTTTAGATTTGCAATATGTCTATCAATATTTGTCCAATACACGGTTACTCTAATGCAGTCCAAGTGCCACACACAAGTTTATAGAGAACTAAAGATCCCTTTGAACCATGGGGGTCTCCTGAGTCTTGCAAGAGAAGTGAGAAAGAACTTTGAAGTGGGACATTCAAACACCTTGGACAGGGATACCAGTGGACACCTATGTCTCTCTGCTGGGAGAATGAAGACACAATGTTCAAGGAAGGCACAGGAGCTTGCATCAAGCAACTGGCATTGAATGCAACAGAGTGCAAACCAAGTGACAAGGCCAGTGCCTCCACCCACTCAGCTGAAGACGTCTACACCTGGTGGAACTGAATCTTCAGGAGTCACATCTTGGTCAGCCTCTTCATCATCACCATCACCATCACCATCATCTGTACACATCAGTGTCCTTCAACCTACTATGACTGCTACACATGTTCTCAGGCTATTAAATTGCTCTGCCTTTTTGACATCCTGGAAGAGTGATTCTGTAGGGCTTTATAAAATGTGGCAATAATTTGATTCTGGACTTGTCAGATTATTATAATCAGAAAGGTGGGTCAGAGAGGCCACATGAATTCTGGTTATTTACATTATGTTTAATACTGGCTATGCCTCATGGATCACATTTTAAGAACCACTGCTCTAAAACACTCCTAAACATGTTTAGTAGGAAAATCACCAATTCTACCATCCACTTAAAAGAAGGATATGCATAGTATATCCAAAATATAAAGTCCTTATGTTGAACAAGACTTTTTAAAAGGCAAGGTTTTAAAGCAATTTTTTGTGGTCAACTATCCCAAATAGATGCCTTTTACATCCATGGAGCAAACTTATATAATTTACATAGATAATTACTAAAATGTAAAAATTGCAGAATTAAAATTACATTAGAATTATGTTATTGATGATAATGTATTTACTGTAATAAAGTACAGTTTTTGTGAGCTGAGAGTAATTTTTAAATATATAAACTGAATTTCTAATATATCAGGCAAGTTTGCCTTGAGCCCAGTGTTAGAGGAAAACAGGCTCCTGATTCGCTGTGACCTGGACAAAGGTAAAGTGGTTACTGAAAATGAATGAATAAAAAAATGAAGTTGCTATTCATTCAAGCTTTTATGTCTTTACAAAGTTTTATTTGCATGGACCTTCTAGTAAGTATAATTATGTATCACCAGTGTACAAGTGAAATCCAAAATGTTTTGTTAGGAAAATGAGAAAGAGATTAAAAAAAAAAAAGCCTAAGAACAGAACCTTATAGGACACCATATCACAGTCTTTAGGTTTAAAAAAAATCTCAATTAATGCAAACAAATTGGCTCTAAACTCTACACTTAGCAAAACCTGTCTGTCTAAATTGACCATGTACTCAAGTCTGTCCAATAAAAGGTCATGGTCAATAATGTTAAATGCTGAAGTCCAACAGTACAGAACATAAACCTAACCACAAGCTGGGGCAAGCAGCTGATCACTTACCATGTTACCCAGTGCTTCTAGAAACCTGACTTAAATACATCACTAAAAATATATAAATGTGTGTTAGAAATTGGATTATATTAGTTTTTATTATATACTGAGGTTAATATACAGTTAGGTCCGGAAGAATTTGGACAATGACAATGGATTTGAAGTAAAACAATCAAGCTGTGATCAAAGTGTAGACTTTCAGCTTTATTTTAAGAGGTTGGATGAAAATCCTTTGCAGTCAATGAATACCTGAAGTCTGGAGCCCATGTTCTTAAACCTCAAATTCTGAGTTTCCTCCCTGGAGATGCTTTGTCAGGCCTTCACTGCAGCCACCTTCAGTTGCTGCTTGTTTGTGGGTCTTTCTGCCTTCAGTCTTGTCTTCAGTAAGTGAAAAGCATGCTCTATTGGGTTGAGATCAGGCGACTGACTTGGCCATTCAAGAATATTCCATTTCTTTGCCTTCGAAAAGTCTTGAGTTGCTTTCGCAGTATGTTTAGGGTCATTATCCACCTGCACTGTGAAGTGGCGTCCTATCAGTTTTGTAGCATTTGGCTGAATGTGAGCAGAGAGTATAGCCCTATACACCTCAGAATTCATCTTGCTACTTCTGTCAGCAGTCACATCATCAATAAACACCAGTGAGCCCGTTCCATTGGCAGCGATACATGCCCATGCCATAACACTTCCTTTGACACATGATGTGGTATACTGTGGATCATGAGCTGTTCCTTTCTTTCACCATACTTTTCTCTTCCCATCATTCTGGTACAAGTTAATCTTGGTTTCATCAGTCCAAAGAATCTTATTCCAGAACATGGGAGGCTTTTTTAGATGTTTTCTAGCAAAGTCAAATCTGGCTTTCCTGTTCTTGAATATTACCAGTGGTTTACACCTTATTGTAAACCCTCTGTATTTATATTCATGAAGGCGTCTCTTGATTGTAGATTTTGACAATGATACACCTACCTTCTCCAGAGTATTCTTGACTTCAGTTGATGTTGCGAAGGGGTTTTTCTTCACCAAGGAAAGGATTCTGCGATCCACCACTTTAGTTGTCTTCGTTGGTCTTCCAGGCCTTTGGATGTTGTTGAGCTCGCCAGTGCATTCCTTCTTTTTAAGAATGTACCAAATTGTTGATTTGGCCACTCTTAAAGTTTTTTCTATCTCTCTGATAGGTCTCTTTTGTTTTTTCAGCCTAATGATGGCCTCCTTCACTTGCATTGAGATTTCCTTGGACTTCATACTGGTAGCTCCAGTCGAACAGCTGCCAAATGCCAACTCAATACCTGATATCAACTCCAGACCTTTTATCTGCTTCATTTGTCTTGAAGTAACGAGGGAATGGACCGCACCTGGTCAATTAACTTCTTGTCAGTCAATTGTCCAAATACCTTTGAGCCCCTGAAAATGGAGGTACTTTGCTTAAAATGGCTGTAATTCCTAAATGGTAAATGCCATATTTTTGTGGAACCTCTTAAAATAAAGCTGAAAGTCTACACTTCGATCACATCTTGATTGTTTTATTTCGAATACATTGTGGTGGTTTATAAAGGCAAAATCACAAAAAACTCCATCATTGTCCAAATACTTCTGGACCTAACTGTATATATATATTCAGTTACTTTGTTCTTTGGTGCCAACAGCAAGTATGTTCAAAAGTCTACTGTTCTGTATATCTCACTGCTCATCATCGGAAAATACAGTCATGCTCAACACAATACGTGTTTATTCAAAAGTGAAAAGAGGTGGAGACTGACAAGTAGCTGATCAAAGCAGTAACACAGAGATATACAGAGGCAGGAAATCCACAAAAGGTCTCCATTCATAGATGAATTCAACATTCATGAAACATGAGGTATGCACCACAGACACCTGTATATTTATATTTTGTAGACTAGCTAGGCACACATCAATTATAATTGATTTTTATCCAACCAGAAAAATACTCTGGGTAAAACAGACAGTTATTTTTTAATTTGTATTTTCCGGTATTTAAGGTGAAAAGGATGTGAGTAAGAGTGTGTGGGAGTGAAAGATTTTGCACAGTGGAATTAAGAACACAAATCTTTACACAAAACAGAAATGTGAATCTTCTTATTATTTGCAGAATGAGAGTTTTGCTTGTCGTCACCACTCTTGTGGCTCTGGCCAGTGCAGCCAGCATCTCTCTAGAAGACCTGGAGTTCAATGCCTGGAAATTGAAGTTTGGTGAGAATTTTTTTAATGTCTAATTAAACTATCAAACATGTTTTGCAAACCCCAAAATCTGTCTGTTTGTCTTTCTAACATCAACACAATGCTTATATGAATGCAATTAAGAAGTAGAATAGCCATGCAGCAATATATATATTTTTTTAATTAGGTAAGATCTATAAGTCTGTAGAGGAGGAGTCTCAGCATAAGATGACTTGGCTGGAAAATCGCAAAGTGGTCCTGATACACAACATGCTGGCCGACCAGGGCATTAAGAGCTACAGACTTGGCATGACCTCCTTTGCAGACATGGTGAGAAGAAGATCATTATATGCATATACATTATGTATATAGGTATACACCAGGGATGTCAAACATGTCTGATTAAATTAACGTTGTCTTTAAAATAACTCTCTGTTATTCCACTCGGGGACAAAATAGAGCAATAAAATGATACTGACAAAATGTGTTAATGATGTGTATTTCCTCAATAGCAAGCAAACAATTTGACTCTAACCATATATTTTTCCAAAATAACAAAGGGGTTTCACAGCAATGGGGGTGAAAACTTATGCAATCAAAAAATTTACTATTATTTAATTGCAAAAAATTTTTTACAACTTATATTGATCCTATCTTAATTCAATATTATGATATATATTGTGAACATTTATGACATATAATTTGGAATTTTTTAATGAATTGCAGTCTGTTTATCTGTTTTGTAGGTGATAAATGTTAATAAATTAGATGAATTGTTGATGTGTAATTTGTCTAAAAAACTGTTTTTGTAGACAAAACACACACACACACACAGTAAAGAGAGATATATAGCCTGACAAGTATAACATGATTATTGAAAATGACTGAATAAATAAAAACATTTCATTACTATGGACCCCTTTACTGCTGCTTTTTGTGAACAAGCTGGGTGTAAAAAACAGGTAACTAATTTCACTTCATCTCCAACTCTAACAGAACAACCAGGAGTACAGAGAGACTGTGTTAAAGGGCTGCCTGGGATTCTTCAACAGGACCAAGAAACACAGTGCAGCTACGTTCCTCCTACAGGCAGGAGGAGCTGTTCTGCCAGATACTGTGGACTGGAGGGAAAAGGGCTACGTGACTGAGGTTAAGGACCAGAGGGATTGTGGTTCTTGCTGGGCCTTCAGTGCGGTAAGGGTTGACACATAGCTACTGCAACATGGCTTCTTTACTCCTGCTCCTCCACCAATCAATGCTACATGGGCAACAATTACAGGTCCTGGTGCACATAGGCATCTCTGTATCACTCCCTTTACTGTGTTCTCAAACTTTTCCTCCATCGTCTCTCCTCTCTTAGACAGGGTCACTGGAGGGCCAGACATTTAGGAAGACGGGGAAGCTGGTGTCATTGAGTGAGCAGCAGTTGGTGGATTGCTCCATGAAATATGGGAACATGGGTTGCGAGGGAGGCTGGATGGACTGGGCCTTTCAATACATTATAGACAACAATGGAATCGACACAGAGGAGTCCTACCCTTATGAGGCCATTGTGAGTAGAGCATGAAAATACTTTATTCAGATGGACAGGCACAACTTGTTGATGGGCACATAAAATATTTTTGTGAAACTGCTTGCCTATTGCTGGTCTAAAACTGATGGGTGGATATTTATTTAACCAGCTAGTATGCAATTTTACAAGATACAGTAATATGCAGCAAGAAAATCTCTGAGGTCACTTCTTCCTCTCTCTCCACAGGATATGCTGTGCAGGTTTAATCCAGCCACTGTGGGAGCCACTTGCACTGGCTATGTGGATATAAAAAGTGGAGATGAGAAGGCTCTACAGGAAGCTGTGGCTACCATCGGACCCATTTCTGTCGCCATAGACGCAGGCCACATGTCCTTCCAGTTCTATGAATCTGGTGAGTCTATCATGAAAATGTGAAAATGAAATTACTACTTAGTAGTTTAATTTTATTTGGCATAATCTTTGGTCAATTAATTTACTTAATTATTAAAGTTAATAATTAATTGCATAATGTTGGGACATTGACCCTTACATGATTGATTAAAGGTATCTATGATGAGCCTGACTGTAGCAGCACTGAGATGAATCATGGTGTCCTGATTGTTGGTTATGGCATGGAAGATGGACAAGACTACTGGCTGGTCAAGAACAGGTACTACAACAACAACAACAACCACAGCCACGACAATATGGCTTTTTATTTCTAAATTAAGGTATCCAAACTGTGACTTAAAGGATGAGTGCAGCAAATATATGAAATAGCTTTACACCATTCTAATTACTATTTACAACAACTCCAATAGTTTTAAATTATAAAATACAATCACCTACGTTAAAAGCAGCGGCTCACATTAAGACCACTTAGCTCCCCACTGATTTTATTCTTTTGTTTACAGTTGGGGTCTTGGCTGGGGTGACAATGGCTACATCAAGATGTCAAGGAACAAGAATAACCAGTGTGGTATTGCAAGAAATGCCAGCTATCCTCTGGTTTAAAGGTGAGTACAATAAAAGTCAATTATGTGACAGTAGCTAAGGCTCTTATTTATTTTAAGTGATGAAACTGGCATTAACTACTAGATTTTGAACATAAATAATATCAATCTTTTCTTAGTATCAATATCCACTACCTTAACAAGTCCTTCTCTTTAACTAAAAAACTGCAATGCATTTCTTCAGGTGGGAGAAAAACAACTCCATGGGTAACTCAATCTGCAGCAACTACATGACTTGATTATCCACATGTGATACATGTACAGTATGTGACAATGCTCACAGTCTCGGTGCTGTCATTTTAATGTTGTGAACTTAAAATTTATCGTGCTAATATACTTATGGAGAAAGACATTAATCTGACATTACTGGTGCTTAAACTGTGTTGCTGTCTATTGAGTTTGGCATTTATAATCTAACCTTTTGTTTTGTGATTAATTTTCCTTTTTGATTCCTTTCTAAATTACCTCATGATTTGTTAAGTTCTTTTGGACAAGAAAGCTATGGCATTCAGTGGCATGATAGGTTTAGCATAATAAAACCCTTGTGTTTAGTAATACTGTTTTTGCTTAATTAAAAGGAATCTCATGCATACTGTCTTACTCTTAGTTTGTTTGCATATGAACTTTTCAGCAATATGTTGTTTTGCTTTTGGACGCATTTGTAGTCCTTTTTTAAGTTACAAATGTATACATCTTGGAAATTACCGTTAAAAATAGTAGATAGGAAATTAGACATACTGAAAAAATAGCACACTTTTTTTAAATTAAAAAAAAAAACAACCATAAATCCACATGCAATTTTATCACTTGTATCGTCAGAGTGGACTTGGTAGCTAAAAGTTAATGTGTTACATGATGCATGTTACAGCGAAAATTGTCACTAAACTGTTACACATTTGGTTTTACATCTGTCCATGGTAACAAATCTGTTATTAAAGTCATTAAATGTAAAGTTCTTTTAACATCTAATGGTCAAACAATCTACACAAGAGAAAACAAACATTCAGTTGTTACCTATCAAGATATATCAAGTAAACTGAATGCTGGTCACCTCTAGGCTGCCAAAATTTCATGTAAAAGCTGCTGACAACCCATATTTATGTTCTTTCATAATATTTTTTTTCAATTGTTGTGTTACTGTACACAGTCATCCAACACATTCCCATCCCTAACTATCTAATTAACTAAAGCATGAAAATGCTTTTGAGGACAGCTCAAATT
The DNA here is from genome assembly GCF_027358585.1 of Pangasianodon hypophthalmus. Taxonomy (NCBI): domain Eukaryota; kingdom Metazoa; phylum Chordata; class Actinopteri; order Siluriformes; family Pangasiidae; genus Pangasianodon; species Pangasianodon hypophthalmus. The sequence goes on from NC_069719.1 coordinate 6,680,581, forward strand.
TACAAGGTGCTTTTGTAACCATAGAGTAGCTAAATGTACAATAAAATAATCATTTATCATTTTTCCAATAAAAATATCTGTTAAACAGTCTGGGAGTTTCATGGATTTATGATTGCGTATGACTGTCACCCGAGCAGAGTGTTTATAGACGGGTATATAATACAAGAAAATTGAGGCGGAATTCCAGCTTTCTCCTGCACACACACACACAAATATAGTTATAGGAATAGGATGACCTCTTGTGAACAAATCGGGATATAACAAGCAACCAAGAATATGCTCAAGTGAACTGATTGTAGGGTATGTGAGGTGGGTAATTTAGAGTATGCTTATTAGGCATTGTTTTCAATGATCAGGTTATCAAATGAAACCAAATGGCTACATCACTTTAAAGATAGTGAAACATTCATTACACTGTTGTTCCCATGAATGCATTGGGTACTTTGACGGTCTAAGTTTAGATTTGCAATATGTGTTTAATCAATATTTGTCCAATACACGGTTACTCTAATGCAGTCCAAGTACCACACACAAGTTTATAGAGAACTAAAGATCCCTTTGAACCATGGGGGTCTCCTGAGTCTTGCAAGAGAAGTGAGAAAGAACTTTGAAGTGGGACATTCAAACACCTTGGACAGGGATACCAATGGACACCTATGTCTCTCTGCTGGAGAATGAAGACACAATGTTCAAGGAAGGCACAGGAGCTTGCATCAAGCAACTGGCATTGACTGCAACAGAGTGCAAACCAAGTGACAAGGCCAGTGCCTCCACCCACTCAGCTGAAGACGTCTACACCTGGTGGAACTGAATCTTCAGGAGTTTTCAATACCATATGCATACTGTATGCTTAATGCACCATATAAAAAAGACTCCTGCTCTAAAACACTCCTAAACATGTTTAGTAGGAAAATCACCAACTTTACCATCCATTTAAAAGAAGGAAATGCATAGTATATCCAAAATATAAAGTCCTAATGTTGAACAGGGCTTTTTAAAAGGCAGTGTTTTAAAGCAATTGTTTGTGGTAAACTATCCCAAATAGTTGCCTTTTAAATACCTGCAGAAACTTATATCATTTACATAGACAATGACTAAAATGTAATGATTTGATGTAAAGATGTAAATATTCTCCACTGATGCTAATAAATTGGCAATTGTACCTGAAGTAAACTCTAAACCATGCAAAACTTTCTAAATTGACCATGTACTCAAATCTATCCATTAAAATGTCATGGACAATAATGTTAAATATTCTACAGTATTAGAATATAAATAAAGCAGCTGGTCACTTATCACTTTACCCACGACTGATTATGTTCTGTAATGATTCTGGAAACCAGAATTAAATACATTGATTAAAAAAGTATCCTATTAAAAATATCTCCAAAATCGTAGATATATATGTGAGTTGGAAATTGGATTAAATTAGTTTTTTTTTATTTTATTTATTAACCTCATTAGACATTACAAAGTGAATTTATTGTCTGAGCTATTCAGTTACTTTGTTCTTTGGTGCCAACAGCAAGTATGTTCAAAAATCTACTCTTCACTATACCTCACTGCTCATCAACTGAAGGTACAATCATGCTCAATACAAAATGTGTTTAAATTAAACAAAAAGTGAAAAGAGGTGGAGACTAACAAGAAGCTGATCAAAGCAGTAATGCAGAGGTATATAGAGGCAGGAAATCCACGAAAGGTCTCCATCAGTAGATGAATTCAACATTCAAGAAACATGAGGTACGTACAACTCATCAGTTATAATTCAGTTTTATCCAACCAGTAAATTACTTAAAACAGACAGTTATTTTTTAATTTTGTGTTTCCTAGTATTTAAGAGGAAAAGGATGTGAGTTAGAGTGTGTGGGAGTGAAAACATTTTGTCAAGTCAAGTCAAGCGGCTTTATTGTCATTTCAACCATATACAGCTAGTTAGTACACAGTGAAACAAAACAACGTTCCTACAGACCTACAGGAGACTACATATATTTACATAAAGTGCACAGTGCAAACATGTGCAGACAGCACAAGACAATACAATGACTACCAGAACAAGACAATGGGCACAGTAAGTTACAGTGTAGCACTGACTAGTACACAGTTCTAGTAGAAAGTGAATCAGATGGCAGTAGTGCAAAAGACTAACAATATAAATTGCTGTAAATGTAAATATAAGGAGTAGCAGCCAGGTAGAGATTATAAAGATTATATACAGTGTATTATAAATATTGTAGCAGCAGAAATTGTAGAATGGAATTAAGAAAACAAATCTTTACACAAAAGCAGAAATGTAGATCTTCTTCTTATTTGCAGAATGAGGGTTTTGCTTATCGTCACCACTCTTGTGGCTCTGACCAGTGCAGCCAGCGTCTCTCTGGAAGACCTGGAGTTCAATGCCTGGAAATTGAAGTTTGGTGAGAAACAAACTTTCAAACATGTTCTGCAAACCCCAAAAATGTGCTTGTTTGTCTGTCTCACATTTGCACAATGCTTATTGAATGCAATTAAGAAGGAAAATAGTCATGCAGTATTTTGCTTTGTTAGGCTCAGGTATTTTTATTTATTTATTTATTTATTTTTTAAATTAGGTAAGATCTATAAGTCTGTAGAGGAGGAGTCTCAGCGTAAGATGACTTGGCTGGAAAATCGCAAAGTGGTCCTGGTACACAACATGCTGGCCGACCAGGGCATTAAGAGCTACAGACTTGGCATGACCAAATTTGCAGACATGGTGAGAAGAAAACATTTAGCGATATATATATATATATATATATATATATATATATATATATATATATATATATATATATATATATACTGTTTTAAGTATATATGTGTACACATATACACCAGTGGTATAATATATAAACAACATACAGTAGCTTCTCATCTGGCCCTCCAAATGTATGTTGGAATCTGTTCTGGAAATTCTGTTCACCTTGTGGTCTACAGTTGAATTAAAAGATTTGTGGGGGGAAAAAAAGAGCTAGTCTCTGGTATTCCACTAGGGGGCAAAATAAATCAATAAACTCTACATTTTGCTACTGACAAAATGTTAAAGATGTGTAATCATTTATCAGCAAGAAAAGAATTTGACTCTATAACCATGTAGTTTTCCAAAAACCATGGAGTTTTACAGCATTGGGAGTGAAAACATATACAATCAAAACTTTTACATTAAATAGTATGGGCTATATATACAAAAATATTTATATTTCTGGTTAAATTTATGACTAGTTCACGTAAGTGGATATATACCCTGACAAAGACAAAGTTGTTATTGAATAAACACAGTATGGACCAAAAGAGGAGCCCTTTCACTGCTGCTCTTTGGGAACAAGCAGACAACATGTTTATCTCCATCTCAAACAGGATAACCAGGAATACAGAGAATCTGTGTTAAAAGGCTGTCTGAGGTCCTTCAACGCGACCAAGAGACACAGTGCAGCTACATTCTTCCGAAAGGCAGGCGGAGCTGCTCTTCCAGATACTGTGGACTGGAGGGAAATGGGCTATGTGACTGAGGTTAAGGACCAGGGATATTGTGGCTCTTGTTGGGCCTTCAGTGCGGTAAGAACAGGGTTGTCCTATGGTTACTGCAACATGCCTAATTTACTCCTGCTCCTTCACAATAACTGCTACATGTAACAAGTGGCAACAATAATGCTAATACAGGTTGTCTGTCCTCTCTTAGACAGGGTCACTGGAAGGTCAGACATTTAGGAAGACGAGGAATCTGGTGTCTCTGAGTGAGCAGCAATTGGTGGACTGCTCATATGAAAACTTTGGTTGCGATGGAGGCTGGGTGGATAAAGCCTTTGAATACATTATCTACAACAGTGGAATTGACATAGAAGAGTACTACCCTTATGAGGCCAGAGTAAGTAGAGCATAAAAACACATTATTTAGATGGATAGGTATAACTAGTTTTAATGGACATACATTTTTGTAAAACTGCTCGCCTATTGCACGATGACAAGTGTATTGATAGGTAGTTATTTGTTAAAACAGCTAGCATAGTTTTACCATATAAAGTAATATGAAGTATGAAGAACTCAATTTCTCTTTCTCTGTAGGATGGGTCCTGCAGGTTTAATCCAGCCACTGTGGGAGCTGCCTGCACTGGCTATGAATATATAAGAAGTGGAGATGAGTATGATCTACAGGAAGCTGTGGCCACCATCGGACCCATTTCTGTTGCCATAGACGCAAGTCAGAGTTCCTTCCAGCTCTATGACTCTGGTGAGTCTCGCATGAAGATCACAAACCAATCCCATGTTGCCAGTCAGTACATGTCTGTACTTTACTGATTAACAAATAATTGCATAAGGTTGCTAAAATTGACCATTACTTGACTGATTAAAGGTATCTATTATGAGCCAATGTGTAGCAGCACTCAGCTGGATCATGCTGTCCTGGTTGTTGGTTATGGCACAGTCGACCAGATATGGCAAAGACAAGACTACTGGCTGGTCAAGAACAGGTAAAACAACTATATTCCATTTTATTTCTAAACTAAAAGGTGAAATAAAGAGGGTATTTTGGAAATATTACAAATAGAGCTACAGTATTCCAGTTAGTATTTACAACTACTTCATCAGCTTTAAATGATAAGAATATTATACAAAGTTATAAGATTGCAAAGTTATAAGATAAAATTGCCCACATTAACCACAAACTTCCTCAATTTATTTCCCTTAACAGCTGGGGTCTTGGCTGGGGTGAAAATGGCTATATCCGGATGTCAAGGAACAATTTTAACCAGTGTGGCATTGCGACAGATGCCATGTACCCTCTGGTTTAAAGGTGTGTACAATAAACATCAGTGATGAGATGGCTACAAAGGGATATTTTTAAGTAATGATAACTGGCATTAACTTCTAGGTTTCAAAAACAAATTATATCAATCCATTTTCAGTATCCATATCTACCTTAACAAGTCTTTCTCTTTAACTAGAAAACTGCAATAATATTAATAATTGATGCTTTTTACAGGTGGGTGGAATACATCTCCATGGTTAACTCAATCTGCAGCAACTACATGACTTGATTATAAACACGTGATACACATATGTGGCAATGCTCACAGTCTGTGCGAAAAAAAAACCAATAGAAAAGTCTATCATTTACTTTTGTGAACTTGAATGGTGCTAATATATTGATTCAGAAAGACATTAACTGGAACTGTGTTGATGTCTATTGAGTTTGGCATTTTTAATTCAGCTTTCCTTTCTATGATCACTTTTGATTACTTTCTAAATAATCTCATGATTTCTTGAATATTCTTTGATAAGCAGTCTATGGCATTTGATGGCATGATAGGTTATGCATAATAAAACCCTTGACTTTAGTAATTTTTTTTGCTTAAATAAAAGAAAGCTCTTGCATACTGTCTTACTCTTAAGTGGATTTAACATGAATTCACATGCAGTTATATCACTTTTATTGTTAGAGCAGATTTAGTAAAAGTTATTGTGTCACTTACAGCCAAAATTGTCCTTAACCTGTAACACATTTGGTTTTATACCTGTCCATGTATCAAATCTGTTATTCAAGTCATTAAATGTAGTTTAAGCTTCATAGTTATGTTCCTATGGTGTCTTCTTGGTTGGTCCTGATCCTAGAATTGACCTCAGCCTATTTAAGTAAGCTATTCCTAGTCAGGTCTTGCATCAGTGGAAGCTCACAGAAAAGAGAGTCCTTTGACTCTGTGTTGCACAGTTCAGCAAAAAATTTTGCTGAATTTCCAGCCATGGCATTGAGCCTGCTTCTCTGTAAGAAGACTTTTTTGGGACCTATTTAGTGGAAATCACTCGTTTTATTTGTGGCCACAGTTGAGTCAGCTTGTCCAGAGACTGTGGACAAGGTCTTTGTGAGTCACTGTGCACAATTTTTCAGTGGAAATCATGTCAATATTCTGCAACAGTGGAGACTGGTGGGATCAGCTAGAATTAAGAGTAGAAAACACAACTTGATGATCATCAACCTGACTTAACAAGAGATCCAGGTGGATGGAAAGCTAATGCCCAAGTCACAGATGATTTTGAGTTTCTGGGTTTATACTTGAGCATTCAGTGTTTTGGGGACAACTTGTTGCAAGTTTGGAAATGCCTAGATTATGAAACTGTAGTACTGTGCATTCACAAAACTTACTCCAAAGTTCCAAGCATGATTTTTACAATGCATGACATAGTCTAGGTTGAGTTCCCTGTGCCTCTGAGGAAAACAGAGGGATTACACAGCTCCATGTCTAACACAACTACATGTGATATATTTATGTGATACAATGGTCACAGTCTCAATACTGTTGTGATACACAGAAAAAAATCAGAAAATACTATTATTTACCTTTGTCAACTTAAAATTAATGATGTTAATGTAATTATGCAGAAAGATAATATATACTGTTGATGAGTATCAATTTGGAATTTTCAGTTCAGCTTTCCTTGGTGTGATCCTTTTGCCTTTTCTCTTTCTTTCAAAATGAACTCATGATTAAGAGCAGTTGAGGGTTAAGGGTGTTGGTGAAGGACCCATTTGTGGGAATTTGGTTTCCTAATCTTATTACTAGTCTTATTCTGTTGTACATTCTATGGAATGGAATGATACATACTGTATCTAAATATTTAAAGATTATGCTCATCACTCAAATATGTGCAGTAATATTATGGCTATTTTTGGTGTGATAGAGATTTTTATTCCTGAACTGTCCACTCACATTAGGTTGGGTTATTGAGGTTTGGGTTAAACCCATCTAATCAAGTGACTATATGGATAGACTAATAACTATAAGAACACAATCAGAAATAGAATAGTTAACAATGGAACATTTCTGAATAAAAAAACCTAATCAGGAAGAAAACTAGAGATGTACCAGTTGTATCCCTTTTTATATCACACAATTTGGTTTAACTTTATATGAAGTAGTTTCCATTTTCAAATATGTTGGGTTCTAAACCTGACCCTTTCACCTGATTCAATGATACATGACAAGAAAACAAACATATGTCCCTAAGGGTCATGTCCACCAGTGTGCAGAATCATCTCATGTTAAAATGATGCAATTCCTCAAAAAAAAAAAAAAAAAAAAAACCTCTATTTTTTGTGGTCATGAGCGTGACCAGCAGCTGATCAAAGCCACAACTCAGTTATATATATAGAGACAGGAAACCCATGACAACTCTCCGTCCGTAGAAGACTTCAAGATTCAAGAAACACACAAAACGAGGTATGTACCACATACACCTGGATATATGTTATGTAGACTGGCTGAGCACAGAGCAATCTTTGAGTTTTGTCTAATGATTAAAACACTTTGGTTAAAATAGACCATTCCTGGTATTTGAGGGGAAAAGGATGTGAGTATGAGTGTGAGGAAATGACAAGTGACAAATGACAGTGGAATAAAGAAAGCAAATCCTTACAAAAACATTTATTTACAGAATGAGGGTTTTGCTTATCGTCACCACTCTCCTGGCTCTGGCCAGTGCAGTCAGCGTCTCTCTGGAAGACCTGGAGTTCAATGATTGGAAACTGAAGTTTGGTGAGAAATCTTCTTATGTCTAACCAAGCAGTCAAACCTGAAAATCTGTCTGTTGGTCTGTCTCAAATCTACAAAATGCAATATTTTGCTTTCTCAGGTTCAGTTATTATTATTATTTTTTCCTTAGGTAAGATCTATAAGTCTGTAGAGGAGGAGTCTCAGCGTAAGATGATCTGGCTGGAAAATCGTAAGCTGGTCCTGGTACACAACATGCTGGCTGATCAGGGCATTAAGAGCTACAGACTCGGAATGACCTACTTTGCAGACATGGTGAGAAGGAAAACGTACAGTCTATACTATTCCATTATATAGGCATAAGGCCCATGGGCTCTGGGATCATGGGATCTGAGATTATGGGCTGCCCAATATAGTTTAAAACATGACCCAGCAAAAGTATTTATAATTCTCTTTTGGAAAATAAATTAATCGTGTAGACAATTTAGGAATAAAACAATTTGAAAAAAGACCTAGTCTCTGTAATTCCACTAGGAGGCAAAATAGAGCAATAATGGGCCATAAAATCAGCTACTGACAAAATGTGTTAATGATAAGTAATTTCTGACTAGCAAGCAAAAAGTTAGATTCAGTAAGCATGTGGCTTTCCAGAATAACAAACTGAGTGGTTTCACAATAATTCAACTTTGTTTTTTAAGTGATAAATGCTTGTACAGTGCATCCAGAAAGTACTGTACCCCCCAATAAAAAAGAGGTTTTGCTGTTTTAAAGAAGAAATTTACACATATAAGAACGAGATTTTTTCCTGCTCCTTTTGAAGTGACACTCTACATAAATAAAATTAAATAGAGCAAATAGATGTTTAGACTTTTTTAAAATAATTCTGAGGACATTGATATACATTATTTAGTTTTTTTTCTGCAGAGAGTCACTTCAAAAGTGAAAAAATAATGTATGCTCTAGGCACTGTAAATGAAAGGAATTGTTGATATTTGTCTCCTCATCGAATGTTTTGACACCCCTAGTATATGCCTTTACACACACACCATATACTTTACATATATATATATATATATATATATATATATATATATATATGTGTGTGTGTGTGTGTGTGTGTGTGTGTGTATATGTGTATGTGTGTATATGTGTATGTGTGTATATATATATATATATATATATATATATATATATATATATATATATATACATATATACATATATATATATATATATATATATAGGTTAATGAAAATTAATGAATGAATAAAAACATTTCGCTTAGGATGAACCAGAAAAGCAGCCCCTTCATGGCTGCTCTTTGTGAACAAGCAAAAAACAGGTACCTGATTTCACTGCATCTCTAACAGAGTAACCAGGAGTACAGAGAGTCTGTGTTTAAGGGCTGCCTGGGATCCTTCAACAGGACCAAGAGACACAGTACATCTACATTCCTCCGAGGGGGAGGTATTCTGCCCAAAACTGTGGACTGGAGGAAAAAGGGCTATGTGACTGAGGTTAAGGACCAGCAGGATTGTGGCTCTTGCTGGGCCTTCAGTGCGGTAAGGGCAGGGGTGACACATGCAGCATGGCCTCTTTAGTCTTGCTTTTATGCCTCAATCACTACTAGATTTAACAAGTGACCACATTTACAAGGTGTGCTGTGGATAGACATCTTTGTTTTTCTCTTTCACGCTCTGCTTTTCATCTATCCTTTCTTAGACAGGGTCACTGGAAGGTCAGACTCGAAGGAAGACGGGGAAGCTGGTGTCACTGAGTGAGCAGCAGTTGGTGGACTGCTCCAGGCAATACGGGAACTTTGGGTGCTTGGGAGGCTGGATGAATTCAGCTTTTGAATACATTAAAGACAACAATGGAATTGATACAGAGGAGTCCTATCCTTACGAGGCCAGTGTGAGTAGAACATGAAAACACATTATTCCAATGAACAGCTGGGCATGACTAGTTTTGACAGGCATATCAAACATTTTGTGAAATTGCTTATTGCAGGATGAAAGCTGTTTTAGTGGGTAGTTATTTATTTAACCAGCTACCATACAAGTTAACAATATGCAGTAATATGCAGTAAGAGGATCTCTGGTATGACCTTTTCCTCTCTCCTTCTTCAGGATAATGATTGCAGGTTTAATCCAGCCACTGTGGGAGCCACCTGCACTGGCTATGTGAATATAAAAAGTAGAGATGAGAAAGCTCTACAGGAAGCTGTGGCCACCATCGGACCCATTTCTGTTGCCATAGATGCAGGCCACATGTCCTTCCAGCTCTATACATCTGGTGAGTCCCACATAGAAAATCATAAACCAATCCCGTGTTACCAGTTGGTACTCACTAATGCTACCAGAACAATCTGAATCTGAATACTGTTATTTAGTGGTTTACTTTTATTTGGTTTTATTTATTACTTTTATTTTAAACTGTGGTCCATTAATTTACTGATTAACAAATTTAATAATTGATTGCATCATGTTGGCATAATTGACCACTACATGATTGATTAAAGGTATCTACGATGAGCCAGACTGTAGCAGCACTGAACTGGATCATGGTGTCCTGGCTGTTGGTTATGGCAGGGAACAAAAAAAAGCCTACTGGCTGGTCAAGAACAGGTAAAAAAATAAATAAATAAGTAAATAAAAGGTTCCAAGAAAAAGCAGTATTTAGAAGTAGCTTATGAATATGTTTCATGTAATGCAACATACAAAAATAGTTGCTATTATTATTATTATTATTATTATTATATTATTATTATTATCAAAGGCTATATTTTGCTGTTATACCTATTCATTTCTAAATCATATTTTCATTTCATATCTAATAGTTGAATTGATTAGAAATTTTTGAATTATTGGTTTATATTGTTCACATTTCTATTTGCAATAACTGTGTTAGCAGTAAATTATATGACTTAAGATCTAACCAGCTTAAGCCAGTGGGCCACATTAACCACTAAATTCCTCCCAAAATTTACATTTATTTTACAGCTGGGGTCTTGGCTGGGGTGACAATGGCTACATCAAGATGTCAAGGAACAAGAATAACCAGTGTGGTATTGCCACAAATGCCAGCTATCCTCTGGTTTAAAGGTGTTATTAAAAAAAATTTAAAGGTAACCTTTAAAGCTATTAAAGGTTCTTTATTTCAAGTGATGATGAATGGGATTAAGTTTCAAAAGAATAATAATAATAATCAAACAATTCTTAGTCAATATCCTATCAATATCTTAACTAGAAAACTGCAATAACTCCAATAATATTACTGAATTTTTGTTTTTTAATTTTTTTAATTCTTTTTTTTTTTTTTTTTTTTTACAGGTGGGTGAATAACAACTTCATGGCTAGCTCACTCTGCAGCAACTACATGACTTAATTATCAACACCACCATTTATCTTCCTGAACATAAAATTAGTTGTAGTCATATATTTATGCAGAATGATTATAATCTGAATAATATAATCTGACTTTACTGCTGCAGTTGGAACTGTATTGATCTGTATTGAGTCATTTTTAATTCGGCTTTCCTTGTTATGATCCCTTTTCTCTTAATTTCTTAATTATCATGATTTGTTAAATACTCTGTACCAAGCAAGCTATGACATTCAATGGTGAGATTAATACTGTTAATTTTCACACACACACTGTCTTACTGTTACACACTGTCTTTTCCACATGGACTCCAATCAAATTGTTAACTGTCATTTATCTTACATCTTTACCTTAATATCCTTTGTCTGCAAATGTAGCATTTTCAAGGTTGGTAGTTGACTTAAAATTCAAGTAAAATGCTGTTCACGTCTAGGCTGATTAAAATAGCTCACTTTCCTGTAAAAGCTACAGACAAACATGTCATTTATTAATCACTTTTTATGCAATAAACGTCAAATAATCCAATCAAGCAACGATGTCTGATATAAAACTAGATAGACTGAAAGTAGAAATGTTTTGACGACTGCTAGGTTAGCATTGGATCACATTCCCATAACTAAAAGCATGAAGATGCTTTTAAGCACAAATATAAAGTGCTCTTTTTTCATAAAAAATATTTGTTAAGCAGTCTGGGAATCTCATGGATTTCTGACTGTGCATGACTCTCGTCTGTTCAGAGTGTTTATAGATGGGTGTATAATAAGGAAAATTGAGGCAGAATTCCAGCTTTCTCCTGCACACATACACAAAGGGTAAATCAAGGTTCCAGGATATCACACACAGCTAGTATGTGTAAAAACACGCAATGATGGAAGCAGATAGAAACAAACTCCCTAGTCTGAGTAAAACAGAAGGTAGCAGCGTAAAGTAACAATATGTAAATAGAAAATTATGCCAATGGATCCAATTTAAACCATTTATTCTCACCTGAATACTTTAGACTTATGATTATGCACTGTTGCCGTAATCATTATTGGGGTGCATATAGAACCTCCAAGGGTTCCCCACAGGGACAAGCCAAAGAACAATTTAGGATGATAGGTAGAACCTTTTTTAAGAGATGAGTGTAGGCGGAACCTTTAGTTCAGCTCTCAGGGACCTTCTGGACTTAATTAAAGGCAATGATCAGATGAATCAATAGGTATAATAAAACGATTCTGTTGTACATTTACCACACGTGTGTTTTTGCAAAATGATCACTGTCATTACTTGTTGCGGTGACCAGTACAGGGCTTTTCTGGAGTTTCTTGCCTGTAAATTGATGTTTGGTGAGACTAGCTCACCTGATTCAACTCATCAGCTACTTATCAAGTCTTTCACTCATTTAAAGAGCAGTCTTAAATGTAGATGTAGTAATACTAAACTGTACAGATCCATGATGGTTATAGATATGGGATTAAGATGACCTCTTGTGAACAAATCGGGACGTCCAAGAATATTAAGTTAGCAATGCCACACCTCAGCAATGCCACGCATCATACCTTGCTTGGTAAAAAAGGACAAGTGAATTTGTGTAGTTTGAATTGTTACCAGATAGTACTGGAGGGCTGGATTGTCTGTTTTGGAGTTTAACAGCACAGTAGAATTTTTCACGATTTCAGTAAACCTGATTTGGGAAGATCTCCACTATAAAATGAGACCATCAGTGTAAAAATTCCAAAAATTCCCAAACCCTGAACCTGGATTAACCCCTGTCCTGTAGATCTTAATGTTTTCCCAGCTCTAACACACCCAATTCAACTTAAGAAGGACTGTTGATCAGTGCATTAGCAGAGTTAGGTGTGTGAAGAGCAGAGAAATCACTTAAATGTGCAGGATCGGGGTACATTAGGACCAAGGCTGAGCACCTTTGAGTTCAAATAACGCAAAGTTTGAAAATGGAGAATTTGACTAAATAAAGTGACAGTTTTGCACAACGTTTGGATTCATTCTCCCATACATCCACACACAACCTTTATTATTTTTCGTAGCTATGTTGTACATGTGTACAGTGTATGTAGTTACGGTAATCAATAGTTAAACAAATGTAAATCATGTTGACATTCTGATCATAGTTTATTATGTATGGCATATATATTGTGCATTTTTGCAACACATTTTGACAATTGACAATTACATTGCACTGAGAGTGGTGTTAACATACAGTAGGATAGAACTAAATGCACTGAGAGGAAATATGCAACACAGTAATAGAGAACTTGCTATTATTGAGTATAATACAGTAGTATATTAGTTCACAGACATATTATCAGTTAGGTTATTAATATTCAACATTTTACAATTCAGTCCTCCTTGACTGACTCCCTGATCTTGAATCTGCAGTGGTTTACTTGTGTAGTTTGTGTTTTGGTAACTTCGAATCTCGAAATTCAACCTTTATTATTGCCTTGCCTGCAGAGGACATTGATCCCTTCACACAAATTCTTTCTCCAGAATACGCGATTTCACTCCCTGTAGCCTTCATTCTGGTGAATGGACCATCCTCATAATACATTTGGTTGAACAGTTCATCATTACATGAAATGTGCTGTTCATAAATACCAAGACCTAAATAGTTCTCATACAGAATGTAGTCATAAGGTACGGAGAACATTATGACAAGCTCACCAACAAAGTGCTTTTCATCTTTAAGGATTTCGTATGCCAGGACCCCTACACACCCTTTTACAGGAGCTAGTATGTTGGTAAAGGTGCAGGCTTCACTGGTCTTTTTTGCAATTGTAGGCTGAGGAGGATTGAGAGAATATCCACTGCTGGTGTGGACCCTAGTATAGAGATAATAAAATAATGAGAATTGACATAATTAAATATTTAATGTTTAAACATTTAAATAGTTAAACATTTAAATTCAAAGATTTAAGATCTAGCATAATAACTCAAGTAAATTTTATAAATATGAAAAAAGAAAGACAGACCAATGCAAAAAAAGTACAAAACCAAAACTGAACAAAACCCTTATAAGGCCAACTTATAATATGATATGGAGCATTGGCATCATCTGATGCTAGATTTATGTATATTATAAGTGTCCACATAGATCTGAAGGTTAACCAATGACCGTTCTACCCACCAACTGTAATATAAATTTAAAGAAGAAATTTTAAAAAGACCTTAACCCCATTGAGATGCTGTGGTGGGATATTAAGAGAGCTGTGCACAAACAAATGCCCTCAAACATCAATCAACTTAAGCAATGTTGTAAAGAAGAGTGGGCCAAAACCTCTCCAAAAATGATGTGAGAGACTGATAAACACCTACAGAAAATGTTTACTTCAAGTTGTTGTTACTAAAAGGTACTTCTGCATGTTTCTGAATTATAGTGTGTACTTATTATAGGGTGTACTTACTTTTTCCCACCTGGTTTCTGAATGAGGTTATTTGTTTATAGAAGCTGGTGAGGACCACACAATTATTATTTAGGCCTTGATAAAGAAAAACATTGAATTGAAGGAGGGTGTACTTTCTTTTTCCCATGACTGTATGCAGTAAGAAATCATGGGGATCTAGCAGGGCCTGTCGCTGTTTTAATTAGCTATAATACTCTACAATAACCTACAAATTACAACACTGTTATGTAGCAATGAGTAACAAATATTCTCCATTAACATACTTTCAAAAGTCTTGTAAATAATTTACTTTATTTACGTAACAAAACACTAAGTTATTACATTAGTATGGTATTTAATTTAATGTAATTGCAATGTGTGGCCACTAGAATATTAACTGAGATTGAACAACAGAAAAAAGAGTGACTCTAATAAGCTCCTGATCAAAATTCTTAAGAGTATATATTTAACATCAGTTTTATGCCATTCATGTTGTTAGTAATTTATTTTTTATTAGAAAATTGATAAATTAATACATACACATCCAAAACTACTATTACTTGTATCTTGTTATGAATTTTATCAGGTGCTTAGTAGAGTTGCTCTTTTTCTGTGGTTGAAACTCAAATAACATTCTTCTAGACACATAGTATACTAAATAAGTGCTGCTTAAGCAATATTGCAAGCACAAGAGTGTGGTTATTCTCAATATCGGTGATTCGGCTGTAGGCATGAGCCTTCATGGTGAGTTCTGTAGCTAATCACAGCCATGCTAATATTCAGTAAAACTGCATGATTTATTTAAGAAATTAATATCGAGTAAGTGACATTTCAGACATAATATAGGCCAAATGTTCTGTTTATTTTTGTTCTGTTAGTGGAAATAGATCCCGAAGAAGCCACATACACTTTATAGCACTTCGAATAGCTGGTTAGCTAGCTCACATTGATTTGTACATTCCCGTTAAAGGTGCTCACGGTAAAATTGGAGTCCCTTCTTCCTATTCATCTTCATCTGACTAGCTTTCATATTTTAAGTCAAAAGTTATTTTCGTCACAATGTATCGTTTGACATGTCTGCTGATGACGTCACAAGATCTACTGTAGCAACTGTTTCGAACTAGGAAGTGGAATTTTATATGGAGAACACAGATAAGCAGAGTGATATAAACAGTGAAACATTCCAGTGCTGTTATACTAAATATAAGCACTGTTGGAATGCTGCTCGACCAATCAAATTAGTGGACCGTAACTAACTGTTGAATAAAACACAATTAAATCATACCCTATGTAGTGAGAAGTGCTAGTAAAGAGGAAGACAGTTTGAGATTCTACATAAAATACATGTTGAAGAGGGTTTTACACAGATTCAAGTAGGCTAAGAAATGAGAATTGAGGGGGAAAATTACTGTATGTACATAAATAGTAATTTATATAAAACACACATTTCATATGCACATGAAAAATCACATACATGTCACATGTTCATATGCTTTTTACATATCATTATATGAATAATATGTGATCACATTTAAAAAAAATGAAAGATTCATTTCAGTGTTAAAACTGAAAAATGGAAACAGATGACTAAACATGTTCTGTAGTCGATAAACCATAAAAATGATAAATGATAAACAGAGAAGTAATACAAAGTTACTTTCAATGTATTTAATGTAAGGAAATAGAAGCATTTTTTTAAAACTCCTTCTATAATTGAAATATTATATTTGAAAGAAAATCTTTGAAATATTTTTTTAGTCATAATGTACTGGTTATAAAATTTAATATAAAATATAAATGGTACTTACCTTGGATTTGATAAGGTGTACATGTCCGTGAAATTGGTAATTTGAATGGACAAATTTCTCATTGTGCCTATACTGCGGGATATATTGTCAATGTTGGTGCCTCTCAATGACTCGCCAGCTCTAATCTGTTTCAAGGGGAAAAAAGACTTAATTAAAGTATTCTCTACAGAACTACAGAATATGAACGCTTTTTTTTTTCACTCTCATTGTATCAATATTAATTACTCAGTTAACATAATACACATCATTATAGATAGATAGGTTGCATTATTAATCCCAAAGGGAATATGACATAATGTTTATAGGTACACATTTATAAACCTTTTTAAACCTAAACATCGATTTAATTGATTAACTGCTTCTGGCATCAGCAAATGAACAATTACTCTCGATATATAATTATCTAACATTTTACATAGGTTTACATTACATATGAGCCCATGATTTCCATGAGCCCTGTCTTGCTATCTCTCACAGAACAACCTCCAAGATCCCAATCAGTCTGGCTTCAAACCGGCACACTCCTTTTGGCTGTCACTGAGAAGCTACATGCTGCTAGATCAGCCAAACTGTCTTCAGTCCTCATCCTCCTTGACCTTTCAGCAGCATTTGACACAGTGAACCACAAGACTCTCTTGTCCACCCTCATGAGCCTAGGAATTCGTGCTGCAGCATGGCAATGGTTTGCTTCCAACCTGGAAGGTCGGTCATATCAGGTGACATGGATGGGATCTACATCTGCTCCTCGCAGACTCTCCACTGGTGGTCCACAAGGCTCAGTACTTGGTCCTCTCCTGTTCTCCCTCTTGGTGCGGTCATGTCCTCACATGGGTTTTCATACCACTGCTATGCATATGACACTCAACTCATCCTCTCCTTCCCTCCCTCAGACACTCATGTTTCTGCTCGGATATCAGCATGTCTGGCAGACATCTCATCATGGATGACAGCTCATCAGCTGAAACTTAATCCCACCAAAACTGAACTGCTGTTCATCCCAGGTGATTCATCCCCATCTCAGGATCTTGCAATCTCCCTAGACAATTCTCTGATCTCGCCTTCGGTTACTGCATGCAACCTTGGGGTAACCATTGACAATCAACTGTCCTTCTCCTCTCCCATTGCTAATCTAACACGCTCATGTCGATTTCTCCTTGATAACATCAGAAGAATTTGTCCATTTCTTTCCACACAGTCCACACAGGTGATTGTTCAGTCCCTTGTCATTAGCAAGACTGGACTACTGCAACTCACTCCTGGCAGGTCTGCCTCTGAGCACCATTCGTCCTCTGCAACTGATCCAGAATGCAGCTGCACGATTGGTTTTCAACCTTCCTAAATTTTCCCACACCACCCCACTGCTGCGCTCCCTCCACTGGCTTCCTGTAGCTGCCCGCATCAGATTTAAAGCACTGATGTTTACCTACAAAGCCAAAAACGGACCAGCACCCACTTATCTCAAAGCACTTATCACACCTCACGCAGCACCACACTCCCTCCGATCCTCTAGGACTACTCGACTGGTCCCATCATCTCTCAGGGTACAAGGAAGGCATGCATCGAGACTCTTCTCTGTTCTGGCACCAAGGTGGTGGAATGAACTTCCCCTAGATGTCCGAACAGCTGAGTCACTGGCAGTCTTCAAATGATATCTAAAGACTTACCTTTTCATAAAGTACTTAAGCTAGCACTTTCACAAAAAAACCCTCACCAACAGAGTTTTGGACTGATGGTATTCCAAGTTTGTGACCTAGTGAGCCAATATCAGAATGTATTTTTGATAGACTTCAAAGCAATATTGTAAGTCGCTCTGGATAAGAGTGTCTGCCAAATGCCATAAATGTAAATGTAAATTTCAATCATTTTGGGTTTCCACCTCTGAAATAGTTTATGACCTGCACATACTGCATTGCTCATTATATACACGTGTATATACACATTATATACAAATAGCATTTGTGCTATAATGATCTTCATAAAAGGTAAAAAAAAATGTACATTATGTAAGTCATTATGATTCCTACATATAAAAAAATCAAATGAATGTGTCACATTTACATTTATGGCATTTGGCAGACGCCCTTATCCAGAGCGACTTACAATAGTGCTTTGAAGTCTATCAAAAATACATTCTGATATTGGCTGACTAGGTCACATCTGATGCGGGCAGCTACAGGAAGCCAGTGGAGGGAGCGCAGCAATGGGGTGGTGTGGGAAAATTTAGGAAGGTTGAAAACCAATCGTGTAGCTGCATTCTGGTCACATATATAATCACATTTTATTGGCTACAAGCTGCTGTGGTGAGAAACAGGAATAACCAACTGAGATCATGCAAAGTCTGTAAGTGTTACCAGCTTACAGACTTTGCTGCTAGATTTGGGGACTTTATTTCAAAACAGATCCTAGTGAGAAATCTAGTGACTTTTTGAGCAGACATTAAAGACTGTCCTGCACTCGTTGTGGCTCTCCAGATTACATCACAGCTGCTGGTTATATAAGGTTCGCTTGACTTACCACCAGTGTGTAAAGCCTGACTAGTTGCAATTCCACATGCCTATGTTCCCAATGACCAATCACTGATCACCAGTGTTCCCAACGACCAATCACTGATCACCATTATTCCCAATGACCAATCACTGATCACCAGTGTTCCCAATGACCAATCACTGATCACCATTATTCCCAATGACAAATCACTGATCACCAGTGTTCCCAATGACCAATCACTGATCATTGTTTGTCGCATAAACACATTTCTTTGTTCTCCATTTTAAACTCTAATATTTGCTGCATTTACAAGTAATAGAAGCATGTTACTGGTGACTTCTCACAACTTTTTGAATGCCAACATTTCTTTGTGCATAGGGATATCTAAGCAATAGATGAAGTACTGGAAGTTATACTGCACTAGCATCCTTTGAAACATTTTGAGAGGGCGAATGGCTCCAATTTTGAAGGAAGCCGCGAGCTGCTGAATAGCTAGCGCACGTTCTGGCGCGACTGCTGCCCTCATGCGGGCTGAGTTGAAAACTGCCCCCAGGAACGAAGTTCGTTGGCTGGGGGACAGCGAGCTCTTGGCAAAGTTGACCCTGAGTCCTAGGTACTCCAAGTGGCTGAGGAAGAGGGCTCTGTGAGACACTAGCTCGGCCTCTAACTGGGCTAAGCAGTCGTCGAGGTAATTCAGAATGCGGATTCCTTTCTGTCTCAGAGGGGAAAGAGCCGCATCTATGCACTTTGTAAAAGTGCGAGGAGGTGGTCCGGCGACAGCAATACTTTGCCCCTTCCTCTTCCTGTCCAGTAAATCAGGACGACGCCCGAGGCGTCTCAAAAATGGGTGGCGGCTGGCCGAGCGGGAGCGCTGCGGAAGCTCAGGCTGTTGAGTAGGCTGAGCGGGCGCAGGCGCAGATCTAGCCGGCTGCTGCGTTGTGGCGGGTTTAGGGTGATTGGTGGCACTCGCAGAGCTTGGACGCTTCGGCAAGAAGTGTTGCAGTGCCTGGGATGACTTCTGTGCAGCAGTAAAGCGCTCAGCAAACCCTTCGACGGCGGGTCCGAACAGCCCCATGGGAGAAACTGGAGAATCGAGGAAAGGAACTTTGTCCGCCTCTTTGATCTCCGTCAGGTTTAGCCACAAGTGGCGCTCCAACACCACTAAATTGGCCATTGACCTCCTGATGGCCTGAGCCATCGCCTTCATAGCTCGAAGGGCTAGGTCCGTCGCACTGCGCATCTCCTTGAAGGCTGCAGGATCGGGCCCCGACTCGTCCATAACTTGGAGGACTTTCGCCTGAAAAACCTGGAGCACGGCCATTGAATGCAGAGCTGAGGCTGCCTGCCCGGCGGAAGAGTAAGCTCGTCCAGCAAGGGCAGACGTTGTTCTGCACGGTTTCGAGGGGTGCGCGACCTTCGCTTTCCATCCGATGGCAGTGGGCGGGCAGAGGTGTGCGGCCACTGACTCATCCAGTGGAGGTAGCCTGTCATAGCCCTTTTCGTCCGCGCCGTCGACCGTGGAGAACGCGGATGAAACGGAAGTGCTGGTCCGGGCGCTCAAAAAAGACGGGAGAATCCTCTCTGCAAGGCGAGAGGCACGCGGGGTCTGAGCCGACGTGAGCTCGCTCGCGGCCCGGGCGCAGCACTTCTCTATCCCGCCGTTTTTTCCTCGCAGGAGTTTTCCCCATAGCGTCTAGCGACGCAGTACGAGTGTAGTATCGAAAGGAAAATGTAATTTCTCCTATTACTAGCATGTTACTTAAATCATTTTCAGGTGGAGCTGTCATAAAGGTATTTTATGGCAGTGTTATTAATATGACAAGACTAGCTGACACTAGGCAGTGTGCCAGCATTTTTGTGAGACTCTGAAAGGCCATAATCTAAGCCTATTAATTTTTTTCTTTTAATTTTTTTAAACACATTCCTTTGACTAACACCAATAACCTATGTTCTAAAATGAAAATAGAACATTTCTAGGAAAAAGAAGAGCTGATAGAAATTAGTGTAATCGAGAGTGTATAAGGTGATAACATTTATTACACTGATTAAAGTTTGTTTTAAAAATGCATTCCTTTGTTTAATCACATTTAACCAGTTGTTATGATGAGAAACAGGATTAACCAAATGAGATCATGTGCTTTTCCCATTTCTGTTAAGCTAGTAGTCAGATAGCCACGCTATAAGCATAGAGATAGCCAACTGAGTAAGATACTGAGGATTTATAAGATAAAGAGTAATTTTCACCATTACTAACATGTTATTTTAATCATTTACAGTGGAACTCTCATAAAGGTATTTTATGGCAATGTTATTAATATGACGATATTGGATGGCAGTAGATTGTGCCTTAGAAAAAAAAATAGTGTCAACACCACTCCTATTGCTGTCTCACATCAACCCAAAATGCATGAGCACATCACACTTATCAATTTAACTGCACAGCTCATGAAAACAGTCATGATTTTATTTTGTATATTCCTCATCCCACCATCTGGAATGCACAATTATCACTTTCATTGTAAAGATCACACAGTAATTTTATTTATCATATTTCTGTAATCCCTTTGAAATTAATTCCTGGCTACAACACTGTATGAGAGCTACTTTTTTAGCTTACACTTATCATTCCTAATTCATTTACGTTTATTCAACCACTCACCTCTGTCTTGCTTGCATTTTTCCGACAGCAGCACCCACAGATTGAACAAAAACAATGTCCAAAGATCCCACACATGCTGACAAGATGGTGCTCAGAGATGCTCACAAACCGTTTAAATAGGGCTTGGAGGATGGACTGTCAGATTACTCAGGACAGTTCGGGTATTTCCTGGACATTCCCCTGCATTTCAGAGTATCCCTTGGGCATTTTAACAGGATATCTATTGTTGCTTTTAGTTTCAATTTTACTAATTGGTCTGTTACATTACGCAGTGCAAGAGATGCCAACATGCTCTGGAACACAGAGGTCGGTGGTGAATAGACAAGTACATAGTTGTGTACAATCACTAGACAATATTTCCTAGCATCCAGAGTGATTGTACATTGTAATGAATATTTATTTTTTCATAATGAATAATATTTATAATACACTTCTCTGTATACATAGAATCAAACAGAAATATTCACATACAAACAGTCATGATCTGTATCAACTGGCTAACTGGATCAACGTGTAATGTAAGAAGTTCCACTGTCCTATGCTATCAACTACCTTGCCAACTGGTATAACAGCAAACATTTATTCTAATAAAACAAACACTCTCAACATAGTTGCAGTTGCAGTTGCACTGGTATGAAAATGAGTTGCTCAATGCTACAATAAATTAAAATTCAAATAATAAAAGTAGTCACAGATTTTATTTGCTATAAATTGGTCCAAATTTGATAAAAAATAGATGGGCCCACTACTCACAGAAGGCAAGTTATAAAACAGATTACTGTTTAAAAACCAAACAAAATGATCAAACAAAAGAAACAGCATATTCATTATTGGATGAGCCATGTTTAGATGCTTTAACCATCCTCATTTTATCTTTGTAAACATGTAATCATGTAGTCAGGACGAAAAAGTACAGAACTACTTCACCTAATGTTATTTGGGTCTGTTGTCATTTGTAGCCTATGTACTAATTAATCAGTATATTTAAAAACATATCAATATCTGCTACAGAACTATTCAAATGTATGCAAAAATATTTATGAAATTCAAGTTTAAAATTATATTTAAAGTGATTAAATATGTGCACAAAACAACAGTAGGAAACCACTTCACAAACACTAAAGGAAACAAATATCCTCCTTTCAGAGGTTATTAAAGGAATACCCAATTTCATACAGGCTTGGATTGGATTGGTTGGACTCCCTAAAGTCTACCCATGAACCGAAATGCATTGTGATTGATAGAATTTACACCAGTACTTTTAAAGAAAAAGGGGAAAAAACTGCTGTCTCATCAGTATGTCCATATTCCAAACAGTGTGTTGAGCAACTAGGACAGTGTACAATGATATTACAGTATATATATTTTTTTATATCTCACATATTAATACTCCGTTTTATTCTCTATGTAAAAACCATATAATATATTTCATTGCATTTGGAGTTATGGAAGGTGTAAAATTGCATGCTGTCATGAATGCTTAATTAACACAAGAGGTTTATTACAACAACAGTTCACAAACCGAATATCCAATTCAATTCAATTCAATTTTATTTGTATAGCGCTTTTAACAATGGACATTGTCACAAAGCAGCTTTACAGAAATAAATGGATTCACAAAAATATATTGTAAATATTTGAATTTATCACTGTGAATTTATCCCTAATGAGCAAGCCAGTGGCGACGGTGGCTAGGAAAAACTCCCCGAGATGATATGAGGAAGAAACCTTGAGAGGAACCAGGCTCAAAAGGGAACCCATCCTCATCTGGGTGCAACGGATAGTGTGATTATAAATAAATCCCTTCTATTATTGTGTACTATATGGACAAATAGTGCAATTGTGCAACCAATAAATTCATCACAGTTTTTGCAAGAAGTCCGGCTGGTTAAAATCTATCCACTGTCCACTGATGGAGTCCTGAGTACGAAGCTGCTCGTGGCAACCGCAGCCCCAAAGTCACTACAGCAATCGCAGTCCAAGCCATTACAGTATAGCTCCCCATATGTGATCCCCATGCCATCTCCACAGCCCCCAGGTGGCGCCATCCCCAGCAATCCAAACTGTTCTTCAGGCAATCCATATGGGGCCACCCCAGCAGCAGTGAGCGAACTCAACCGATGAGAACTCCAACCAGAAGTAGGGCATCAGGATGGGTCAGGTAGCGAGGAGGAGCAGAAGGGGTCAGGATCACTGGCATCACTGGCATCTCAGAAGTTGCATGTGTAGCTCGACAGAGAGTGAGGGAGAGAGAGAGATGGAGAGAAAGGAAGAGATTGTTAGGTGAGCTTTTGTCCTCTAATAGGATAAGCACTTTGATGTACTTTGCATGCAGAGTGCAAGCAGGGACTCCGGCAAGACTAGCTATGACAGCATAACTAAAAGGGAGAGCCAGAAGCTAGCACAGACATGAGGGCACCCTGGGACATAAGGCAGCCAGCCACTCCACCTTCGACAAAACTGAGTGAACGTGTGAGAGTGCGGGGGCAACAGCATCCAAACATCCCAGTTCACCACAACACTCTATGCCTGTGAAACCCTCCAGACCTGCCCCTGTACCTAAGAAAACTATTCACAAAAGGCCTGACTAAACAAATATGTTTTCAGCCTAGATTTGAACACTGAGACTGTGTCTGAGCCCCGAACACTAAGTGGAAGGCTGTTCCATAACTGTGGGGCTTTGTAAGAGAAAGCTCTTCCCCCAGCTGTAGCACGCACTATTCAAGGTACTCACAAATAGCCTGCACCTTTTGTTCCGAGTAGGCGTGACGGATCATAAAAGATCAAAAGTTCGCTCAGGTACTGCGGCGCAAGACCATTTAGTGCTTTATA
Source organism: Pangasianodon hypophthalmus (assembly GCF_027358585.1). Taxonomy (NCBI): domain Eukaryota; kingdom Metazoa; phylum Chordata; class Actinopteri; order Siluriformes; family Pangasiidae; genus Pangasianodon; species Pangasianodon hypophthalmus. Next base: position 6,704,639 of record NC_069719.1, read on the forward strand.
GGTCAATAATAGTATTTTATAATCAATACGAAATTTGATTGGGAGCCAATGCAGTGTGGATAAGATAGGGGTGATGTGGTCACAAAAAGAGGTAACAAAAGCATGAACTAATTTTTCTGCATCGTGTAGTGACAATATATTTCTTATCTTAGCAATATTTCTGAGATGAAAGAAAGCAATCCTAGTTATATTATCTACATGAGCTTCAAAAGAAAGACTAGAGTCGTTAATCACACCAAGGTCTTTTATTGCTGCACATGATGGAACAGAAAGGTCATCCAGAGTTATTATGTAATCAGAAAGCTTACTTCTAGCTGCACGTGGTCCTAGTACAAGTACTACTGTCTTGTCAGAATTAAGTAAGAGAAAGTTAATAAGCATCCAGTTTCTAATGTCTTTTACACATTTCTCAACTTTATTAAGCTTAAACAGACCACGAAACTTAAACAGGCCAAGGTAGTACACAAAATCAAAAACACAGAAAACAAGAGGGGTGGAAAAAGAGTAATAATGAAATGAGGCAAGAGTCAAAACACAAGTTATATACATGTAACCCTCTTCGTTGCTCCCTCAAATGTCTCTGCGTTGTGTTGAATGTGAGGAGTGAATGAGGAGGACACCAAGATTGCAGTTGAGACAAAGCAGAGTAGCTTTCTTTTAATTAGGCTCTTTCTCCACATCAGCCACTATGCAGCGAACAGCATCGGCTTTCACATACATCACCGAACTGCAGCATCTTCCCATAGGGAAACAGAACTGTGACTGTTAACAAGCAACATCAAAATAACAATATATATCAAATTATGAAAAGGAAATAATATAGTTGTGACTGCAGTAAAATAAAAACTAGTCAAACAGTTCACAAATTTAGTCAAACACAGGAAAAATGAACTTCAACATGTCACAAATAAAGATAAATGTTAGAAATATCCAGATTACAAAGAGTAAAACCTCAAAATATTCAAATAAAGCTCAAACACAATACAACATATAGAAAAAACTATGCTCTGCCACATGAAATTTACAAAACACAAAATAATATTACAAATAAGAAACCATCCATCAAAAATAATCATACATATGCTTTAATAAACATCTTAACAACAATATATTTCTTTAACTGGCATGGATGGCCAATATAACTAAATAAATTAAACAGGTGTCACAGAGAACAGGATAACCCTCCTTACCTTCCCATAGGGAAACAGAACTGCTCCACCCCTGTTATTGAGGCTCACACAACAATAAAACACAGTGAATTGTACCTGACTGCTATGACCAAAAAAAAAAAAAAAAAAAACAGATACAAACACAAATATGAATAGGAGGCGCTCTTAGCCTGGTGTTTTTCTAGTCATCAAATGTCTAGTTTTGGTGATCCTGTGCCCATTGTAGCCTCAGATTCCTATTCTTGGCTGACAGGAGTGGAACCTGATGTGGTCTTCTGCTATTGTAGCCCATGGTTCGATGTGTTGAGCATTCTGAGATGCTTTTCTGCTCACCACAGCTGTAAAGTGTAGTTATTTGAGTTACTATAGACTTTTTGTCAGCTGAAACCAGTCTGGCCATTCTCCTCTGACCTTTCTCATCAACAAAGCATTTCCACCTGCAGAACTACTGCTCACTGGATTTTTTGTTTATTCGTTTGTTGTGCACCGTTCTGTGTAAACTCTTGATACTGTTGTGTATGAAAATCCCAGGAGATCAGCAGTTTCTGAAATACTCAAACATCCCATGTGCCACCAACAACCATAGCACAGTCACAGAGATCACCTTTTTTCCCCATTCTGATTTCTGAGGTGAACATTAACTGAAGCTCTAGACCCGTATCTCCATGATTTTATACATTTTGCTGCTGCCACATGATTGGCTGATTGGATAACTGCAGGAATGAGCAGGTGTACAGGTGTTCTTAATAAAGTGATCATTGAGTGGATATGCTAATTTTAACTTTCAGTAACAGACTAGGGAAAACATTAATAAAGTCAAATGAATGTTATCATATTTTGGCTTCTTGTAGATGCAGGGCCTGTAACTCATTCACTTGTAAACTGCACAAACTGTACATGGGCTTAAAGTGACTTTACTTGCTTTAATTGCAGCAAACATGTTAGTTAGATTTAATTTCATTTGCTACAGAATGTACTTAAGAATTTTCAGTAATTATCAGTTTTGCCACAGTGATTCGAATTTTGTAAGGACTGATTTTAGCCTACCTAATGACACTAGTTTCACATTTTCTCAGGACTAAACTCACATACAAGGTGAAAACCAGGGGAAAAGGATTTATTCCCACACAAACATAAACACATAGCCCACATTTTATTTTAGTTAGCAAAACATTCACATTCACCCAGAGTATGCAATGGACATATGATCCACTGGAGGGCAGAATGTGTCTAAAATAATTCACTTTTATTATTTTTTTTTTTTGTAAACACTCAGAATGAAATATATTTCATTATAATAAATATATTTTGTAAATGAGTTTTTTTTTAAAACTTGACAACCTTGTGAAATGCTGCCTGTAGTCTTTTTCGTGGTCTTTCCTTATCCTTACTCACCGTGGAATTAGTCTGATTATTTCAAGTTAGAGCTGAGTTTTAGTTATGATATTAGGATATATGATGTGTACATCTAATTGACCAAAAAGTACAAAAATACCAAATGCAAAAACTGATTATTTCTTTTAAATGACACCTAGTACACATAAGAAAGTGACTAGAAACTGCTGGTTTTAAGCTTGATGTTTTGCTAGATGGCACTGTTTTACTATCCAGACTGCTTTTAGCTGGGAAAGACCCTGTTGTTTTCTTGTTCACCCTTGTTCAGATGAAACTATTCTGTTGTTCCACAGGCTGACCTCTGGATGATACATCCTGCTCAGTTTAGATTAAATCATCGCTTTTTGCTCCCTTCCATAGAAAAGCTTTTAAAAGTTAAACAATGAGAGCTCCTTTAGATAAGAAAAGAAAAGAAAAGAAAAGAAAAAAGAAGATAAGATAAGATAAGATAACTTTACTGATCATGATGAAAAAAATTTGAATAACTGTCAGTTGCAAATGGTTTTCATTATTCCACCAAGTCAGACTGTTAAGTAATGCTGCTATATTTTACAGACCCATTTAATTGGGCTGTAAAAAGTCAGTGGCTTCTTTCTGGGGTTTCATTTTTCCACAGAAGCTCTTGTATTTGGATATAGTTTTTTTTTCAATAGATTTCAGCTGCAAATGAGAAAGAAATTCCACTTTTTCTTACAATTTCCGAATTGCTTGACCTTGTTATAGACAACAACTGATACATTTACAGTGTTGTCACCTCAAGTCTAAGGTCATTACCAAATCTAACTGTTTTCTCTTGGAAATATTAGTTCACCTCGAGTTGTTTCACAGTCGTCCATATTAATCTAGAGTAAAGGCTTAAGGGCCTCCCTCATGAGTCCAATATATTTGAGTATAGTAACCTTCTGGAAAAATCACATACATTTCACATGTGATTATGTGAGTAATTGTATATGTATTCAAGTAAACTTGTGAATAATGTGATCATGTGCACCACATGTGAAAATAAATGCATTATGTTTGAAAAAAAAAAATCAAATGTTAAAAATTTTTTAAAAATGCTGTGTGTGAAAAATAAAAACAAATGACATCAGTGGAGAGAGTGAGGTTAGGTACCTCGGTGTTAGGTACCTCGGCGTACCCATAAATTAGGACATGGAATCTGCACACTCTGACCATAATACAGATTGGCAAGACAGCATCTCTAACATTTATGTTAGCTTAGGAAGTTCAACATATCCTCAGCTATCCAGAAGTCCTTCTACATCACCAAGACAGAGAGCATCCTCAGTGGGAACATTAAGACCTGGTATGGGAACTGCAGTGCTGAATACTGCAAAAAGCCCTCTACTGGTGAGGTTATCTGAACAGATCACCAGGTCAGTACTGCCCCAGTCTGCTGGTCATCTACACTGCGCAGGTGCAGGACCAGAAGAGGAAAAATCTTAAAGGATCCCACACACCCCAACAATCCGATGGCTGCGGTCTGGAAAATGCCTCTGTAACCACATGGCCAGGACTAAGAGGCTAAGGAGGAGCTTCTTCCTCCAAGCCATCAGAACCCTGAACTTATCACTACCACCACCCTCCAGCTGCTCTGCACATGATATTAATGCACACACACACACACACACACACACAAAGTACCTGATCATACGTGTCACATGCGGCATATCTGGCACATTCGCACATGCACAGGACACTTCAGTGTATATAGGTATGTACACACATACATACATAAATACATACATACATAGTAAATACATACACATACTCATGTATTTTCTGTATGCTCTTGTTCTGTCTGCACTCTTCCTCGTCGCTATACCCATTGTTATATTGTCTGTATAGTCTATTTATTGTTGTTGCTATGCACAGTCTGCGATGCACACACCTTTGTACCTGCTACAAAAGTGCATGTGACAAATAAACCTATGAATCTTGAATCTTGATTATTCACACAGTCTCTGTAAGGGTAGCTTCTTTGTGAGAGACCTTCACTGGTGTAACTTGGCTGAAGTAACTGGCTCCATGTTGACCATGCTGTTTTTAATTAAGACACTGTGCATGTGGGGAGATAAACTGTTAGAAAGATACGTCAAAGCATTAGGTCAGTCTTCTATCTCTTTCTTCTTCTCTTTGTTTCCTGGAAACCGATTTTAAAAGGCGTAAGGCTGTTATGTAATGCAGCTGTAGCACCTAATCAAGTAGAAGACATGTATAAGAAACAAATGAGGTATGGATTTTTAATCTTGGAAAATTAAATATAATTCTGAAATGCACTATTAGTTTTCAAAAATGCAAATAGTCCGGCTCCTCCATTGTTTGAAGAATTTATATATAAAATCATAAATAGGTCAACTAGGGCTGTTACAAGAGGTGATTGTACAATAGTATTAAGGAAGAGTGTATACAGTATTTTCTATATATCTAGACCATATTTTCTTTCTGTGCATCACATTGGAATGAACTTCCTGTGGATTTAAGAGATTTTAAAATGTTGGATTATTCTCAAAAATGTAAACTATGGTTGTTGGAAAGTCAGGAGTGCCAACATGTTTAGTTATATACTGGAGCATGTTTATAATGCTCACATAAATTAGGATTGTATCATGGGTCGCATTCCCAGCTGGTTCTAACGCAACGGCTGCAATGTTGTAGCAAAATACTTGCCAAATCTTTCATATGTACATGTCTAGTGTAGCTGTTTTATGTGTTACTTTTATGAGTTCTGTAACCACGTTTTTCTGTGTTATTTGTTCTTTTTTATGTACAGGGACAGCAGATAACCTAAATCTGACATTTACATCATAAATATTGATGTTGATTAACACACATTGTCCCTTTTAAATACATAAAGAAAGAAACAAAGAAAGAAAGAAAGAAAGAAAGAAGGCTCAGATCCAATAACACTCTATGCTCTATGCTTGGACTGTTTCCTGTCTAATGAATACCAAATGAACAAATGAAAATGGAGATTTCATCGCCAATCATAAAACCCCAATCAATCTCGACTTATAATGGTCAAAAGAACTATTGTCTTATTCTATTCTTGCATCTTAGTAAGCACAATAAAAAAGCCAGTGTGGGTCACATTTTAAACATTTTAAAAAGCAATACTGTTTACTGCACATATCAGTGCCAAACATCTGAACATGAACTCTTCTACCTCTTGCTCCTGTACGGAATTATTGTTATTATTAAGGAGTCTTGTCGACTCACAGTCCTGTTCTGTTTCTAAGAGGTGCCATGGTTTATTAAACTTGGACAACTGCTGTAAGCAAGACAAATGTCAGATTTCATAAACAATTAACTCTAAGCGGTGTGCCCTGTTTATTAGTGACGTTGTTCATGGGTCTCTGTAAAATGGATGCATAAAAATCTGTATCAGACTAGTGAGTAAATGCAGGTGAGTGAATGTTATATTTTATTCTTAATTGTAGAACAATATGTTTACATTATTATCTGTTCTTGGTTAATTTACACATATCCTGAACACTCTGGACTGCACTGAACTCAGTAATAGGTAGTAAAAATAAGATATTACAATTGTTAATGTTCAGTCATGGACTAATCAAAAATAACTTTTTTGAGCTTCAGTGTGGTCTTGTCTGTGCCTGAGCCAGAGGAGCCATATTATAGTGACTTCTTGTTCATGTGAAAGTATTGAAACTTGTTTTGTTATGCAAGGGAATGCTCTCAGCCCCGCGAAACTCGGCAGCAATATCATCAAAAGTTCGGCCCTTTGTTTCCGGGAGGCGAAACATTGTGTAAGTAAATGCCATCAAAGCCATGGACATGAAGAGGAGGTAGACGTAAGCTCCACACAGGTGCTGGAACAAGGAACACAAATATAAAATGCATAATATTAACACTGACAAGGAAATGAATCAGGATATGCAAAACAGAAACAGTTGGTTTATCAAAATCTCTGATCGCTGGTGATATCGAACATATTGTTCTAGAAATTAGACTAGTTGAACCAACTGAGCACTCATGGGCCAACTTATTAGAGAACACTCTATATATGGTAAGCAATGTGTTTCTGAGGCTGTAGGCGGAAAAACCAGTAGATAGATGACTGATGGTTGATAATGGTTGTGGACACAACATTACATTTATTCCAAAGTTTTGAGAGTGGAGAATTTCCTTACTTTTTCCTTACTTTCTCAATTCATTGCTCCTGTAGCAATAACTAGCAATGCAAAGCGAGATGTCATTAATGTTTTGTACATCGCTCTTGAAGTATCTCACCACTGGAAAGGAGAAATCATTCATTCTGGTAGTACGAAGGTGCTAGACAAAATGATCGGCCAGTATCCTCTGATGTACAGCTAATTGCATCTCTTACCAGACAGACAATAAACTCCAGCTATGATGGGTGACAAATACTAGCAGCTCTGTTATTAATAAATAGTGGCATGTCTTGAAGAGTTGCACTTAAAAGTACCCGTCATGTTTCCCGACAATTATTGCATTATCAGCTGTTTCAAATATCAACTGGTTTCATCTCCAACAGCTTCAGAAGTACTTTGTTTACACAGATCATGAAGGATTGTCCAAAATGTTCTGTTTCTCTTTAAACCAAGTCCAATATTCTGAACTTCTATTATATCTTGCTTAGTACTGGAGCATAATGCAGGTACTCCCTGGCCTTTTCTTCTATTTATATTATAACTGATCTTAGGCCTTTGTTAGTTGTAAAGAATAGAAAAGACATACCAATAGTGGTGGGAAAAGGAGGGCTAGCAGGAATTTTCCTCCCCAGTTAAGCATGCTGGTGAAAGCCATGGCTATGGGTCGGGCTGGCTGGTCAAACAGCTCAGCACCAATGAACCAAGAGATGGGCCCTGGACCCAGCTCATATGCTGAGATCAGGATAAACACCACAAGCACCTGAATGCCACGAACGTTCGGGACAATGTCCTGAGGAGATATGAAGCGAATGACATTATCATTTCTATTGTTACACGGATTTCTCATGTTGAGTACATACACCAGAAACAACTTATTTTTTTAAATTTTGTTGTAAAACATATGCATTAATCTCACCAGCAAGGAGTCTGTGATGGTCATAAGTAAATTACAAAAAGCTACCAATAGGAAGCCAGTGAGGAGCAGCTTCCTGCGCCCAGCCCTCTCCACCAGGAACAACTGTGAGAAGAAACAAATGTCAAATCATGAAATAACACAAAGCATACCTTCCTGTTTGAAAAAAAAGGTTTCAAGGAGACAAGAATGTTTCAGAGTTTCCGAATGTCAATGTTAATACAGAAGAATAGACAGAATATCGCCAATAAAAGTGGTTGCATTCACACACATCACAATTTGTGTCCCCAAATCACACACAGCTCTAAATATGCTGGAATGTTCTAACACTCACAGACACGATGGTGAATGCCACGTTGATAGCTCCCACTCCAAGTGTCAGATATTTTGCGTCTTCAAACTTGGCCTTGGTAAATATTTTTGTTGAATAATTTATGATCTGAAAATGAAGTAAGAGACAGTGTGGTATTTTATTCAGGAACTAGAAGAACTAAAAAAATGAAACTTTAACATCAGGCTCCTAATGATGCATGAGTCGTATTGATTGATGGCTGGTGGTAGGAAATGAGACAGGGTCCACCATAAACAACTGAACAAATTAGTGATGAACAAGAGATGAAAAGATGCTGAGGTGTTGTGGGTTTTAAGGAGAATATTAACATGAATTTGTGCTATTCATATGCGGCTTTTTAGCTGAGATAGAAAAAGAAAAAGAACCACTGTTCTCTTTTAAAACCACATTTCTGGACTTACGGTTAACTATAATATGCAGTAGGACCCTTTTGACAAAACAAGGTTGCATTCAATTATTCTATTTTTTAAATATACTAATTTTATTATAATAAAAATGTAATTGCAGATGATTGCAAAGGTCTGCATCCTCCATTCTTTCTGAATGGAAAAAGGGGAAAATATACCACTATTTTACAAAAACATGGAATTGCAAGAAGAAGATGAAATGTGCAGTTCTTCTATGACATGACAACAATTAAAAAAAAACAAAAAAAAAACATTTTGTTATGGACCTCTAGGTCTCCAGAATTGATCTGAATAGGCCATGACAATGGCAAAGTTAGCAAAGTTATAAAAGATAGAAAAAACACAGCAAAAATAGTGTAATTAAGAGGATCCTGTTCAGAGAACACAAACTAGGTTGGTGTGCATACAAGTTATTAGAGAATATTTATATCACATACAGAAAGGGAAATGCTAACTTTTTCAGTAATAATTTTTTCACACTATAAATACACACTATTTGACCATTTTTTCACTTGTGATAATGAAAAATCATCTGTGAAACTGAACACACTAAATGTTTCTATAAATTCAGTTTCTTCTTTATTCAGTCCCAAGCTTATGCAAGCTTTTGCAATCTGCTGTAAGGGCATGTCATTACCCAAAACAACACAAAGTCAAAGATGATGGTGAGCATGAATAAGGTAGCTCACTAACCGCGTTGAATCCGGATAACTGGCTGCCCAGGTTTATGATTAGAACAAGTATTATGGGCTGTCTGTAGCAGTGTTTGATGAAGAATTCCCTGATAGTTACTCTTGCTTCACTGTTTGACGCTTCCTCTCTCATCTCATCCATTTCCTTTGTCACCTTGTCAGGATTTCCTCTTAACCTTCTTAAAGCTGAAGATAAAATAAAAATGAGATATGCAGATGAGATATAACAAGTGATAACAAGTTAAAGATTAAAGTCTGAAGCTGTAAATTTCTCTCAAACCCACCAGCTTCTGCTTCTTGCTCCTTGCCACAGTTGATGAAAAAATACCGTGGGCTCTCAGGGCAAAAAGGCAAGATTATATACTGAAGAGCAGCTGGAATAAGGGACAGAGACAGCATAAACGCCCAGTACTTCTGTGTGCCCAGGACTGTTTCTAAGCCCACCACCTGTAACATCCACCACAAACAACTAAATTAGTCTAGGTTAGGCTTCCACTGATGAGAACCAGATCATAATTAGAGAGTTTTTAAAGGATGAACAAGAGATGAAGAGAATGTGTGTGGTCTCTCACCATGCCCAGGAAAATGCCAGAGGCAAAAGAAACCTGGTTGAGAGTTGCAAAGGCACCACGGAGGTTAATCGGGGACACACCCTGGATATACAGCGGGTTCAGACTCATCACCAGACCACAGAAAAGGCCAAAAATGAAACGGCCCACAATAAGAAGTTCAAAAGATTCAGCTGCTTTGCTTAGGAACATCAGACAGGCGCCTGCTATAGACAAAGTGTTTGCTATGAGAATGGCATTTCTCCTACAGGAAAAAAAGGAGTACAGTAAAGGTAAAATTAAAACCAATAAGTATTCAACTTTTTTTTTTTAAAAAAAATACAAAACAAATGAAATTCCTAAAGACAATTCTCACCTCCCATAGGAATCAGCCAGGCCTTTGACACCCAGTGACCCCAGCAGGGCTCCAAAGTCCTTGATACTGACTGAGAGAGCCCAGAGAAATGTCAAACTGTGGTCTGGCATGGTCTGATTGTGTCTTGATTTCCATGTCACATTGAAGAAGTCTTCAATGATCTGAGTAAATAAACCATAACAAGCACTTTTGAGCCTGATTTCTTCCTAATTATGTCTCAGCTTGCTTGTTTGGGATTTCTGCAAAGCTGTTTTGTGACAATATCTCTTGTTAAAAGCAGTATACAAGTAAAAATTTACTTGAATTTACTTTTGTGCATTGTGGGTTAATAATGCCTTTATTTCTGGTAGCCTAGCATTTAGGATAGTTTTTCCCCCACTCCTGATCATTCTACTGCAAACAATTTGTGAGTTGAAGCTCACAGGGGCATTTTATATTCCCTAAAATCTCCTAAAGTTTCTTAAAACCAAATGTTGATGTGATGGGTCTCCTAAAATGGTTGTAAATTAGACAAAGGCCCTTATTAACAAGCATTCTATTGTGTATATAAATGAGAAGGTTGTCATAATTTCACATTTTAAAAGTGTATGTGTATTGCAGGTATGACATCAGATACCATTTGCATGCCAAATTCACAGAATTAATGAATATACTTTAAGAGACTGCATTTCATCCACTTGAAAGACATGACTAAGACCTGGAATGCCATCCTGGTAGCTTTGGAATTAAATACCAACTGGAGAACATTGCACAGTATCCACACACAGAACTGATAAATCAACACAGTCTAGACATCGTAGCTACCTGTCTGTAAACATAAAGCCTTCCAGACCTTGGCTGGCTGAATAGAAAGCTCTCACAACTTTGTAAAGTTTATTCAGTGAGATGTGCATGTTCGTGCCATGCTACCCAGAGTCATGTACTCACTCTGGCTGGAGAGTTGACATTGCCGGTGTGGTATCCGATCTGCAGCGAGCCAAACACTGCCGCCACCACAGAGGTTAGCAGTGTGGCAGTCAGCTGACTCTGGCCACAAAACCAAATACATGTGTCACGGTTAAACAATTCTGTAAGCTCAATGTAAACACACACTGACTAATGATCATGTGCACTCTCACATGAAACAAAAAGATCTCTTAGTTTCCCTTAACACATTTTCTTTCTTCAATCTTTTTCTTTGCTTTCATTATATAGAAAAGTTTCAAATTCTATCCATGGCTCAATAGGTGTAATTTTGGGACACTTATGTTTTGTCTCATTTATTCACCATCAAAACTCCCCCCATTAGACCCATTCACTTGATTTTATTATTCACAAAAACTTACACATAAAAAAATTGACATTTTATAAGGTATGTTATAAAGAAATAATAAGGAAAACACTAACCTGTCCGAGTGCCATCAGCTTGCCAGATGACTGTCACTTCTTTACGAAAAGACGTTAATTTTCGTATTTACTTTAGAGCTTGTATTTCCAGCTATAGTAGATATACCAGAGGTTCTTAAAGTGGCAAGTCTCAGAGCTGAAAGCATATTCCATATGATACCTCTAGAGCAGGGGTGTCAAACACATTTTAGGTAACGGGCCACATTACATTTATTCCAGTGTCAAGTGGTTTAGAGCAAAAAAAAAAAAAAAAAAATCTGTTTAGTAGACTAACAACACATAAAAAACTCTTAAATGTGTTCATTTATCAGCATTTATCTGAAAGGCACATTCTAAATGCACAAACAGATTTAACACACACTGTATATGAATACTGATTCTAATAATTGATTATAATATAATGATTATAATGAAATATAATAACATAGTATTGAAGTGGGGGGTAAAATAAAAAGTTTGCAAAATGAAAAAGGAAAGAGACATCATTAGAAACATCCAATTTTTAGCTTTGAAAAATGAAATATCATAAACCCATTTTTGCCAGTAGCTGGGTTTATGGCTCTGGGTTAATTGCTCTATTTTTAAACTAGTTCCTTTTTTTCAAATATTCAATCCAATTACAGTCCACATGACAATTTTATATTAGACCATGGATTCCAAATTAATTTGTTGGGCTGGATTAAACTTGTTCCTGGCTGCTCCCACCTCTAGCGTGTCCACCGTGTATCAGTAGTAATGAGGACATTAGCAGTAAACAAACACAGGAACCTTCTTTACGCCTTGTGGAAATTCACTAGTGCATGACATTGCATTAGGTAAAGTGGTAATTGGTAATTACCAATTGAATCACCTCTTATGGATGCTGTGATGACATACTGCTAGGTGTTAATTAGGATATTTCTGACAGACCATCCAATCAAGTCTATTTTTAAAAAGCAAGACACCCATATATTGAGTCCCTTACCTGTTTATAGGATTGAGGAGTGATTATATCTGCTCGAGATCCAACATCCACTCTTTCTTGGCACCTCTTGAGTGTGTATACACTTCATCCAGGGATTAACACTTGTTCACACACACCGATGGTTCCAGGTCCTTCATTTGCACCCCACCCCTATGTGCCCCCTTGCCCCACTCCCATCTCAATGATATCTCTCTGGTAAGTTTTCAGACACTTGTCCATACCCAAGCTCCCATGTGATCCCTGATGAAGTCACACCAGTGTGGTGAATTTTGAGTTGGGTCTGAAAGAATGGCAGCGACAGGCATCCCAGGTCTACACAAAATTCTCTCTCCCTCACTCTATCATCATCCTGTCATAATTCTGTTATTTTCTTAAGTTTGACCATAAAACTCAGAACATCTACTGAAGGGCTTGATTAATCATTACAAATTGCTCCAACAATAATTCAACAGTCTAGGTCTTTCTAAAGACCATGAACTGTATTGCAACCTCATACATTAATGCTTTTGTAAATGAGACCGGTTGAAAGTGTGTGTATGTCTACATGCATCTCTGTGTACATGTGAGGTGTGTCCTGTCTGGTAATTTTCACATATACATGTAAGAATGTCCACTAACTGTGATTTAATTGGCTATTTCAGAAATAGATGTGGAAAATCTTTGCTTAGTTTCTGGGAAGAAAAATGCAAGTGGGTTAAGGTTACATAATATACATACTGTATATATAACACTAATTGGAAGGCTGTTCCATAACTGTGGGGCTTTGTAAGAGAAAGCTCTACCCCCTGCTGTAGCCTTCACTATTTGAGGTACCAACAAAGAGCCTGCACCTTTTGAACGAAGTAGGCATGGCGATTCATAAAAACCAGAATTTCACTCAGGTACTGCGGCACGAGACCATTCAGTGCTCTATAGGTCAGTAATAGTATTTTATAATCAAAGCAAAATTTGATTGGGAGCCAATGCACTGTCGATAAGATAGGGTGATATGGTTAAATTTTCTGGTCCTAGTAAGTACTCTTGCTGCTGCATTCTGGACTAACTGGAGCATCCAGACAGTAAGGCATTACAATAATCCAACCTAGAGGTAACAAAAGCATGAACTCATTTTTCTGCATTGTGTAGTGACATTATATTTCTTATATTAGCAACATTTATGAGAAAGAAGGCTATCCTAGTAATATTATCTACATGAGCTTCAAATGAAAGAATGGAGTCAATAATCACACCAGGATCTTTTACCGCTGCACATGGTGAAACAGAATGACCATCCAGAGTTACTATGTAATCAGACAGCTTACTTCTAGCTGCATGTGGTCCTAGTACAAGTACTTCTGTCTTTTTGGTTGAGTCAGTGTTGTTGAATGTGATTGGTCAGAAGGTAGTGATTAATATTCTGTAACATCAGCTCTGACAATAGTTCCAGGTGTATATTACTGCGCTCATTCTAATATGTTATAGTTTCTATAGTAGCTACTAAGGGACTTGTATGTCAGACACTCCATATAAGCTAATCCAGATAATAAACAGATTAAAAAAACATGCTTCTATTTAACAAAGAAACAATATATAATCACTGATATGGTGATGTGCCTTTCATATGAGACATTTCTTTACAATTTTTGGAAGGAGTCTCCAGTGTCAGCACTTTGTAACAATCAGAGGTAAAGCTGTAATTTCTCAGTAAGATGCATTTTTTCTTATTAACTTCAAGAGGTGAGAGAACGACTGTTTATAGCTGCTATGATAACAGGAACTAACTGGTTTCGCAGATGTTCAACAAAATTAACTAGAACTATAAATGGATAAATAGTATGATCATGCTTTAATAAATGTATTGTTGGCAAATTGCTGTCGTATAAGAGGAATAAAACACTTCTGAACATTATTATTGGCAAATAATCACCTTCAGAGTGATAACAGTAACTCTATTACTCATCAGGTCGCATCACTCCACCTGTTGTTGATTATTTTACTCTAACAGCACAAACCCATGTGTTTTATTCTTTACTTATTCCCTGATATATTGTCATATCTTTGCACATCAGTGCAAGCAGCCGGGTCTGTTGAACATCTTGAGTTGCTCATTGTGTTTTTTTCCCCCATGCAATTTTTCATACAGTCAAAGAGTCAAAAATAAAAGAAAACTCTCAAAGTGTTAAATGACTACACTAAAGAAGACACTGTTGTGGTAAGTCATATTTTCGATTTAGATATTTGAACTCATCTCTTGTTCTGCTAGTCATTCTCCAAAAAATATAGTAGATGTGGAATGGTATGAAAAAATTCATGGCAACCATATGAGAAACGTAAAACAGAGTTTCATAGGGGAAAGTTCGTAGAAACTGCAGCAGCAAAGCAAGGGCTCAATATTTTGCTTAGAGAAACGTCTAGTATATTTATCAGTGGATGTGTGAATATTACTCGTAGCCTTCAGTGGCTTACCAAAGCAGCACAGAAACACAGTGTCCTCTAATATTACTTGTATTTTTCAAGTAGGCTGCTCTGTCTTGTGCAATCTTTTAATGGACTTCATCTCTATGCTATATCATGAGGTTAAAGTTATAACAATATTAGACTTCCATATCACAGTACACTGTGGTACCAATAAGCCATCCCATTACTGATCATATGAAAGAAAATATAGTCGTAAACCTATGAATGGATAGTCATATGATATAAACTCTACAGATACATATGTATAAACAGGCTAATGTAATCCAGAACCTAAAAATTAAGTCTAAGCAGTGCATGTCTGAGTGTCAAGGGTTATTGTTAAAAAAAAATAAATGTTTTCAGTGACAGATTAAAGGCACCACATTGTTTACTGAGTCAGCCCATCATCTTGTCCGTGAGACTGCAATAGTAAGCAAATGTTTCGGGAGTATCTACATTGTGACAATTTGTTTTTTTGAAACGATATATGAGGATTTTCAATCACACTTACTCATAGAACTAAAGGTTCTCATGCAAGGCCAGTATAAAAAGGGAGATGAAATGTGCATGGGTAATGAATCTGGGTGAGGAGGCATTCCTACGCAGAGACCACATCACAAGTGGGCAGAAAACCCACAGCTGTAAAGCTGAGTGAAATACTATTAAACTGAAGTGCCCTGAACGTGCCCTCAGAGTTCCAGGTAATCCCTCCCGCATCCCCCGCAGATGACTTCATCACGCAAATGATTCATCACATCTGATCTCTCTCAGAGCGGCGAGGCCTCACCTCAACAGCATTAGCATACATTTTATTTGTGATATCTAGGGTTTATATTTCTCAAATAATGACGATAAAATTTCAGCAATAATTATTTCGGTAATAATTTTTTCATGTATTGGAAGGAATCCAGCTTTTTTTAAACTAATAAAACTATTTTACTTCAATTTTACTGCCACCAGGGGGCTCCCTTTCATACATAACCTTCCTGGAGGCTTTTCTCAAAAGGGCCTTAATACAAAAAAAAAAAAAAAAAAAAAAGATCTTTTTTTTTTAACTTTCATTTTTATTAAAATTTCCCACTACATGCAAACAAACACACACACACACACACACACACACAAATATGGTATCTATTACCTTTATACAATTTCATTAAGACAATGAATTTAATAATAATTTTTGGTTTCTTGTAACTTTAAAACTGCAAACTGACTGTTTATGAAAATGTCTTTAAAGGTTATTATGTATCAGCAATAAAAGCACATTCAGACTAAGACTAATCTGTTGTCTTGTAAAAAGAGTACAAGAAAGTCTGGCTAAATCCCAAACCACAATTTTAGCCCTGAAATAAGCGATAAGAAATGCAAGGAAGGAACCTTTTCCAGGCTTTTATCACTGGCAGTTCTGGAATTGAAACCTAATCAGCGCTAATCCAAAATTTAATAGAAAACAGATGGTGCAAGATCAAATTTTAAATTGCATAAGATCTCACATTTTAAACATTCCTTGTTTTACTGACATGAGCTGTTCTTTGGTATTGAGTTTGATGATGGACGTGATCAATATGTGTAAGATTCGTCTCTCATTGTAAAGACACGTGTGTACCAACCATTAAAAAAAGGTAAAAGAGGTAGAAGAAAGTCAGACACCTGCCCTGATTAGGCCATCTGTATTCTCAATCATTTCAGAGTTTCCTTTGACCCTAGGCATTGACCTCCTGACAGGTGACCTCTGGGCATGGAGAGCAGGTGCTGCTCCAGAGAATCAAGCAGGGCATCAGGCACAAATGGTTAACAGTGAATACCCCAAGTTCTAAAAACACTTCCCCGCCAATCCCCCCCAACACCCACACACACCCACACGCACACACACATACACTTCCTGACCCGCTCAGACCCTCATTGTAACTATTAACTATGTGATCCTACAACTGACTGCCTTTAATAAGCTCTAATGGCCTTTGAAATATCCATCAGGATCAGTGGGTGCACACGGGCAAAGCTGCTTATGTAACATCTTTGTTTCATATGCTTTAGGGAGAGCTAGAAAAAAGAGAAGACTGCTATTCTACTATTCTGCTACAATATTTACTTTTCCACTCAAACTATATAAAAGCTCTTGTTTTAAATCTGAGCATTCAAGTTCCAGCTTATTTCCTGTGGTGAAATAGTGAATTTTCTTTTTAAAACCTGGGCTAATTTATTAAACAAATCTCTTCTCTTCTGAACACTTCACTCAGGAGTTAAAAAAGATCTTTACACCTTTACATCTACACACACACACACACACACACACACACACACATCCTTAACCAGCTGCATCATTATAAAACTCCTTTTGAACTTCACAAATGCCACATGTGTCAGTGTAAGACAGATGTAGTGCAGCTGCTTGTAAGCTTGTTTTTTTTTCTTCATCTCTCCACCCTCCCATCTCCTTTTGCCAGTCTAACACCCTCGAGTCACCATCCTACACCACCAGCATCTTTACCTTCACATACAAACCAGCATCACACAATTTGATGTACTCAACTTCATAAGCCTGAAATATGTGTGACTAGTCCAGTCCTGTTCATGTTAGGATCAGATAAAAAATAATTATTATAAAATAAAATAAAATCAAATAAAAAAGCCTTTTTAACCTGGGTGAATGGAACTGGTTTTTATTCTGTCCAGCTCTCTTACCGCCTTATCTGTATACTCAGCTGTACTATATGCATGTATTTGCTGTCTCCTCGACTTCTACATTAGATTTCTCATTAACATGACATTGAACATCTCTCCACCCACCCATCTCCCAGTCTAACACCCTCGAGCCTCCATCCTACACCACCAACATCTTTACTTTCACATACAAACCAGCATCACTTAACACACTCAACTTCATAAGCCTTAAATGTGTGTGACTAGCCCAGTTTTGTTAGAGTTTCATGAAAGGACCAGATTAAAAAATATTAAAAATCACATAACATACAAATAAAATACACCTTTTTACTCTGTCTCTCTCTCGACATATTGTGGTTGTTGGTGGTGGTGGTTGTTATTGGTGTCGTTGTTGGTGGTGGTTGTTTAAAGAATCATATATTACTAAATAAACATATTAATTCTATCAGCTATAAAGTCTATCTGCAAATGACAAATATGTAATAGTGTAAAAAAAAAAAAAAGGTTAAATCTAAAACTCCAGGAGGTGTCTTACTTAAATTGGGAAGAACTTAAGCCCTTACATTTATATCCTACATAGTGTATATTCTGACTTCTGGGAATTTTTCCTGGGATTTACTGCGCCAGAACAAATTCTTGGTGAATAATAGTGCTTCTGACTGATCTCTTCACTGCAGTTCAGAAGGTTCTATCAGGAAGCTGGTTCACTATGAATTAGTTGCAGATCCTTTTTTAGATTTATGAATGCTCTTCCTGCAACTTTGACAGTAATCTACGTGCCTTCATGCTGATAGCTTGATTAGCTGTGATTGCAGCCATGCTTACGGAGTCAAGCGATTTGAAACGGCTGGAGCACGAGGGCTGCTCAGCTGCAGTCTGGAAGCACTTCAGGGGGGGCACGCACACCGACTCCTGCAGGTGGGGGTCGCGGAAAATGGAGGGCAGCTGTGAAAAGAGGTGTGGGCTTTACTAAAAACCTCGTCTGAGGCCTTAGCCAAATGCTTAGTACATTACCACATGGCATTTCAAACCTACGCTGGTCATTAAACCTGCCTTGACTTAATTAAGCAGATGCCCTGATTAGCAGATTAATCCTTGTGTTCACTTAGAGACAAACACCCCTAGTCCTAAACTCATTTTTTTTGTGGTAGAAGATGATTCATCTTTAAACATGAGACTGTATGTGATTTATTTCAGTGAAAATTAAAAATTAAAAGTGACCTCCTGGAAAGTTTGTACGAGAAAGGTGATTTTAGTTTCTCAGTCTTTTATTGTTAAAGCAGTTAAAGCAAAAATTGATTCAGGAAAGCACTATTTTTAAGCTATTTTATTATTGCAGTCAAGGAATGTGTCCAATCACACTTCAGTTAACAGTCATACACAGGCTGCACATTACAGTTCTAGAGTCAATGCTTTAAATCTTTAAGTGCAATAAATATACCAAACAATAAATCTGTTTAGCATTCTACACTATATAAGGATGTATAGTTCATAAAAGTCTTCAAATGCGGTCTGCCCTGGTAGCTGCTTCTGAAACTGATAATGCACAGCGTGGAGGCTCATGTCCAGCTTCAGTAGCATCCAAAAATGAGTCTGGATCATCCTTGGTCAGCTGGAATGCCCTGCTCTAAACTAGCTGAATGGGATTGGATAATGATGTGCAACCCGTGGCTCTGAATGTGCTCTTTCGCACAGCGCTGGTCACAATGGAATTACGCCACAGTGACATTACTTAAATATTATTTAAGTTTCAAAGACAACAACCTTCGGTGTATTCCTGTCTCACACCTCTTACACTTTCTACAAAGCGATATCAAAGTGATAACATTTGATTAAAACATAAAAACATTTCCTAGCATAGTCCTACACAGTGTATAACACAAAGTTGATTAGAGACTTGGTTTCATCTAATATGAAATATCTTTAGATTAAAAAAGTACATTTAGACTGCTTTCTACACTTTCTGCCTCACTGTTTTTTCTACTGTACCTAGTGAATATGTCTATGCGTCCCCTAGTTTATAGTGATTAATGTTGTCCTTGACCAATCAAACCATTCCTGTGAATTTAAGGGGTTAAAATAAATTTTACACGTGTATTAATGTATAAAGCAAAGATGCATTGCTAAGCAGTGAAAAGAACATAAGTCTTGGCTTCAGTGTGTCATCTGATGCCAACTAAATAAAAGTCAAGCCTCATTTAGATAATAGGACTAGTTTAGTAATCTCAGTTT
The DNA here is from genome assembly GCF_027358585.1 of Pangasianodon hypophthalmus. Lineage (NCBI taxonomy): Eukaryota > Metazoa > Chordata > Actinopteri > Siluriformes > Pangasiidae > Pangasianodon > Pangasianodon hypophthalmus. The sequence continues at coordinate 6,724,306 of NC_069719.1, forward strand.
GAATACTTGAGATTGTCCTAATTTAGATTCACAGTCTCTGTTTCTCATAAATGAGAAAAGTCTGTCTACACATCAAGCACCGGAGTAAAGATGACTAATGAACATGTACTTCAAAAATCTAAAATAAACAGACAAGTGACAGATTACATTAGAAATGTGTATTTTCACACACAGGCATTTAAATGGAATGAACAAACTTTCAAACAAACTCATGCTGAGGGAAAAACACTTTAATGACACAATTTACTCAAAAGAGGTTCTAAATGATGGCAAAAATTGTGTTTAGAAAGACTGCTGCATGACTGATGCTGAAAAACTGAAAAGAACAAAAAGCACATATGATACATATTTACAACTTCACTGGTTCATTTCTTCCTTCATAAGCCGAAGCAATCACATCCAAGGACATCTCCACACACACACACACACACACACACACACAAACAAACAAACTATCTTTCCTCGATCAGAAAGATCACATCATACGGTGTTCTGTATACCTCTGGGATATTTTCTTATATTCTTCTTCTTTTTACTTTTCTAATTCTTTATTTAAAGAGTCTACATAAGGACTTCATAACACATCTATAAGCATCAATTCATGCCTATAAGAATTTAAAGAATAATGTTACCATTGATACGTGGCACATGTGACAAATGCATAATGTTATATAAGATACAGGCATACAGTTTGTGTTTAAATGTGCTGTGTACGAGAACGATTGGTCAAATAAGACGTCCTGAGAGCACAGGTTTTAGGCGACTGTATCAAGAGTATCTGATGGAAAAGATTTACTTCCATTTTAAGCAGTGTTTAAATCCACACCAGCTTTTTAAACGCTTTCAGTAAACACAGAAAGAAAGATTTTTTGCAAATCTTTAATAATTTAGTTGATATGGTTTACATCCTGCAATGTGTGTTCACTTGAAGCCGTCAGAGTAAAACAGTAAAGCATGTGATCTTGCAGGCTCGTAAATAATGACAGCTAAAGAAGGTATAGACCTCACTTTATATTCTCACATGCTGCCAATATATTATATGAATTTCTATAAATAAATTCATTATACAACGTGACCATACTACTGTGTGTGAAGGAATCATCCGGCTTCTCAGGAAATGAAACCTGAGACAAACTCGCTTGTGCTGTGTTCACTGTAAGTCATGTGAGTTTATCATAAAGTAGACATTTTATTACAGACACCAAACTAACAGTGTGAACAGGGTGATATTTATATTTTTTTTAGAAAGCGTTTGCATCGGTTTCTGCCACGAGATCTTATATAAAAGATTTTAACAGGCAAATTAGCATATTATTATGTGCTCATGTAAAAAAAGGTTTTTTCTACAGTGTGTTGCAATACTGACAAATTGTTCATATATTACAATGGATTATTATAGAATATTCTAATCTTATACATGTGTTATGAAAAAAACCTTTTACGAAGTTATTATGAAGATGAAGAATGTATTGGTCATAAATTTTCTGTGGAAGAGAACAAGTTATGTGGAATTTATTATTATTATTATTATTATTATTATTATTATTATTATTATTGCCTTGTTAAGGCTGTTTTTTAAACATGATTTGCTGACTGGATAATTGCATGAATAAGCAGGTATACAGGTGTTCCTAATAAAGTGGTTACTAATAAAGTCATTAAACAAAATGATCTTTCATCTGATATGTCACTTTATCTTTAGCTACTTTAGGAAAATCTCACCAAGACATGTGATATACATGATTAAACCTGCAGCTACTGAAATAACGTGTGTGTAATGCTTATGATTAAGTACTCAGAAGGTGTAAACCATGTTGTGCTGGCAAACCATTTTTCTGTTCATGCTTAGTCCAAATGCTGTACATATAATGTAAAAATAAAATAAGTGATCTCATAAAAACAAACTGGTTATGTGCAACTATGACCACTATTTCAGAAGACTACATGGAAGGTTTGTGATTAAAATCTGCTGTGGTGTATAATACTGACTAGACCTTGCTGTGTGTTTAGTATTCTTGAACACACATGATAATACACTTATAATGTGTTGTGTGGGTTGAAGCAGGTAGTCAGCCACGTGTACGAGTGCCATTTTCTTATACAAAGCTTTGTCCACTTACATCAGACGTCATAAAGTCATCAAATGTTTACAACAAAATCAGAGACAGAGCAAATGTCTACCGATGGGAGAAGAAAGTGCAATTATTTTGGCTCCAACATTATCATTTCAGCTTTTTTTCTCTAGGAACCTCTTCTTTTTTCTCTCTTTCTGTTCAAGTCGTCAGCCTGTCTTCTCTCTACTCTTGGCTCATCTTCTGGAAGCTTCTGTCCTCACACTAGAAGGCCTACTGGGAACAGACAGGATAAGAAATGGGAGTCAGTGGTGCGTTCACTTCAGTGCACATCGCATGACAAGACAGCGGCATCACCGATCCTGCCTTCGCCCATGCAAGAGCACACACACACACATGCATCTTGTCTGGAGATGACAAATAGGGAGAGGATGATGTGATGAGAAGTACACTACAGAAGGACTTCAATCCCAGCTCTTCCACACATATAAGATGAGATGACTGATGGCAGTTCCCAAGATGCACAGGATTCACAAAGAATGTATGACATGTATGTGTGTATGTTATTATATATATGTGTATATATATATATATACGTAGTGTGCGTGTGTGTGTGCGTGGGTATGTGAGTGTGACTGAGCATGGGAGGATGAGATAGTATTCTCTCCCTTTCGGAAGTCATGTGGGAAACAGATCTCTCTTCTCTGAGATCACACCGTAATTCTTTCTCAGCCTCTACCTTCCTATACTCATCCCTCTTTCTCTCTCGCTCACTATTTCTCTGTCCTCTGCCCTGTCGGCTGACCCCCTGGAGCTGCTGTTTAACACACTGTCATACTATATTCAGTGCTGACGTCTTTACTGTACTTTGAGTCTGCCATCAGAATATATCATAATGTAAAAAAAAAAATGCAAGAGGTTAGGGAAATTCTTTGAGACTTGTATCTGAAGATCCTATTCACATACAATTATCTGAATTTTCTAGGCAACGCACTAAGGTTCTCTTAAACTAACTTCATTTCCTGCATAAGTTAACACTTATAAAACAGGAACTACACCATGGAACTTGATAGTTGTAACTATAAATGGATAAAAGTACCATATGCTGTTCTTTGATATATAAATTAATTGTTAGTATTGGGAAATTGCTGTGTTATAAGAGGAATAAGACGTTTTGGTGCGGTAAGAGTAACTAAGCTTCACGTCGGTCCGCATCACACCACCAAGTCGTCGATTATTTTCCCATAACAGCAAACCCCAGAGTGTTTTATTACTTCCTTACTAAATGTCACTAGTGGACAGAACTCAGGCCACAATTCTGACTCAATCATTTCTGCAAAATTATCTATTAGTTATTGAAGGTGTCATTATTTGTTAATGTTGTTAACATTATTTATGGAATATTACTGCTGATGTTTATAGTTTGTTAATTTTAGCATACTGTCTATCCTCATAGCATAGTTTTTACTGTTATTTCTATTTGTTTTGTTATTGAATATTTTTGAAACTTGTTTGAGAAATAAATTGTCCTGAGAAATTTAATGTCCTGTGTATCTATTATATTTCTTTTCCTGCACTCGTCTCCCACTGTTGTGGATTTGCACTTTATGTAGTCTTGCGTACTGTTCTGTGTTGCTCCATGGTCCTGGAGAAACGACATTTCATTCCAATGTATACAAGCTATATAGACGAATGACAATAAAAATCCACTTGACTTAACTTGACTACTTGAAATATAAGTTAATAACTTGCATTAGTGTTTCACAACTGACAAGAAAACAAACCGTTGCATGAATTCATATGAATTTAAATGAAAGAATGGTTTGATTTTGTTTGATTTCATACAAATTAATTGATTTCACAGAGATGATGTTGTAAGATAAGGTACAAATTTTAACACTATGACTCACCATAACTGTAATATTTGTAATGGTTCCTACAAACTAAATTGTGCAATTATTACATATTAGAATCCTAATTATTGTATTCATATTCAGTTTATTTCATGAAATACTACAGAATATGACATATGACAAAATCAATCTATCATTACTAGGGGGATTGTCAGAGTCAGCAGCATGGGGTATGGCACTCCTTTTGGGCCCATTAATCACAGTAAAGCTGTAGTGTTGAGGAAATAGAGGGCTTGACTGGGGTAGGGAGCCCAGATTGCTTACAGGTGGCGTCTGAAGACAGGAGTGGGAGAGTTCCAGTCGAGCTTCATAGCCCGTGGGGGAAGGGCATGTGTAGTAGAGGGGTTTTTGGCCCTGGAGAGCTGATCACATGGCTGTATGAGTGTGTGTGTGTGTGTGTGTGTGTGTGTGTGTGTGTGTGTGTGTGTGTAGAAGAACGAAAGGTTAACAGCGGGTTTCTGAGGGGGAGTGGGGTGACGCAGGTGTGCTCCAAGTCAAATACGGGTATGTTTGTGTTTTATTACACCAGCCAGATTTACTGCTTACACTATCTTAGCTGAAAAGTAGATGCTTTGTACGTGTATCACAACAGACAGCACTATTAAGCACAACTATATATTTGAGCGCTCACAAGATAACTTGACTTTTATGTCCATTATTTAGTGTGATGGCCTTTAGGAGCTTTTTGGAGAGAATTTGAGAGTTCTCATTTGTCCACTAGTTCTGAGGACCTTGTAAGATCTGAGTGTCTGCGCACTCAGTCTCTTCTATAGCTCCAGTCCCCTATGGCAATTAAGAGGCTCCAGAGAAGCAGTCCACTTTGGCCTCTTCTCATTCAGCAGGGGAAAGTGGTGAAATGACTGCGCCATTAAGGACACAAAGCTGCTCCCCGGACATGATCATCTGATAAAGCGGAGAAACAAGATCCGCTCTGCCTTCGAACAGCCTCACCTGAGTGCTGATCTGTGATTACAGCCATGCACATTACGGCCCAGTGCAAAATGACTACACACAGTTGACTGAATCACTGACACTCAGGCTGACACTGTGGCTTAAGGGTCTGGTATTCCCAACATGAGCTCACATCAGCCAATTGCATGAAAAGACAGAATTGTTAAGGTTAAGTAACAGGTTAAGCTGTAGAGTAAGGTCTTGTAAATTTCTTAAGAAACTCATTTCCTAAGAATTTTGGACTAGATCTATTTGACATCCTTCTATATTCCTTCAATAAAGAGACCTAAGCTTTCGATCAGTTGAGGTCATTAACAACCAGAATGTTGCCCTAAACTATTAAAAAGTTCTAAAGTTGTGTCTGCTTACACATTATTGAGAGTCCAAACTTTATGCCACAGTATATTATACTATATTATACTATATTATAATTCTACGGTCTTGAAATATACAAGAATTCCAATAGGATAAATGTCAGCAAGAATATACAGCATGTGCCAGATGGTTATGCTGTAAAGTATTTCTAAATCAACTAAATAAATAAATAAATAAATACATTTCTGAATTGGAATTATTCATATACTCAATGTCTTATATTTCACATGCAAATAGATATAACACCCCTGCTAACAGAATATTACATTCTAACTACATTCTGATAGACCTTAACATGAAATCTTTAAATGCAAATTTCTCCCTTTTCACTTTTTGGGTAAAGAGAATTTAAACTGCTATAATTTGACCATATCAAAGGTTTTTCCCTAGTAACCAATACACTGGCAAAATTTGCTGAATGTCTGTGAGGCAATCTAAAATGTGTCCCAATATCTCTGGAGAATGCAGCACTGATAACAGATGGTTATCAAGGTACAAGAAGCTCTTCAGATCTACTAGCAATTTCAAGTGGATTATTCAACGTAAGCCCCCCTTGGCTGTCCAAATGAACCTAATGTTTATCCTGGCAATGCTAGCCACACACGTTCTAGCCAATGAACCTAAGTATCAAGAGCACATTTGCCTTCTGGTTTTGGTATGACTAACTGTGCTGATGTTACAGCATCTTTACTTGTGATCACCCTCTAAGAAACCTGTTAGAAAATATGTGTTAGACAAATTTTCCAAAGCAGGAGCACATTGTCAATGCCAGGCAACACCAAACAACACTAACAATGAGGCAGAAGAATGTGTATTGAAATGTGCAGGACAGGTGGGTTTCAGAGAGAGAAAGAGAGAAGAGTAACTCCCAAAACAAATGGCCTTGAAGAATCGGCCACCCTGGTTTAATAGGCCTCCTAATTTTCAGTAAGGACATAAAAGTTAAACTGTCCCTCTGCAGGGTAACAATTAGTGCGTTTAGTGCTCTGGCTTTCCTCTGTGATAGAGGAGGAATGTGGTGTTTGATAGAGACGATGATGTGAAACACTGCTGAAATCGTTGTAAAGTTGGCTAGCAAGACACATGAAAAACTCATATATTTAAAAAACAAAAAACAAAAAACTACAGGCCAAAGCAGTGACTTAAGTTCAAAAGTTATGTCAATATTTACATGGGGGAAAGTTCCTCGTATTCAGAGCCAACTTGCGCAGGTACTTAGGTTGATTTTAAAGACAAGCACATGGCATTAAGCCAAAAAATACAACCAAAAAAGCAGATAATATTTTTGTTGTTTGCTGTCTATAATACAATGTAATCTAGAAGCAAGAGGCAATTTTATAAATAAATAGAAATAAAGACTTCTATTATGATATATAAATCAGAAGATCTACTATGAGTCTAGTATACTGCCAGTATATTGCTACATGAATAGTCCTAGTTATCACATTTGGTTTAACAATATGGCTTCCAGATTCATTAGTCATCAGCTTATAAAATAGCACTTGATCCAGTATGTCCTGTTTTTTTTGATGAACTAGAAGTACAGTGGAAGAAAGTATGATGCATCTACTGTTTGGAGTTTTTGGTTACTTTTTCTACTCCTCTTATATCACAAAAAAACAGTTAATTATGCACACACATTAATGTGGCCATGAGCTTGAGTTCATGAAATCATACTACGAAGCTATTTAAACTGTTTTTAATTAGCAATTTTGATTTGTCAATTTAATTAATGTCAATATTTTTGTTAGTTTGATGCTCTCTCTTGCAAATGTGCCCAATGTTTAAAGGATAAGCTGACTGAGCTATGGTTACAGCTCACTCAGTTTGTCATTTATTCACAATAATTGCTTATTATTTATAATAAGCAATGATTCCAATTAAGATGCTGTCTTAAAAAGCCTTTCTGTGGATTTTACAAGGCACAATATTATTAATATATTAATAGTGACATATTTATGTATGTACATTGCCTGCCATTGGCACTGCATAGGTTTTTTTTTTTGAGTGTATTTACAATGTCCAAAATGTGAATTTCAGCATGATATATGTATTGTGGTTATGTAAAACTGTCAGTGCTGGACATAATACTGCTCCTCATTTGAACCCACATCACAAATGTCTGAGTAGCGTGCAAGTCTGTGGCTACTCACTACTCTGAATATGGCCCTTTGACATAACTTTATTGTACTTACAAACTTTGATTAGCCAATGTCTTCAAAATCTTCTTAATCGTAAGGTTGAAGGTTATATGTTTCTTTTTTTTCGTCAAATCTGTAGACAATTATAAAACATGCCTATTTTAAATGAAGCCCCATCTGTTCATTCTGACACTGTAAGAAAACAGAGCCAAGAAAAAATACATCTATTCATTTCACAAATCAAAGCAGGAGCCTCTGAAGTCCTTACAACATAATAAATTGAGTGAGAGATTTTAAGGTGTAAAGTCAGCTATTCACTGTGGGAATGGTGGTGTTGCTACAGATACAGCATATTGCTTTAAGCCAACATCCTTACAGTGCTCAGAAACAGAAAAAGTTAAAACGTCACTTTCAGCTTCAGCTGCTGCCAGATTCAGGAAAATGGGCACTCGTTCTCATTGTGTCTTAGATATTTTGGCAGCAGTGCCTCCCAAACCTTGAGTATACTCATCAATTTTCAATTCAGTTTGTTCCAATGAACTGACATAAAACTGTCTTTTAGAACATATTTGCACCAATTTATCAATCCCCAAGTGTGTGCTGGGGAAGGCATGCATGTCTACAGGGATCTAAAGCAAACCAGTGGACAGGGGGCAAAAGAAACCCCCCTTGACTGTCCAAATGAACCTGATGTTTATCCTGGCAACTCTAGCCATACGCTGCCGTGCCTGACGTTATGCCCCTCCTCAGCCACTGTTTTTCAGTGCAAAGCAGGTAGAGCCAGGGTAAACACATGAGCTCAGGCCTTGCTGGGCCCAAAACAGCCTGCAGGCCAGAGTAAACAGACACAACGCTGCTAATAACGAGACGATCCCACCAGACAGAGGAGAAGCGAGAGCAGTGGGCTGATGACTTGTCATCACATAGTAACCACCGAACTATGACAGAGACGCAGGCTGAGAAAAACAGACTCACAGGGAAAGAGGGAAGGTAGTGAAAAGAACACAGTAGCTCGTAACATAAATTATTCTGGGCAGTTTGAAATATGAAATGTTTATCGCCAGTCCACAGAAATAAAATAAAATTAATGTAATTTTTAAAAAAATAACAGGTGACATAAGACAAATCCAAATTGTAGCCTTCCCGTAGGATGAATAAAAATCACAGACAAGCAATCCAGCTGCTAATAAATATTGGAAAGCCTGAAGTCTGAACAATCCCGTCTCCTCACAGTGTGCCGAAGGATGATGATGTCTCGAGCATCCATTTCAGCACCACATTTTCCTACATGCAATCCAGACATGTACTACTATTTCATTATTTCCTTACATCCATCCATCCATTTTCTGTACCGCTTATCCTAAACAGAGTCGCAGGGTAGCCTGGAGCTTATCCCAGGGCACTCAGGGCACACCCTTTCACACATATGGACAATTTTGGAAACTGGGGTACCCGGAGGAAACCCCCAAGGCATGGTGGCAATAGTGCTAACCATTAAGCCACCATGCCTCCTCCATGTATGTACAATATATTCTAAAAGAAAAGAAAGAAAGAAAGACAGACATCTGACTTAGCAGAAACCACAGTCCTGATTGCTAGTGCTTATTTTAGAAATCATATCCTTATAATTTGGGATTTATAACAGTGGAAACATTACATTCACTCCAGACAGACTGTCATTTCATATCTGTAAATTAGAAGAAAAAAGGGAGCGCTTTCCAAACATAGATGTGTTTTAATCCAACACAAATTATGGAACATTTCATACTATGGCCAGTGATTTTTGATTAATGGGGTAGGACGGCTAAGACATGTAAAGTTAAAAGTTGGATTAAACCTCACTTTGAGGGGGTGAATGGAGAAACAGGTGCATCCTCCTCTGACAGGCCTAAATGGTCAGGTCAACTAAGGGCAAGGACTAATTATTCCCAGTCAGACATGATAACCCTGTCTCCTGTAATTCCACTACCTCATTGCTCCACACAGACAGGGCCATTGAGGTGAACTGAATGGCTGACTGTCATGTCACTCTGTGTTTACGGACGTTATGTTTCTTCAGCATGAAATATTAAAACTGTAATCTAAATATGCAGCATCTTCACTATGACACAAATATACTGAAATATGAAAGTAATTGCTACATACAGCTATGCCAACACACACACACACACACACACACACTACACTGGATTGGCAGCAACACTACATCCTTCACTAACGTTTGAAATTCTGTTCTGTGTTAGTGATTTAGAATGTTAATGGATTATATTTGGAGCCATCTGCAGCCACTCAAGCACATGTTAGTGAAAGCTATTAGTGGGGCCTTACTGAACAAATTAGTTCCTTGCCTTGTCCCCTGACTGCTGCTGCTTGTTGTAGTACCTGCAAGAGAGAGAGAGAGAGAGAGAGAGAGAGAGAGAGAGAGAGAGAACGAGAGACATATATGTGCTTACATAACTCACACATGTTTTGTAAACCTTAAGAACTCAAGGAATATTTCACAAGACTAGCTGTCTTTTTCCATAAGTATCCATTTCCAGCAGCATGATGAAAATTGCCAGTGTGTCTACATTTAATGTCCTGTAGTTCCTGAGCTTCCAGGAAACCTTGGAAAGCTTTCTTATTCCATTTGTCTCTCCCTGTTAGTTTCATCATTTCTGTTTCATGGTATTGTAATGTAACTAACATTATTTACGGCATTAGTTAACACAATAATTAATATTTTAAAGTGTGAATTTTGCTATGTAGTGAACATCTGCATTATGTAGTGAATAAAATACAATGAGACGTGCTGCTATAGGAAAATAATCAACCATGAGGTGGTGTGATGTGAGGTTAAGTTGATTATTTTCTTATAACAGCATGTCCTGTTATAGGAAAAGTGTTTTATTCCTCTAACACCACAGCAATTTTCAATTATATTTTTTAAATTTAATTTATAGTTACATTTCCTGATATGGAATGTCAATGAAACAAATTAATTCCTCTTATCACTTATGTTACGACAGCTCTAAAGAGTCTTTCTCTTCTAGCCTCTCTTTCAGCCTCTCTTTTTTCGCTCTCTTGCAGCCTAACAAGTCCTCTGTCCTGAAGACTTTTCTATGCGGGAAAACTGTTATTTTGTGTTATAGCCAGCACAGTTTTCCACATAAAATGGGTCCATTGTTTTGTTGGTGGCTTGTTACAAACAGACAAAAGACAAACAGACATAAATAACATGACATACTGTGCATCATGAAAATGTATTCATATATCACAATAAGATTAATCGCCCATCCTTAATTCTTTCCAAGGATTGGCTTCATAATGTTCACCTTCTTTATTGACCCCAAGGCATCCTTTCAGCTCCTGCAGAGAAATGGCCTTGTCCTTGTTCAGGTCACAGTAATCAGTGAACTTGCGAGCACATTTCTTGGGCTTGGCTTTCTTTTTCACATAACGTTTGAAGGGCTTCATCTCCTTTTTGCTGATGTCATGGCTGCCATTGTTGTCCAGCTGAAAGAAGTACCATTGCACCACACGCTCCTCCAGAGTGTGGCTCGGGTCAGGCTCTGAAAATCTGCAGAAGATTGGTGCTTGGTAAGAGACAGCCATTCAATGCATATACCTTAAACTCATTTCAGCTGTCTGACATAAACCACTCAGAAATCATGTCCAATACTGTTTTCTGCAAAACACCGGACAGTGTTTGGAAAAAATCAGCATGGTTTTGTATTGTGTATAAGATTAGATTGTGTGCTGAAATAAAATGAATATGGTTCAACACTCTTAGAAAACTTGTTCCTCAAGAGGTATTTTGATACTTAAAGGAAATCTCAATGCTGAAACTAATTAAATATGGTTACAAAGAAATTTGAAGCTTTGGAAGATCTGTTTGAGGAAAGTGCATAGATGACAGGGTGAAGGTGCTGGACAGACTAAAGCAATAAAGTGCTGCCGCATTGCTCTCTTTAGGTAGAGCGGAAGCAAGGGCTAATTCCAACTGGCATCAGCAGGAAGTAAACAGAATTGTGGGTATTGTAGGAAGCCATTAACAAAAGTGAAAATAGACTAGTGCGTATATGTAAGAAGTTTAAATTAAAAACGGAAACCTTTTTGGACACCACTGAAGAAACATGTTAATTATAAAGATTAATTCACAGTAGTGGATAATTCAGGGTTGATTTATCCTTTAGGGGTTCTTGGGATTCTGAGATTTTCTTGCCTCCTTTTGTGAGGTTCTACATATTTTCTTTAAAAGTTCCACCATAGGAACTAATCTTTCTTTTTTTTTTTTTTAGAGTGTAGCATTCATTTATTTTCAAAATTTTCAGATTTTCAAATAAAAAAAACTTCTTACCTCCCACCACCAGAGGGAGTTGGTGAGTTAATGGTGTTTACCATGTCTGTTGTTAGGGCATCCAACAAGCTGGTTATGAATTCTACTTTCTTTCCATCTGGACAGCCTATCAAATTTGAATAAAGGATATATACATGATCATAAGCTCACACAATGACAATAAGAAGAACGTTTTTGCTCATTAATTTGGCTTATAATCAAAAAATACATGTTACAAAAGTGCTTAAAATTTACTTTAGAATTACCTATAAGGTGTGTTTGCATGTATAAATGGGGAAAAATTAGAAAAAGAGAGAAATGCAAGGTGACATAATGTTCATCCAGCACCCAGTTAACCTTTACTGCGCATTGCCCAACACTTCGACTAGTACCTTTTAATTGGTCCAGATGTCGAGCCTTAACAGCAAGTGTTTCCACCCTAATTGTGTCTCTTAAAGAGCGACTTCAAACGGGAGAACATAATAAACGAATCTAGTTTTACATTTTCACCCCGGTCTCCGCCTCTTTCTCGTTCTCTCACACTCCCTCTGACCTCCTCACGCACCATTCCTCCTGTTCCTCTTGTTTGACCTCTGGGGCAGTGTGTGGGAGTTTGGGGTCCGGTTGCATGCAGGTGAATCCAATTAGTGTGATTGCGGCAAGGACAAGAGTCGTGACGCACCGCTTCACTGCCTCGGCACCTCCATGTGGGTGTTAAATTAGAGCATGTTGAATACGGAATTGGATCGAACCATTTCAAACTCTTGTTCTGAATGGATGCAAAATATTATATATTTGCTTCCTTGTTAGTGTTATTTAACAGCAAGTGCTGCAGGAAGGTCAAAAAGTTAATTAGTTGTTGCTATTTTTTCACTTCTATAGGTAGAAAAGTCATATTTTTATGAATAAGGATGTGAAGTTTTTCTGAAGAGCGACAGGTCACATAGCTAGAGTACATAAAAATTATTTCGCTCAACCCTGCAGGGGCAACAACACCCTAGTCGACCCCCCCCGCCTCTTAATGCAGCCCCTTTCCACCCCTCCAACCAGCCATAAACCACGGCACACATCTGCTGCACAGTCAGGAGCCATGTTTTACTCTGTAAATATACCAGATGGGGAATTAAAGAGCAGTTATAATGAAACTTTAAATGAAGGGGAGAAAGTAGATCAACCAAAGTAAAGGAACAGGAACCAGTGAAAGGGCCCGGGAACCTTGTGAAAGCTTCCCACTTAAAAGAAGGACCACCTTGAGGTGGCAACACATGGGACTTATAACGGTTTCCCAAATGATGTTAGTGAGCGCAAACAGACACTGAGTACTTACAAGTTCACAGCTATGAAGCAAGAATATTGTCTCTGTTTTACACAGTGGGTTTATAGGGAGCAGTCTAAGAGGATACGTCTCGTTCTTTCCTCACCGTTTAGATCTCTGTCTCTGAACGGATCCTCCACATCAGACACTGGGGAACGGACTGCACACTCTGGCTTTTTATATCTAAGAGAAAGCAGACAGTGAGAGAGAAAGAGAGGGAGAGAGATTTTTGAACTAATTGAGACACAATGTCAGTAAAATCCGGGAAATCTGGGGAGTGGAAAAAGCCACACGAGCCAAGACAAGAATATAAACCTGAAAATTAGGAGGAAAACATCTATTGTTTCACCAAATAAAGTAATGAGTCAAGAACATTTTAAACCAAATCATAATCCCAGTGACTAACCTCTTTGCTTGGGAAGTTTAGAAAAAAGCAGTTTTGAGTTGTTTTGCACAGCATGCTTTGCTTTAGTTTTATACTGTCATTAATAGTGACTGAAGTGAAGATTTAGAAGTGAGAATTAGCAAACTGAACTCATTTTTAAAAAAAAAAAATGAATGAATGTGTTTTTTGCTGGTCGTTTTATTCAAGCTTTGAATAAAAAACAGAGTTGCTGGAGCATGTGTATTTCATTTCACTGGCTGTTCCGAGTAGGATTGGTTTTGTACTTCCAAAAATGCTCAGTGATCCAAAAACGAGTGTTTTAAGCATGAGAGTGCACTTTGTCTCACATTTTGGGTAATGAGAGAGCTAACGTGCAGATGATCCATCCGGCAGTTACTGAACTCAAAATGAAACTGCAAACTAAAACTGCAAGCTGAAAGATTTAAATAAAAGCAGTCATTCAAACCATTAGATTTACAGGGAAAAGGATCATGAGAACAATACAAGAGCAATTTGTGCTTTTTGCCAGGAGACAGTATGGGCCACATTCAGAATTGGTGGCTTAAATTTCATCAATATTTACCTGGATAAAGTTACGCATATTCAGACTCGATTTACACAGCTGCTTAAGATCATTTTCCATGTGGCGCATTTCGATGATTAAAATGACCAGTTTGTAGGTCGAGCCTCTGAGGTTGCCAGATTTTTCTTGAGTAGGGGTGTCTGAGATGGGGCTTTTCAGAAGTATCTAGACCAATGCCTTTAACATAAGCATTTCCTTTTAAGGCCCCCCCCCAAAAATTAGGGAATGCAAAATGAGGAGTGAAAGCGCAGATCACATTTTTTCTTTTTGGTCAAAGGTAATAAAAAAGTAAACAAACAAACAAACAAAGAAAAAAAGGCATATAAATTTAATATTAAAATGAAAAAAGACTATTATCATGTGCAAAACTTAAAGTAAACACTAGATATTAAATTGAGGTCATGAAGCTGCATGTGTAGTATATGCTATTTTAATTCACTATTTTGACTTTTTTGACTTAATAAAATAAAATATTTTGGTTAATCTGATGTGCCCCCCATAAAGAAAACAATGGATGGAAGGATAAGCTGACCAAGCACCCATCTGTTACACTTACAGCTCACTTTACGTAAAGTTATAATTTTATGCGTTCAAAATTTGCTCCCTGAGATAAGATTGGAGATGTCTGCTCCGATATCCTCTGCCCGAAAAAAAAAAAAAAAAAAAGATTTTTCACGATCTTTAAAATGATGATACTATGAATTCATTAATAATGTCATATTTATGTATTTAATATTATGTCATATTTAATATAATGTCACATTTATGTATTTAATAATATTTAATAATAAAAATAATCATTCCATAAAACATACATTTCAGCTGGACTGAAGAAAAATGGGCTTAAGTTCAAAGTCAGAACAAACATGAAACTGAGACACACCTCTGCTTTACTCAGACTCCTCACATACAGAAAAAAAAAATCCAATTAACTAATTTTACTATTTCATTCTAAATAAAATGCACTTCTTGGTCATTTTAATAAACACAAAACACAGTGCATAAAAAGACAAGTGCTTGTTTAATAAAAACGCACTGTTGTTTAAATGCAGTTGCTTAAGCTTTATGTCCTGTATTCACCTGGCCGAGGTTCCGGGTATGGGTCGTCCTGTGTCTACCAGCACACACCAGCAGTAGCCGGTGGACTGATGGCACTGCACAGGCTTGTACAGGCCCAGCGGCCCACAGTCTGGGACAAAGATGTCCTCTCTCGGCTTCAGCCGAGCCTCTTCGAGTGCACTCTGTCTCTCTTGGTCACAAGAGGAAACTTTCTCTAGAATCATGATAAACACAATCAGTTAATACACCTCATAGAAACACTGGTACTGTCACTGTCACATATTCCTTTTATGAGTAGAGTGAATACAAATCGCTATGACTGAATATGGTGAATCAATTTCAGATGAAAGAAAGTGAAGACAATAAAATATGAATCCACATCTTGCAATAAACAAGAAACAGGAATTTGTGTAAAATTTGATCAAATCTTTGGTAAATACAGAATAAAGCGATAGTTGAAAATGCACATATACAGTGTATTGCATACATATTGTACTTTTCAACATTTCGTATCATTACAACCTGAAACGGAATGGAAATGGACTTAATTAGGATTTCATGTCATAAATCTACATAAAACAGTTCATAAAAGTATAATCTGCAATATAGTCAAGGCAAAGCTGTGGTTGTGCCATATTCTTTCCATTTTAATAATGTATTTAATGATGTTCAAAATTTAGGATATTTTTATATAGCCTATCCCTGATTAATATGTTTTCTAGAAATCCGTCCCAGAGCTGTTTTGATGCTGTTTTGAGCTCCTTGGTCGTCATGATGAACAAACTTTGGGGCGTTCCAGAAACAGGTGTATATGACACTTTAATTGCACACAGGTCAACTCCATTCAGCTGTCACATTAGATGGCAACTGGTTTTATCAGACCAAATTTATTGTGTTCATGTTTTATATTTGTAAATAATTCTGCAAACTAGATAGATTTTCGCCCACTTCAATATCATCGGCTATTTTGTGTACGTTCATTTAGATAGCATCAAAAAAAAAAAAAAGAACTATATAAGAACTATATTTGAAACATGCATGTAAAAACAGCAGGACGCAAGTGCTGAAAGTCAACATGTTTATTAGGGGCAAACAAGTAATCATTGTAAAATTCCAAAGCAGTGGTCACAAAACATCGGACAATCCATAATCAGAACGGGAGAAACAGACATGAGGGTCAAAACCAAGAAGTAAGACTAGAGTTTTGGAGCTAGGAAACTGAAAAACGAAATGTTGGGAACAAGGCGCGGTGACACACAGATACAAGGAATGAAACTTTGCAACAAGACAGAGAAACATTAGGGTATTAATTTCAAAACTATTTAGGATACAGATGGATATAATTAGAATGATATGAGCATGACATAACAAGGGCGGAGACAGGACCAGGAAGAGAAAATAAAAAAGTTTTACAGATAAAATCTATAAAAAGGGGATTTCATGACAATGTTGTCAGCTCTACAGGTTGTGATTATACAACGTATAGCCATACTCTCCTCTTAGTTGGTCCAGACTGAAAAAATTACGACGGCCAGATGAAAACCAGTGCTGACGCAAGGCAGCGGACGGAAAGTGGAAGTGCTTGTTTAAATTAGGACATGCAGAAGCTTAGAGATGGAAATATTCTCAAGATATTCTCTTATCCCTGACCTTTCTCTGAGGCCTGAAACTTCACACACACACACACACACCCCTCCAACCATTATTAACACCACGAACACTTAACAGATGTCTGTTTAAATGTTTTAACGCCTTGCTCATAAATCTGTATTTATGTTAAGATCCATTTAGCACATTGCTGACTGTGTAGAGGCCAAGTACAACAGTGCTGTACAACATGTTGAAGCTAATCTAGCTAGCTCTGCTTTTTTTTTTAGCACTGTTAATTCATGTCCTTTTTAATGGAGTGTGTATATGGAATCCCAAAAATAGCAATTTCAGCCACTTTCCTTATCATGCTCTCTTTCTGTAAAGGTCCTATTCAAGCTGTCAAACAGGTGGGCCAATAAAACAAAGAGTAGCTTATGTAGTTTATACACTCTCACACACATACACACCACATACCCAACCAAGACCATCCCACCTAAACCACAGTAACACGCCAATGTCCAAATCCCCCCAAAAAATTCTAATCTAATGACCCTAGTCATCTTATACAAGCTCATGTTACTTTCCAAGTTTATGTTGTGGGTAAGAGAATTTCTTGGATAAAGAAGGAACTGTGGGATTTTAAATGGCAGACCATGCCATGGGCTGGGCAAAGGCTGCAGAAGCCAAAGGGATGTCTAAAACTGACTGGAAAGCATGATATATGACCTCTTTGGCTGTAACCAAATACTGGTGTTTTTGTTTTTGTGTCTTTTGCAAACAGATCTGGTACACAGCCTGACAGTACTGACATGCTCTGGAACAGTCCTGGGGAGATTTAAGTGGGACCTGGCTGGAAGGGCACAGCGGGTGGTGCGTGTGTGTGTGTTGGTGTGGGGGGGAGGTTGGAATGGGACCTGTTTCCAGCAAGCGGTTGCCATTGGAGCATGAGTGCGAATCAAGGCTTCGTGCTCAAGTGCTCTGAGCTGCTATGAGTTGCTCTCGCTCCTATCCAAGGCTCCTCACAACCAAATTATTTAGCACTGTTTACTATAGTGGGGGTATACTGGCGCCAGACAGCTATGATTCCCAAAAGAAAATTGTTTTTTTTCCCCTTTTACACAAAAAAAAAAAATCCCAGATAGTCAGAATCATCACCCTTTCTTTTTCTCCAAATGTGTTTTGAAATATTATTGGTGAGTCTTTTCCTGTCTGACTGATAGAACAACTGAGGAAAGAACTGTATTGTCATTGCATTTATTTATATTTACTGTTGATTAATAGATTCGTAGAAGTGCGCTTTCAGTAAAGTGCTGTGATTTCCATAGTAGTCTCCAACTTCAGGCCAAACAAAACAGCTCGGAAGTGCTCATAATATAGACAAGTATCCTGTAAATAGAATGTTCACCTTTTATCTCTCCTGATTCATTAATTCACTGATTCACTGATTCATTTATCTTCAGTAGCCACTTTATCCTGTTCAGGGTTGTGGTGGATCTGGAGCCTATCCTGGGAACACTAAGCACAAGGCAGGTGGGACACCAGTCCATCACAGGACACCATGTACACACACATATTTATACACTCATACACACCTAGGTGCAATTTAGTGTCACCAATCCATGTATCAGCATGTTTCTTTAAGGTGCGAGGAAACCGAGAACGTAGATGTAACCGTCATCAGTGTGTCATAACATTGAGATATCCATCCCAATCTGGTGCAAATTATTTGATTGACACTTACACACTTGTAGTTCGAGTGCAGCTATCAAATCTTTTAGACCCGTGCACACTCGGCTCTTGTACCAGAATTATCTCGTGTACTAAAGTTATCTGAGGAAAAGACACAGGAGGTCCAGTTTGATACAGTGAGAGGAGATAAGGATCATGAGAGTACATAACAGACTTCATGAGAAATATCCCATGAATTACATTGAAAGATTGCTGCAATTAAATGTAGAATAGTTATATTACTCATCACTCATGGTGCAAGTCATTATTTTAATGACTAAAAATCGTCTACACTATATGGCCAAAGGAATGAGACCTGAGCATCACACCAATGTGTTCCTTCCCCAAACTGTTGCCGCAAAGTTGGAAACACACAATTGTACAGGGCGTCTCTGTGTGCTGTAGTATTACAATTTCCCTTCACTGAAACTAAGGGGCCCAGTCCAAACGTTTCCATCATGACATTACCTCTGTGCACAAAGCAAGGTCCATGAAGACATGGTTTGCCAAGATTGGAGTGGAAAAACTCAAGTGGTCTGCACAGAGCCCTGACCTCAACCCCTCTGAACACGTTTGGGATGAATTGGAACAATGAGTGCACCCCAGGCCTCATCACCCGATATCAGAGCCTGACCTCGCTAATGCTCTTGTTGCTGAATGATCACAAGTCCCCCCCAGTCATGCTCCAAAATCTAGTGCAAAGCCTTCCCAGAAGAAGGAGGTTATTATAACAGCAAAGGGGGACTAAATTAAATTTAAGCTTTATTGTGTCTTCTATACATTTTTTTAATTTTATTATTATGTGTTTGGCTGTCATGTTTGTGTAGGTACTGGAAGCTTCACTTACCAAGTCAAATTCCTTGTGTGTGTGAGCACAGTTGGAAATAAATCTCTTTTTGTTTCTGATTCTTTCTAAATCTGGAATGCAATGTTTAAAAGGCACATGAGTGTTATGGTCAGGTGTCCACAAACTTTTGGCCATATAGTGTATTTTAATGGAGCAAAGATGAACAATTATTGAACAACTGGGATTTTTGTATGTTTTGTTTAAAATTTTGCGTTCCAGACAGATGCACAAACTACACTGGGGTTCTCACTTAACATTATCAAATCTTTGGGCAGTAGTTCTCTCAGGACAATAGTTCTCACAGGACAGTAGTTCTCGCTCATTAGAAAATGATTGGCAGTCCTCTCAAAAGGGCAAGACCAAGCTGCCAGTAATCTAAACTGTAATGTCAGATTACCATGTGTTTAAAACTATAAATGTATGCGATAATATATGTCTTTTGCCATCAATTCTATCATAATCTTAAAAATTGCAAATAAAATATAGGGTTCTGAAATCAGTCATATGTTTTTGTCTGTTAATTGTTAATACTCTGTTACAGTTGCTACAATACATTGATAGTGCGCTTGCATTTTTTGGATGCTGACATTTGCAGATTAATAACGCAAAACAACTTTTGTTCACCATATTTAGACTTACAGGAAGAGACAGAAGAAACCAAAACATAACCTCAGTATAGTTCAAAAGAAGGAAACCAAAAGAAAGAAACTCTTTAAGCCCCCATTATTAACAATACGCTGGTATAAGTTTTATACAAAAATGAAAGAGACAGAATTAATATTCAATTACATGAAACATATAGAAAAGATCTAAATACTGTTTTAAATTACAATTCATAAAGCGGCTGTAATAGGTAGCGGCCTTTAAATGATTGTGTATAGCTACAAAATACAGTATCGTTCTGATTTTCATATCTCTAATACAGTAAGAACACAATACAAAATACACCACACATTATTTTCAACTCAAAATATAACTCTCTCATGCTGAGATACTTTCTCTCGCAGATGAAATATCAATTCCAAAGTTACTCTCTCTCTTGGGAACTACCACATGGCCTTGGGCTTTCAAGTACAAAAAGCTGATCTTTAAGCCAGCTCAACAGCCTCTGTCAACTGCCCCAAAACTACCACCACATTGCCAGACAGAGGACTGATGGTCTCAGAACATCAAATGCTAATCAGAAGCAGGAGGATCCTTGAAAGTAGCCCAAACAGCTGTCAACACAAATCAGTTTTTACGCTACACTGACAGAGTGTTTGCTGCGCCACAAAATACCCCAAAATGTTTCATGGCAGACGAGAAGATAAACAACTTTTTCTCTTTAAGCAATGTGTGCAAGAAATACAGTTATCCTACAGCCATGTCTCAGTTTTTAACGTGCTACTGGAATTACACATGCAAATGCTTTGCACACACGCACACTCATACATAATGAACATACACTTCTGCTCTCAATCATGAATCTCCTAGACTATAATCCAATCCTCTCTTGCGCACTTCCCCTGCCAAGGCGTGAAACTGCCCCAGCCTTGTGGAGCTGACTAGGCATGCCCAGAGGGTGCCGTATTCATCTGAAGGAAATTGCGGAAGAGACACACTAAACAAATTACCCTGAAGAGAGCCGTGAGAGAGAGAGAGAGACAGGCGCCATAATCCGAGCGGAGTTAGGTTTCCCACTCCTGGACATGTTTTATATTGAATCTAAAACAAGACCAAACACATTGTGTAATCTGCATCACTTCAATGCTTTGGCAAAAATGCTTTAATATGAGACGCTTTGAAATCCATCTGGCTATACGAGGTAGAGCTTCATGGATGACGATCTGTGAGCTTAAGGTTCAATACAAGCTTTACTCATTGCAGCTAGTGATAATACTGACAAAGTAGGCATTTAAAAATTAATTTGGGCTTAGCTTTTTTTAAAGTTTTTTTTAGTTGTTAAGTTAGAGCTAATGAAGCTAATAGGTAACAGAAGTGTTACTCAGTAGACACTCTTTGGCTACGTAACAAAAAGTGTACATTTTAGCTTCATAACATCATAAAAATGTGTAATTTTAAAATGTGTGAAGTTTATTATACAGTTGAAATTAGAAATAGATTATAGTCCGAATCACTTGTATCACAGTATGTGGTGAGGAAGAAAGAGATTCTAGCTTCAAGATGGCTGCAACTAGTGTTTTAGCATACATGATTACTTAACACCACAACGAAGTTCAGCACTGTGTGATGATTTGGGCATCTGATTTGCTCAGTACTCATCTGCTAACTGTAAACTTCCCTTAGCTACTTTAGCCTCATAAAACTAAAGAAGAAGACACCAAACATATCTTGGCTGATTCAGTTGTGGTGAGGAGAAAAAAATATTTAAAGTGGAACTGTGCTAAAAAAAAGAAAGATCATATTCACATTCATATGAAAGAATTTTATACATTTATGTGGTGCAAATGCTTTCATGTAAATATTAGCATGTTCACACAGCAGAGCTTTGCTAATCTTCATAGCTTGGAGACTAAGAGCTGTTCATCTCTTCTGACTCGGTTTTTATGGCAACACACACTGACCAGGACTAGCAGTGCTAGCAGTTAGCAAAACCATATTTAAATGTCTTTCACTGATTTTTAGGACTGAAACAAATATACACTTCCTTTAACTGTAAAAGCCACTGCTATTTTTTTTTTTGGCTGTGTTTATAATGTCAGGTCGCAAAGTGCTAAATGAAAGCTTCTGGAAAATTCTACATTTTGCTCAAAACTCAAAAATTCTGTCTGTATTTTATCCACAGTTAATTTAACTACTTGGGAGGATCAACACTTGTTAGCAGTCTTATTACTGACTCAATGACTTACTGACTTTCTTTTATGCTAACACAACTTTTCTAGCACCGGTGCTACATAAACATAACATGTAGCTTTGATGGGATCTGACTGGTAACATATTGGACATAGAGTACCTTGTGATCACAGAGACACAGGAACAGTAAACAACAAGCAGTAACCAAATACTGTTCTGTAGTAATCCATCAAGACTGCACGATTTCTCAGTAAATGTTAAAAACAAGTGTCTAGCAATGTATTTTTTTTCTGGTCGATTTTTTATTATCTTGTTACATGTAAAATTACAGAAACCGACAAAAGAGAAACAAACATAGATTGTAGTAAAAACTGTCCAAATGACACAACACACACCCAATGGAAAAAATTAAATAAAGCATACAGGGTGGGTTACAAAGGGCATACATTTCAGTCGTCACTGCTTAGGCCCTTCAGAATCAATGCAATCCTTGTCCATGTCCTTACTGTGGCTGGTTTAGCTTTATCATAGCAGTGGTTCATTCTAATGACACTATGTCATCATAAAATCAAAGCCATTGTCTAAGCATACTTATACCTGAAGTATACTATTTGTACATTATTTCTGCAGAGGTTAGGCCAGTGAAAACTACCCACTTCTGAGTCTGTGTAAAAGTAAAAGTGCTGTCATCACATAATAAAAACAGACAGCGATTTTTCCCTAAGGGTGTCCTGGCAGTACTGACAATACACATTCCCAAAATTTGCTGATTTTACTGCTATCCCAGAACACACAAGTAAGTTCCAGTAACATTAACATTACAAATGGTACAATAGGGAATGGAAACCCTACCCATTTTGTTTCAGAAGTATGGTGTAGAATATGCCCTATGTATGCATTTAAAATTAATCAGTTCATGAGTTAGATTTTTCGAGATTGTCTTTAAAATTTGGCCAAATAGTTTTCCAGTTAGGATTCATTCCAAGCCGATTTTAATCCTCTTTCCCATGTAGAAGTAATAGGTTATGGTTATCCACCAAAACGCTGTATATGTATGAGACTATGCCCCATTTGGAGGAACAGGGCATAAACCATTCAGTCATTGGATGTGAACTAATTGGGCTGTCCCAGGGGATGCCATAGGTTTTCACAGCTGATCTCAGTTTGAGATAGAGAAAGAATGATGTTCCTGAGGGAGTGAATTTACCTCACCAAACAAAGATGATAAGCTAAAGTTTGTAACAGCAAATTGCAAATTCTTGGCAAGAAATCGTTTTCAAACTTGTTGGGTGCATAAATTGGTGCAAAAATTATTTTTAAATGACGAATACTGACCACTATGTAAACAACGTGGCCCACATCGACTAAACAAAAGGCATCAATTTGCAGCGGTAACTTTCTGTCATACATGATTAAGATGCCTTTGGACCATAAGGAGGCACATGAATGGGCGACCACTTTATAATGCTTGTTCTGAAAACGGAGTATGTCCTCTGATCTTAGGAGAGACTCCTGTATTAAAGCGAAAGACACTCATTTGCGATGAAGACATCTAGTGTGTTTTATTGAATTGTTTAAACTTTGAAGATTCCAGCTCATTATATTCATTTCAAACATTTATGCATGCAGGAGTGCTAACAAAATATCGAATTGCCCACCTATTCTTGCACGCTCCATATACCATTGGTGTGATGACCTAATCGAAATGAGAACAAACTACACAACCTATGTACATAAACACTATCCGCAGAGCATAGGAACCCTTGGTTTCTCTGAGCCGTGATTGCTCTATGACAACACCCTTCCTTCCGCCAACAACTTAATCTATTTGGAGGCATGGCTTTGTTTTATGACTACTCTCCAAGAGCAGCATATGGTTATCTATAAAGAATCTCTATGTCACAGCTCATCGCACTTACTGCCATTAAATCTTAACTAGCTAACATTTAACGTTATAACCAAAAGGCCTACAAGTGGCTACACGCAGGGCCAACACAATTGGCTAAATTCAGAGGAACTCACCGCACCCGACAAACAATGCAGCATCCTCTAGGGTGATGTTTTGACGAGATGCCGCGGCTAAGTTTGTTGGCCGTCTGGTGGCTGAAGGTTGAACCTGAACAGGTGCGCTGATGTCATTAGGTGTTTGGGTGTGCAATCTTTAAATCTGACTGCAATCTGTATCGCCATGAGATCATACTGATTTTGATATGGAGTGAAGAAACTCTTGCCATGTGTGCTTGCCACGGTAAACAACCGCCAGAGTCACTGGATACAGCAGATGTGATTGAAGCTGCACGTCTGCTGCTTCCAAACGTTTCCTGAACTGTGACATCTCTTTTCTTTTGATGATTTTCAATGTCTGTTTGCTAAAAACAAAGTGTGTTTGTCATATGTAGGATGCCCAGCCCCGGCTCCTCTTAATATCGCCTTCCTATCAGTGAATTTAAGAAGACGTAAAATCAGAGTTCTTGGACTGGAGCCATTTTTCTTCCTCTTGTAAACGGGCCCTCTCTATTGGGATTTCATGACCAGCTGGGGTATGGATCTACATGGGCAAACTGAGCCCTCAACTGCTTCAGGTAGGCCAACTAATCTCATTATTTTGGCGACTTCTGTTTTCCATTTCGGTGAGTTTAGCACATAGCTTCTCAACTTCTCGTCCCTGATCCTGAAGTATAGCATGGTTAGAGTGGCCGGTGTGTTGAATAATGTCAACCTGGGACTGTAAGTGGCTAATGGTTTTATCTTATCTTGTCTGTTTATCAGATTGTCATTGGGAAAACTGCAGGCTGTCTGTAACCTCCCGAAATCTGACCTTAAGGTGTTCCAGTTGAGGCAATAAGATATTAGCCAAGGCATCCATAACGGCAGCTGAAATAAGAGAGTTCACCCTGCTATGCTGTTCAGAATGTGCTTGTTTAAAAAGGCTTGTTGCCTTTCAAGATAACGGCATAAAAAATTTTCTAGTGAGAATGCCGTGTCTTTAAATTTCTTTTTAACTGGAGGGAAGTCAGTCTCAGGCTTACGTGATGATTTGGCTGGAGAAGCCATGTTGCTCTAAATCTTAATTTGGTGAGAGAAAGCTGAGTAAAATAAACTTAAAGCAAAGTTGTTGGCTGA
This sequence comes from Pangasianodon hypophthalmus, assembly GCF_027358585.1. NCBI lineage: Eukaryota > Metazoa > Chordata > Actinopteri > Siluriformes > Pangasiidae > Pangasianodon > Pangasianodon hypophthalmus. The sequence goes on from NC_069719.1 coordinate 6,749,499, forward strand.
GTGTAAGTTTTAATGTGCTGCCATTGATGCATCACTGGAAACTCCCCGCCCAGCAATGTATTAAGTATAAAGATTATAATTAAATATAATTATACTTATAAACACACTGAAACAAAGTGCGCACTCCCACCTGGTTTTCTGCTGCTGGAGCTGTTCTGCTTATCTTTGTTGTTTGGCAGCTGCTTCCCCCACAGTGTGGGGGCTGTGATCTCTGTGAACCCCGAAAAACCAGGAGAACACTTTAACATAGAACATTTTGCACTGGCTCGTAATGAGCAGCACACATGGCTAACACATAAATAATCCGAGATAACATCTAGAGTATTATAATGCTTATTTCTGAGATGGACTTACCTTCACCATCTGTGATGATGTAGGTCTCCATTGTGGGTGTGGGTTTGGAGCCATCATCTGGGTTGAGGGTGAGAAAGAACCGGAAAGAGACTACCATTATTGAGGTTAATACAATCTACTCTCCAGAACTGTTGAATGGTTGGGATTTGCACATGGCCCGGCAAAGAGCACAGGAAACAGAAAGAATTAAAACTAAGAGGTACAGAAAGAATAGCCAGAATATAAAGAATAGAGTATCAGTAATACCTAAAAACCAATAGGGAATACAATAGTGCTCATGTGGTGGCTATTTCTCTATTTATATACAAGTTAAGCATTATTATGACTGTAGTGTCCTACAGTACTTACCCAGATATGTGGCATTGTATTCGGCCCTCTGCATTTTGGGCCCCATCGAGCACATGCAAGGGAGTCATGCTAATGCTATAATCAGTTGGTATAGGAGGCTGGGTCACACACAAGGTCATGATTTAAACTGCAATTAGGTATTGTAGCTGCCATTCACTCAAGAACCACACTGAGTGGAAAAAACCCTCTTAGCTGAAGTCTAACATTCTCATTTTCACTAAGCTATTACCAAAAAACAGCAACATTCAGATTTGAACCTGTAATGCATTGCATATTACATTGCTATGACTAGAATATTAACATGCATTCTGGCATTCTAAATATAATAAGGCCCATTGAGTGTTACATTATGCTGTTCAATCGTACATGTACAAACTTACTCAATTATTCCCAATAGACTACGTTTGCAAGATTAGCTTTTGCTTGCTTTGGCTCACACTTGGAATAAAAAAAAGTGTTGAACATTAAAGATTACATAAGCTTTACTGAATATTATCCCTGCCCAAGGAAAAAAAATGTGGTCAAATACATGTTCACAGTGGAAAGTCACCAATTATTTAGACTTTAGACATGCATATTGTGTGCCCACAAAACCAACACTAACATGAACTGTATTAGAAAGCAATCACAAATTTCAGTTGCTTTAAAAGATGATCCCCATTAGCACTGGGCTCAAACAGATGGAAAAAATTGATTCGTCTCAGTTATAAATAATGTAGTCTTTAATAAGAACCATCAATTTTGTTGGGGTTAAAAAAAAAGTTCTTAGCTCTTTTCTTTCTCTTTTCTTAGCTCTGTTCTTAGTTTTTTTTTATTCCCTACTGAGGCTCTGTCCGCACTTATATAGATATATTCAAAAAGTTTTTTTTTTCCTCTGTATTTTTGCCTCCAACATGAAAACAGTGATTTGGGTCTCTGAAAAAACCCTCCAGTCTTTTCATGTGGACGGAAAAAAACGTTTGTTGACGCATGTTTGTTGTATGTTGACGCTGATGTCAACCGTGTAAACCTGTGCGTATTCACTGCAATTTTTCTTGTGTTACGAATGGGCGAAGGCTTTTATCGTTTATCATGATGACCCCGTATCATGGCTGCTGACCATGGTGTTACTTTGTGGTCTGTAAGTTGACAATGTGTTTGCATTTAATTTTGCTTTATTTTATTATTACATCCTTGTGAGCCTGAAGATGATATATGCTGTTTTGCTGCTGAAGCTACCGAAGCCCTGGCAGTACAGAATGTACTACATATGGTGGTTTTGCATAATACCCGGGTGAACTCTTTGTATTCTAGCATAACCATAAGCAGTGGCTCCGCCTCATCATCAGTTCACACAAAGGAATCCTTGTATTTGTCATTTTTTTGTGCTTTTTTTGTGACATGTTGGTGCTTTTCCACATTTCGACTTCTCTACTGCTCAGTAAGTCTGCCTTCTGCACAGCACCAGGGCTACTTAAATACTCATAATGAATATGCAATTTAGTAATGTATGCACTGTTATTTGCATATGTTGGATTGTGGGTGGGGTAGTCAGGGGTCCCTGCATCGGTTCATGAGTAACAGGGTGGGGAGGAAGGTCCTATATAGGTTCCTGCCCAGGAGCCCAGGATTCACTAATCCATCCTGTGTAAATGGGATTTTTTTTTTTTTTAAACGGAGGAGTAAAAACTATCTGTATACATGTGGACAAGGCAAGAGGCTTAACTCCAAATGGCAAATGCATTTATGTACTGAAATTATGAACGTGAACAGCTTGAGAGACATGGATAACCTGTGGAGTTCAGTAAGACCAGACTTGGGCCATGGTCTTCATGAACAGAAATTTTACGTGTTTAAATGAAAGCGTTTAATGAGCACTCAGCCATAGCTGTATTTCCGAGGGTACTTCCTAATGTAGGTAAAGTGTAACATGATCCAAAAAAAGTGAGATCCAGGAACAAACTCTGAGCAAGCTTCACAGTAAACCCCTTCCATACACACTCCTTTCTGCCCTTGTGCAGTAAATCTCTAGCCACACTCCCACCCCGCTACGCCGCCCCCGGGGCCTGTAAACGACAGTCTAGCTTTCCAGAGCATCCTGGCTGCTGTTAACCTCTGGATGAGTGGTTTGAGATTTCACTGTGTGTTGTGTCAGAGAAAGGGGCAGGAACGTCAATTCCAAGGCTTTGATCAGCACTAAGTCCTTATACCGGCTGTAAAAGCTAACAACAATAAGTTTTCATTGTTTATGGCCCCGAGAAGCCAAGCACCTACTTACATAAACTCAGGCCTGGAGTCAAGCTTGACACAAATAAGTTGCTTCTTGTAGAACGGTTGTAGAATAGAAACTGTGAAGTGAGCTGACTGAAGTCGGATAAACTAACAAGATGGGATAAAAGAGGAAAGTGCTTTTTCCTGCTACATTACAGCCTACAGTAAAGGCAAGGAGACACTAGAAAACACCATCCTCTAAAGTTCACAGGCAGTGACTCTCCAGTTTAACCTCTGTTACTCTGATTATGCATCAAATCAAATAAATTTCAATACACACACATACCCAGATGTACAGATATACATACATACGTACATACAGTACCTGAGAAAAAGTATCACCTGACATTTAAATCTAAAGACCTATGCTTGATATAGGTATCAAAAACTTATTCCTAAAAACCCTCCCAAACAGTATTTTTTTATTATTTAGAGCTTGAAAAACTGACAAGGTTTGTACAGTTTATGATTTAACACTTTTTTCAATTACTTTTTGACTTTTTTTTTTTGGTCACTGCATGTCATAGTTTTGAGATCATGATTATTCTAAAAATGTGTAATTCAGGCTCTATAACCATAAGGAAATATATTTAAAATATGTTTTTTTTTTTTTTCAAATAAGAGCTGTAATAAACACTGTATATTTTCTGAATCAATCTGAGGACCTTTGGTCCTTCTTTGGTTCTCTCAAATGGCTATAAACATGTACACACACACACACACACATGCACACACACAAGGTCACAAACAGCTTCTGTAGATCTCAACTCACCTTTTTTGCCAGAGCTAGGTGGTCCTGGAGGTTTATCGGTTACTGAACCTTTAGAAAGAGAGTGCAGGATTAGAAAATAAATCTTCGACGCAGGATTTCCCTGGATTATGCATTATAAATGTATAAACATCCAACACAAATTTACAAACAAGCATGCGCAAATTGCTGTACAGTCTTAGAAAAAAAAGGACCCTTCATGGGTTCATTAAGGGGACATTGGATAATTAGATAATTATTATTTCTTTTTAATCTAAAATTCTTTTTCTGTTAGCGTCTACACAGGACCTCTAAGAGTTCCCTTAGAATTAAACCAAAGAATTATTCATCTCCTAAGAGTGTACAATAAGGGGGAAAAAATGTGACTTCTCTAGAATCTGACCCAGATGTGACATTGAGCAGACGATAAAATGAATTTACTGACATGTAAAAGACAGATTTGTGGAGGATTTGTCATGCATGACACTGAACTGGATTAGCTGTAAATTACTCTGAATTAAACCTAAAATATTCTCTAAACATATTTTATTAACTATTTTTCAAAATCTAAAACAAAGACAGAAAACACAAAAACCGTAAAACTAAGGGGTGCATACTGACATTAAGATGCTGGACACACGTCATGAAAAAACAATAGCACAGGCAGTTACGATATTTACACTTATGGACAAGGTGCATGCACATATTCAAATTGGCATGCAGAAATCCACCAAATTAGAATGACACCAATTGCAACGGGAGGGAGAAATGAATTTGAATAAGGCAATTTTCAGTAGAATTTACTACCTGTCGTTCCACTCGTCCCAGCATGAGTTCCCATAAATTCATGGAAGTTTCCTGAAAACGTGTTCGAGATATTTCACTTTTGTTATGATTCATTAGTATAATACTTTTATGCATCTATTTTTATTTTGTTATAGGTTTAGATCATCTGAATATATCCATGGAAGAATCTGCCATGTTGGCTGAAACAAGCAAATCTAATCGAAGCTTACAGTTTTACGGTTACTTAAACTAGGATGATGTCCTTAAAGTTTGAGCATATATACTGTAAATATACAGTCAGTTCCATAAGTATTTTGACAGTGATACAATTGTTGTAATTTTGCGTCTGTACACCACCACAATCGATTTGAAATGAAGCAATCACTCCTGAGCTGCCGGTGATCCAGACCCCCCTACGCTCTGGACCAGATGAGCATCACTCCTGAGCTGCTGGTAATCCAGACCTCCCCCCCCTTCACTCTGGACCTGTCCACCGGCAATGCTTCATACTGCCACGAAAACGCTTCAGCTGTTTTCCATGGACTACACCAACACACATTGTACACACACACACACGCACTACAGTATAAACCCATATGAGGATGGGTTCTCTGTTGAGCCTGGTTCCTCTCAAGGTTTCTTCCTATCACCATCTCAGGGAGTTTTTCCTTGCCACCGTCGCCCTGCTTGCTCATCAGAGACGTCACACACACACACTCTTCACTTTACTTTTGTTTGTGTAAAGCTGCTTTGGGACAATGACCTTTGTAAAAAAGCGCTATACAAATAAAAAATGAATTGAATTGAACTGAATCAAGATGTGGTTGAAGTGTAGACTTTCAGCTTTAATTCAAGGGGTTTAACAAAAATATTGCATTAATCATTTAGGAATTACAGCCATTTTTTACAGAGTCCCTCCATTTTCACAGGCTCAAAAGTAATTAGAAAAATGACTGATAAGCAGTTTAATGGCCAGATGAGGTCTGTTTCCTCATGATTTCATGACAAATTAAAGAGATAAATGGTCTGGAGATGATTCCAAGCATTGCATTTGCATGTAGTAGCTGTTCAGGGGAACTCTCAAAATGCATTCCAAAGAGATGTCGATGCAAGTGAAGGAGGGCATCTTTAGGCTGAAAAAACTAAACAGACCTATCAGAGATAGCATAGCATAACTTTAGGAGTGGCCAAATCAACAATTTGGTACATTCTTTAAAAGAAGGAATGCACTGGCGAGCTCAGCAACACCAAAAGGCCTGGAAGACCACAGAAGTCAACTAAAGCGGATGATTGCAGAATTCGTTCCTTGTTGAAAACCCCTTCACAGCATCTAACCAAGTCAAGAACACTCTCGAGGAGATAGGCGTATCTTTTTCAAAGTCTAAAATCAAGAGACACCTTCATGAATGTAAATACAGATGGTTTACCTCAAGATGCAAACCGCTGGTAACACTCAAGAACAGAACGGCCAGATTAGATTTTGCTTAAAAACCTTTAAAAAAAAGCCTAATCAGTTCTGATGCAAGATTAACTTGTACCAGAATGATGGGAAGAGAAAAGTATGGAGAAGGAAAGGAAGGGCTCATGATTCAAAATATACCACATCATCTGTCAAAACATGGTGGAGGAAGTGTTATGGCATGGGCAAGTATGGCTACCAATAGAACTGGATCACTGATGTTTACTGACGATGTGACTGCTGATAGAAGTACCAGAATGAATTCTGAAGTGTATAGAGCTATATTTTCTGCTCAGATTCAGTCAAATGCTGCAAAACCAAGAGCATCCGCATCCACATTTCATGGAGTCATTGCAAAGGATTTGCATCCAAGTATTAAAAATAATCCTAATATTTATGATTATGTAATTTTTTCCAATTACTTTTGAGTCTGTGAAAATGGAGGGACTCCAAAAATGACTGTAATTCCTGTAATTCCTAAACCATTAATGCAATATTTTTGCTAAAAGCTGAAAGTCTACACTTCAATCACATCTTAATTGCTTCATTTCGAATCCATTGTGGTGGTGTACAGAGGCAAAATTACGACCATTGTGTCACTGTCCAAATACCTGACTATATGTGTATACATATATATATATATATATATATATATATATATATATATATATATAGGGTGTCTTCACAAGAAACAATAATGAAATTATTGGATCTTATGCAGGACAGCAGGGCTACAGGTAGACACCATTAGTGCTAACGTCAGAAAAAAAATACATACCAAGCCTGCCACCTTCAAAGATGTCCGAATATAAATTTTACTGTAAAAATGTCCAAAATGTCTCCTTTATATTTTGTACTTGCACTCGTAATGGGTGAGATGATCAACAATGTGAAATGGCCTGGAGAATTTATAGAAGCTCAAGTCAGCATGAGATATCTCTTAACTATGCAGTGTAAAAACACATGGGGGAAAAAAAGAAGAAAGAGACTAGACTAGAAACAGGTGCTCTGGTCATATTGCAATCTAATTCTGGTAAACATCCAGGGAGTTATCTTTAGCAGGAAAATTATAGCTATTACAGTAAAGTATTCCCATTCACTTTCAGTTCCCCTCCAAACATCTTCCCTGGAAAGCAGTTGCATATGTTTTTTTTTGTTGTTATGGTGGTGGTATGGTCTGACGGAGAAATGCTGTGGAAAGAAGCAGTGAGACGCAGAGGAGAGAGAGAGTACAAGAAACTCTGCTGCGACATCCATCAAGCGTAGACACGGTGCACAAACAGAGGACGTTAAATAAACACAGTGGTAGCTGAAGTTAAACATCAGAGTTACTCCAATAAAGAGCAGAACCTGGATCAAATAAAAGGTCTCAAGGTTATGATGAACAGACTCATTTACGCTATAACAACCTTGCCAACAAAACATGCAGCAATAAATATCAGTGCTGAATTAAATCCTACTACAACTGAAGCAAGGCTACTCGACTCATAATCATATATGTGTATGTTCTGCCATATACAGTATATCCACACACACAGCCAATCTATCACTTTTTTAATCATAAATTATTTTATTACTGTTACTTATTTTCATTTTTAGGCTATCCATCTTGGTGATTCCAGGATTGTGGTGCCATTTAGCACTTGTAACTCTTAAAAATTAAACGTTATTTAATTTTTGTCAACAATGAATCTACAAAAACATGGCTTTAACTGTTCAAAAATGTTTTAACTCATTTCAGGCAACATTTCCATTCTGAAGTTTTGCGCTAAGAATTAGCAAATACATAAAATGCTGGTTAACTAGCATCCATGCTATTGGCATGAGTATATAAAGGACTTTCGAATGATTTATTTAAAATTTCTTTTTTTTTTTTTTAAATAAATAAGTTACTTTATAATTTGGGTAACAGGGTTATACTTTCAAAGTGACCTCGTGAGTCAATATCACAATATCATTGAAAATAAAAGCCAAGAAAGAGTTTATTGTTCTTCTTCTCATAATCTTCTAGAAATTTGGAGGATGCTGTTGCGTGTTGAACATGGGGCTTGTGGAATATTCCAGATATTTCATAGGGGTGAATGTGTTAACCAAAGGTAACAGAGTTGAGTGAATGTTGTTGGACGCTAAAATAAAATGTACATTTTTCATAATCTGTAATGGATGGCTCATGGAAAAGAATGTTTCAAGCATGAGATGTTAAATGGATTCACACATTAATGCAACAGGATTTTTTTAAGTATGTTAATGATAATCATTGCAAGATGAACATTATGAATTTAAGAATGCTTTAAGTGTAAATATATCTATATACATACTGTATATACACACATATTGGCCAACGTGAAATCTTTAGACATCTTCGGCACAACAAAACGAAAGAAACAAACATTATAAAAAAAGAAAGAAAGAAGTAGGATGTATTGTGTTATCTAGGTAGCTGTTTGTTTTATCATGGTAAGTAGCTAAGACACAGCAGCTAACTATTAGCTTTACTTAGCTAACTAAATATCCAACACCAGTCAATTTAAATTCTAATTTAAATGTAGATGAGCAGTTTACTGTGTGGGTAAATAGCAAGTTAACAGCAAGTTAAACGTTACAAAGCTAGAAAAAAAAACTTTTAGCAGCTTTTTCCAGCAAACCTAGTGTTAAAGTATGCTAACAATGTACTGAGATTGGTGCTTGCTAGTTTACTAAAATTTTGCAATGTAACTTCAAGAGAGAGGAAAAAGAGAGACTGGGGAGGGAAAGATTGTTGGCTGCTATAATGTAAGTGATAACAGGAACTAGCACTAACTATTTAACTATTAACTATTAACTAATTAACTACCTAATGTTTCATAACATTAAACGTAATTATAACTGGATAAAAAGTATGGTGTGTCATTCTTTAATACCTAAAAAATAGTAAACATTGGCAAATTGCTATGGTGTAAGAGGAATAAAACATTTGGTGTTATTTGAAAATAATCAGCTTTAGGGTAGTAAGAGTAACATCACTTCATGGTGTGCTACATCACACCACCCCGCTGTTGACTATTTTCCTATAACAGCAAATTCCATTGTGTTTTATTGTTTATTTATTTAATGTATATACTTGTTCCAGTATAATGCATGTATTAACGTTATGTATGATGAAATTGGCATTATGTACAGACCCTTGTTCTACCTGGACTAAGTGAAATGAAAAAAAAATTATTGTGGTGTTTGTACTGATTATATGAATGTTTTTGTGTTGTGACAGTTTTTAGAAAATCTGTAAAACTAAATAGTTGTGGCCCATTATAAAGATCTTAATATCATGTAGAGCCCCATAGATCAACAAGCTGGCTTTGCACACACACACACACACACACACACACACACACTGGAGTACCTGAGCACACCGGAGTCTTGTTTTGTACCGAGGAGCCACTGATGGGCTTGCCGTCTGTGGTTACGCACCAGCAGTAACCTGTAAGTGTGTGGCACTGGACCTAAGAACACATAAAACACAGAAAAATAATGTTTCAACATTTCCTACAAAAAAACTACACAAATCTTACTGAAGATGTTCACCAGACAGACAGAGTGAACAGTAAGCTTTAGCAATAAATCCTCTTCATGGACAGCTAGTCTGGATTTGGCAAGCCCTCTGTGACAAATTAATACATGACTGGAACAAGTGAGTGGAGCAAGTCTCTGAAGTGACTTAATGTACATTTTTCCAAACATCTTCCCAATATTCTGTTACTGATGAGAAATGCAGGGAGGCTGCACGTCCCTTGGAGTCAGATCAAGGTGCCGTGTTAGTCCCAGCTGACCCGTTTGCTCGTGTTCAGGAGTGTCAGATGTAAAGTATAGGACTTGGTGATCCAGAGCGCTGACACACCTGGGCAAATGTCCCATCTTCCTTGCACTCTGGGATGAAGATGGACTCCTGTAGCGTCTTGGCATGCTCCAGAGCCTGGCTCCTCTCCACAAGGCACTTTGACTGGCCTGAGTCTGAAAAACATGCACAGCTGGACTTAGGATTTTACACATCTTAGAAATATTTCACAAGTATGATGTCTCTATCACTGGAATACATTTACACAACTTTATATATAATTTCACAACTTCATATGTAATTACAAAATCATGTATTACGGTAATACTGATAAAAAAAAAGAACAATTATGCGAGACAATCCTAAAAAAAAATCCCAACAAACAGGCTGTTTGGTAGGTCATACATGCCAATATATGATATTTTACTTCTCTAAGGTCAGGCAGTAAAATGACCAGCATGAAAAAGCTTGTCAATCAAATAATATCATAAAATCTTGGTCAATCAACATAACTGCCAAGATTTTAAATTGGAAACACCACTATGAACATATGTGCCAATATGTAAGTCACTAAGTATAAAAACTTGGTTGGTGTTGGGTCATATCATACAAATAAACAACATTTAAAGCTTGGATCACAGTACTGGAATGCTTCCAGCCAAGTATGGTAATGGCGTAATTTTCCTGTTAAACAAACACGTCTCTGTTTTGTACATTCTAACAAATTGGCATATATATATATATATATATATATATATATATATATACATATATATATATATATATATATAGGCTTATGCACATTAAAAGCAAGACACGCATTCAAGAGCAAAGACATCTAAATGTAAACTATAAATATAAAACTTTAGTCGTCCATTAATGTGGTGGACACAGAAACACAAACCTGGATCGTCAGATGTATTAAGATGTTTGCCCCAATTTCAGGCATAATTAGATCACTCTGTGCGTGAAAAACACTGTGTTATGTACAGTACGAAACCAAATGCAAAGTGCACTTCCCTCCCTGATGCAAACTCAGCAAAAAAAGGATGGAGAAATGCGCTAATTATAGGTAGATTGCTAATTGCAGTTAGATTGCATGTGATTTTGTTTGCCACCTAAAACTAGGTGGAACCTAGTCTCACACATATAATATACAAAATGGTGCCAGGTGTATGATTTTCCCAGAGAACTGGAATGCTTGTGTACTGCTGATAGATGTTTTTTTTTTATTATTATTCTCAAAAATAATGTTTATGTATGAGAAAATGTGCAATAATACAAGATGATTTGGAGAAATACATTTTTAATATGTAATCTTTTGTGCAGCTATGGCAACTCTGGTCACTGAAATACTAAAAGCTAAAAACATGCTCTTATAATCAGACACATCAGATGCTTATCATACTGTGAATTTTTTTTTCCATTTCAAAATTAATAGTTTACAGCTTGGCAGTGAATTCAAACCCTGGCAAAGGGTAAAAATGTTGTAGGAAAATGTAACAGGCAACACCTGTTTAAAGCAGATTTCACAATTTTGTTAAATTTGTTAGAAGCATACACAAGATTATGTTGGTCTGACCTTTCTTTTTGCACGCTTTGGAAACTGTTCATATTACTCACATTAGTAGTGGAGTTGCCTAAAGCATGTGGATCATGCAATATTTTATAGTGCCGTATCAGAGAAATGGTTTAAACAATAAAAATAATTGATTAAAAAAATATGCGAATCTCCAGCGTAATGAAAGTTGAGTAATTGGACCAAGGCGCCAGTCGATTTTAATTGGCTAAGTCGATTCAGGTGTGTGTTTGGCCTGACCCGACTTATAAAATATTGGTTACCTGCTCCTCAGCAATAGGAGCTGATTAATAAAGCCTTCACAACGGTAAGACTGGAAAGTTTTACAACAGCATTTCTAAATATGTGGGCCTCCATCACAGCCCAATTTGAACTATTATCCATCCAAGAATCATTGAGCTGCACTTTTTATACAAATACAGTGTTGCAAAACAGTGTACAAGGATAACATGACAAAGAAATGTGTTGCAACCATAACATCTGCATTCATAAGTCCATAAAAAGGTCACTGAAGATGTCTGTTGTGCATGAGAGTGCACCGCCAAAGAAACCATTGTATTCTCAATAAATCTTTGCTGCCCTTCTCAAGTTTGCTAAAAACCGCATGAGTGCTGCACTACTCAAACAACCGTGTGTGGACAGATGACACAAAAGTTTAACTTTTGGGTAAATACAAACAGTGTTCTGTTTGGAGAAAGCAAAACTTTGTACACCAACACCAAAACCTCATCCCAGCCGCTTTGCTACCTCAAGGCCTGGATGACTTACAGTCACTTAGAGAAAAATGAACTTTAGAGCAGAATGTCTGTCAAGGAGTTGAAACTGAAATGACATTGGTGAATACAATATAACAATGAAACCTGAACCATAGAAATAAATAAAAATACATAAACAACCAAGAGCCCAAACAGAAGAAATTCCATATTTAAGGACGGCCCGTTTCCAATCTCAGACGCACTGACATAATAAAGCAGGACATCTCTAGTCTTAGAAATCCTTATGGAATTCTCCAAGTACTTTGTATTGCTGCAAATAGTGCAGGGTATATATACATGGAAAATCAAATAAAAGTAAATAAGGTCTGAAACATGATGGGGTGTGCTGTTATAGGAAAATAATCAGTGGCCAGATGATGTGATGCGACCTGTCATGAATCCCCAGCGTTATTTTGTAGCATCTTTTAAGCATGTCCCAAAGTGTTTTATTCCTCTTACACCACACCAATTTGCCAAGGATTACAATTTTGTATTAATTATAATTATAAAAATGATACGTCACACATTTTATTTGTTTCTAGTCACAATTCCCAAAACAAGTTAGTTCCTGTTATCATTTGATAGCAGTTATATACAGTCCCTCTTACCAGCCAATTTTTTTTCTCTCTGTTACAGTTAATAAGACAAAAAAGCAGCTTATCATGTTACTGAGATACTGAAAAGAGCAAAGCCATCAGTCCTGAAGACTTTCTTGTAGTGGAAAACTACAAGTTACAGCTTTCTCTCTGACATTACAAAGCGCTGACACCGGAGACTCCTTCCATAAATTTTAAATAAACTCTATGTAAACTTCACATATCAATGAAAATATCAATGATTATATGTTTGCATATGTATATGTTTGTATTCAACAGTATGTTTTATTAATTATTATTATTTATTATTAGCTTTAGATGATGTTCTGCATCTGCCATACAAGTCCATGTGAATTTGCTGTTAATATAGAGATCATAATGTCTTATAACAAGCATATTAATATAAACCTGTGATTTGTCTTAAAGCCAGAACTACTGTCCACACTAATCCACACCTTCTGACAAAGATTCAACAATGCTGTGGTATAAATATGTTTTCGGTATAAATATGAATATGTTGTGGGAATAGTTTGGTATAAATCAGAGTAAACTATATAACATAGCGATTAATTGATATGAATGACCACAACAACATGATTACCCCTTTGCATCTGGTCATGTGAAATCTGTTTTCTCATCCAAACTTGATATGTTTGATAGTGATCAGTTATCAGTGAGATGCTAAGGTATTAGCTAGCTAAGTTAGCAGTAACAAGGAATAGCAGCAAATGGCTTCTTCTGATTATCATGAATAGTTTTGTTATACACCCATATACAAAAACAAATCCAACAGTTGCAACAGACCAAGCTGTCCTGCATCAATATAACTTATTGCCTGTATGCCAATATAAGTATAGAAAATGCTGTACTATTTTATTCTTCACTTTTAGCGCCATTACACACTCTTAGAAATAAAGTGTGCTGAGTGCCAGCCATGTTCCTAAATTCACTGTGTTTGAACATGGTCTGTGAACACTTTCATGCATACCAATGAGCATGGAATGAAAACTCTTAACACTCTGGAGACTAATCTAATTCATACAGCTGGACACCTGTCTTGTAAAGTCCAAAAATCTGATACAGCTTTATTTCCAGTGACCTAATCTTTCATACCTATCACCATCTGTTTAAATAAACCGTACCCAAACAGCTCCACTGAAAACCGCAATGCTTTTGTAAGATATGGTATGTGGACTGTTTCACTGACAGATCCAGTTGTGTGAAAATCCTTATCCTAAGTTAGATTTCTGATCCTTAAGAGCCAGGTGTGTCTTACCTTTGATTTCTAGCTCTTTACCTTCTGAAGCCAGCGTGGGAGCAGAAAGTATGGGTGACTGATCAATCCGCTCAATGATCATACCTGAAATGCATGGGAAAAAATAGTTTTTTCAATTGTAATGAATGAACTCTGAGATCTAGGTCATTCTTGCCCACCCTGATACTCAGCTTCATCAGTTAATACAAGTGCTGCTAAACAGATACGTATGTGGTGTTTGATATATGTTTTTTTCAGCACTGCTAGGTTGATGATGCACCCAAATCTGTTTCTGAATGACCAGATTTATGATTGGTGTAAGGACTGAATAACAAAATGTAGGACTGCCTAAAAGGTCTTGTTTGGAAGCTGATTACAGTACTACTAACGGCTGTCTTGAAAATCAAACAACGAACACATTAATATATAAAAACATTTGCAGAGTGCTGGTTTATAATGTAAAAAACTCTTTTTTACTGCTAAACTGTGAAGCATTGAGTGGATTTTTTTTCCCCTTGTTAAACCATGGCTCTCTGTGACAATCTGCAAATTAAAGAAAGTCTCTATTCCAAATAATTCCCAAATAAATAAGCAATATGTAAGACATGATCCTTCATGGCACAGGCACCATCACAGACTTTAAATTACTATCATAGTAAGACCTGAAACTATACTACTACTACTACTACTACTACTACTAATAATAATAATAATAATAATAGTAATAATGTCATCTCAAACCTAAATACATACAGGAAAAAAAAAACAGCTCCAAAAAAGAGTTGAGTGAAGAAGTAAGTTAAACCTGAGCTGTGTGGTTACTGACCTTTGCACCGGCCCCTGTGGACTAGCGTCAGTGTGCGATCCTTGCATTTTGCCCTCTGCAGGTCACAGCTTGTATCGTAACTGCGTCCATCTGAGCCACACACTGGTTTGGCTTGAGTCTTCGAGCAGGTAATTGGACAGTGGCTGTCTCTATCCCCAATCAACCACTACACACAGATACACACACACACACACACATCCCCATGATGTTTGACACTGTTAGTTAGATCTCCAAATATATAGTACATAGACATATTAAGAAATATTAATGTCATATATATACTGACTTATTCAGGTATGTAAGAAGTATGTACACCCTACATATAAGTACGGAATAAAACATGACGTCTGCTGTTATAGGAAAAAAAAAAGAAAGTCAGGGTGGCGTGAATGGAAGCTGATTATTGCTTATGTTCCAGTAACAGCACGTCCCAGAGTGTTTTTTTCCCCCTCTTATTCCACAGCAATTTGGCAATGATTACAATTTAAATTTTTTAGAATGGCACCTCATACTTTTAACCATTTATAGTTACATTTAATGTTGTGGAATGTCAAGTACGTTATAGCCTTTTCTTCATCAGCCTCTCTCTTTTTTCTTTCTTGATGTTAATATGAAAAAACAAACAAAAAAAATAGCTTGTCATTATTATAAATTGAATGGCACACTATAACAAAAATATTAATATAAACCCGTGTTGGAACTGCTCTCAGAGCTGTCAGAGAAAATTCTTCAACACCTTCTGACCAACCAGAAGAATTCAAGAATTCCACAGTGCTGTGGTCTAAATATAGTAATTCTATGCAAAGACCTGCATAATGACTAATGAAGCAAGGTCTAAGGTAGCTGAGCTTTGAAAGACAATAAGTTTCATAGATTAAAGAGAGTTTCACTATTAGAAAAAAAAAGCACTTGAAAAAAATCCCATCTGTGCTGCTACCATTTAGATGAATCATGTGTCTGGAAAAGCTGAATCCAAATTGCTCAAAGTGCTATTACTAGTGATGTACTAAAAGTTATCCAAACAAAACAGAAGAATTAATAGGCAGTCAGATGGATCTGTTCGTGCCATGTAGATAAATACAGATGCAGCGTCATGTGTTTCACAGATTCACACAGTCCTAACATTCATGATATTTCCCCCAGCTGAGCATAACCCAGCAGAATAGAGGCTGTAAATCATGCAGCAGACAACAATAATGGCACTTCCCTTTGCTCTAAATTAGACACAGTTAGGCCTGTTGTTCTGACAGTAATGACCACACATTATTCTTCTCCCCACAGTTCCCTCAAACATTCAAACAGTTCATACTTTGGCGTCCGAGACTTAAAATAAAAGTCAGTCAAATAAATACTTAATGTCATGCGAGGAGTGAGAGATTGCTCTGGAAACACACTGTACTCACGAGGGGTTGTGCTTAACACCAGATTCATTTGTGTTGTATTGCTGTCCAGTGGCTAGTCGATCAGCAGGAGTTTAAGTCCAACTCGAGAGTTAGGTTACACTGAGACGCACCGCTAGATTAAAAACAGCTGACCATTCCTCAGCAGAAGTGCACTTAGTTACTAATCCTCTAAATGTAAAAGCAAATTGGTTAAGCCGTCAGTGGGTCTAGGTTTACATTCGTCACTCTTGTAACTACATACCTCTTCTATTAGTTTCACTGTAGTTACTGAATCAGTTGTAGTTGTTACTAAATAATATGCTTTTAAATTACTGAATAATAAATGTAGAGATAAATGTAGAGTGCTCTTAAACTGGCTTTTACACTGTACGATCTCCGGCCCTATTTTGCTTTCGCAGACAAAATCGAACATTGTAAAAGAATTCCTTGATCATGACTTGAGATCATGACCACTGCTGTGGCGCTTGTTTGCACAGGAGTATACTAACTCATGGGACAACTACAAACACAGTAATAGCAAGCAAAATGTAAATGAACCATGCAGACTGTTGAATTGAGGAAGCGGAGAGAATGTATCACATTGCTATCGTGACAAGACAAGATGGGACATAGCACAGAAAGAAATAGCAGATGAACTACAGCTTCCTGTAAGCTTATTACATAAAGCTTAGTTTGAACAATTGGCATTAATGTTGCATGAGCCACAGATGGCTCCAAAGTTATTTCTGTAGGCATAACATTGCCACTATTATACCGAATATTACGCCACTATTATGCAGCCCCATTTTCTGCACAAGCTTGAATCATGTTGATTGATGACATAAGCAGAATGTAGTAATTTTCTTTAATCGGAGGTCTATTGTTAGTGGATCTTCATCATATAACTTGACATGATGAGCACATTATCAAATATCCTGTTATAGAATTCGGTCACGATTTTACTGGGATCATCCAGTACGATGTGACAAGTAATAATCTTATAATACAGACTAAAACCAACCTTACTCTTAATACTAGACAATTTACAAAACTACTATACAAGTGCACTCAGTCAAAATAATATATTTAAACTAATATATTTAACTTATATTTACACCATTACTACACATAATATTAGTTAATCAAGATATAACACAAGACTCCAGCATAATGTAAAACTGATTGGTTTCTACTCTAAAGTTTCCCAGTTGATTCATCCCCATCTCAGGATCTTGCAATCTCCCTAGACAATTCTCTGATCTCGCCTTCGGTTACCGCACGCAACCTTGGGGTAACCATGGACAATCAACTGTCCTTCTCCTCTCACATTGCTAATCTAACACGCTCATGTCGATTTCTCCTTTATAACATCAGAAGAATTCATCCATTTCTTTCCTCACAGGCCACACAGGTGCTTGTTCAGTCCCTTGTCATTTCAAGACTGGACTACTGCAACTCACTCCTGGCAGGTCTGCCTCTGAGCGCCATTCGTCCTCTGCAACTGATCCAGAATGCAGCTGCGCGACTGGTTTTCAACCTTCCTAAATTTTCCCACACCACCCCATTGCTGCGCTCCCTCCACTGGCTTCCTGTAGCTGCCCGCATCAGATTTAAAACACTGATGCTCGCCTACAAAGCCAAAAACGGACCAGCACCCACTTATCTCAAAGCACTTATCACACCTCACGCAGCACCACACTCCCTCCGATCCTCTAGGACTACTCGACTGGTCCCATCATCTCTCAGGGTACAAGGAAGGCATGCATCGAGATTCTTCTCTGTTCTGGCACCAAGGTGGTGGAATGAACTTCCCCTAGATGTACGAACAGCTGAGTCACTGGCAGTCTTCAAACGACGTCTAAAGACTTACCTCTTCATAAAATACTTAAAAAAATAAATAAATAAAAAATCACCTCCCCAACAGAGTTTTGGACTGATAGTATTCCTAGTTTGTGACCTAGCGAGCCAATATCAGAATGTATTTTTGATAGACTTCAAAGCACTATTGTAAGTCGCTCTGGATAAGGGCGTCTGCCAAATGCCATAAATGTAAATGTAAATGTAAAGTTATAGCAGCTGCTTATAAGAACTGCAACTTTCTCAGATGATGGATAGAAACAGTCTACCAAGTAATCTAAGGAGGACAATAAACATAGAGAAGTCTTGTATTAGCACACAGTCAGGTAAAATGTTACCATGGCCAAGAATGCAATATTATTGCTTCATTATATTAGGGAATTTAAAACACCAGAGATGTGCTGTTATAGAATAATAATCAACGACAGGGTGGTGTATTATGAATTAATTCTTTTCCAATAACAGCACATCCCGAAGTGTTCCCCCAATGATAGCCTTTTATATTTATTACTTGGTATTCCCGTTAGTTCGTTAATATTACAGCAGCTATAAACAGTCATTCTCTCACCATTCTGTTTTTTCTCTCCCTTGAAGTTCATCCAGCTTGTTATGTTACTGAAAATCTGCAAAGCCCTCCATCCTGAAGTCTTTTCCATGTTGGAAAATGTACAGCTTAACCTCTGACCCGTACAAAGCGCTGACACTGGAGACTCCATTTTAAAACGTTAAATGTAAAGTTCTTGTGTACGATAAAGTATTAAAACGGGTGAATTATTTATAGCTGCTGATAAAGAAAATAAATCCACATCTACTGACCAATCAGATTCAAGAATTCAGCTGCGCTATAGCATAATGCATAATAACCAGTCTAAGAGTGGTAAAGCTCTAAGTTCATTATGTAATATTTTTATGTTGATAATGATGTATTCAGTAGCAGTAGCATTAAAACTCTCACACTGTGTACCTGTCAATTCCACTAAGACTAAAAACAGTGGATGTAAACTTCATGTAAATTCATTTATATGAAGCCTGTGTTGACTTGATTGTTCTAGGTCAGACTTAATAAATAAAGTTTAAGACAAATCTTTCATCCTTATATGGGTTATTTTCGACTAAAATAAAAGTGTCATGTTAAGTGCAAGCTCTACGCAGTAATGGATATTAAAGTAATCTCTGGGTGGAATGGGAGCGTTTTGTTCAAGGCAGACAAAATAAAACAGAATTACTGCACTGGCGACGGCAGACGAAGGAAAAATAAGTTATTTATCATTTTACTGGCTTTAGTCAAAAACAGATAAATTAAAAACAGAATGCTATGGTAATATGATAGCTTTGTCTTAGGCAAACCAAATGACTTTACTCAAAGTGTGCCCAGTCTAAATGTTAACATATAATCCAGCCCCTTAATGCAAGCTGTTTTAAAAGATTAGTTCAGAAAGCATTCAACTTACACAATTTTCCACTTGCACAAAGCCAAAACACACTTAGTGTATGAAGTTATTCAAAAAAGAGATTTTGGGTAAGACAGATTTTCATTACTTTCTGTGCAACAGTAAAGCAAATGGACACCAAACATGTTCTAAGTTGATTTTTTTTAATTACTCCAACCAAGATTTTAATCAATACAGGCAATATATCTTGCCATTGTAACATGTTGGTTAGTGAAGGCAGGACACAAGTGCATAAACTCAGTGTTTGCTTTATTAAGATAAATCCAAAAATCTATGTCAAAGTCCACAGCAGGGGTCAGAACACGGGTGGGCAACATGACACAAGGGTAATCCATGATCACAGCCCAACACACACAAGAGTCAGAACAACCAGGAAAACCCTCAGAACTTAACAATACAGAAACGCACTGAGACAAAGAAACAGCAGGGTATAAATACAAAAAGCTAATCAAGACCTAAACACAGAACAGGTGAACACCATAGGGCAACAAATCAATGACAGCACAGAAACAAAGACACATGGCAAAGTAAACAAAATCACATGACATGAAACGGCACTCACGATGCCAGGAACTGCACTGTGCACAAGGAATTTGTGACTGTCATTAAGATGGTACTGAATAATAGAAAAAGGTGAATAATCCCAAAGGTGATGAAAATTCATGAAGTCTCACACCGTGTAGCAAGACACAATGAAAACTAACTAAAATGATAAAAACCTGTGTGATTAGCATTGTACAGCCACATAGTCTGATGCATTAACTTCTTTTATGTTCTGAGCCGTTCACTAGAGACTTGCTGATGACCATTATTATTAAAATGCAAGGGCCTGAATTGAAAGAAATGACCAAACGTTTGTAGACACCTGACCATTACACCCATATGTGTTCCTCCCCCAAACTGTTGCAACAAAGGTTCAAGCACACAATTGTATAGGATGTCTTTGTACGCATGATAGTGCCCCTGTGCACAAAAAGAGGGCCATCGAGTGGCCTCCACAGAACCCTGAACTCAGCCCCACTGAACACCTTTGGGATGAACTGGAACACTGACTCACCCCAGGCCTCCTTGCTCAACATCAGCGCCTGACCTCAGTAATGCTCTTGTGGCTGAATGAGCAAATCCCCACAGCCACGCTCCAAAATCTAGTGGAAAGCCTTCCCAGAATAGTGAAGCTTATTCAAAAAGCACAATGAATGTGACGGTCAGGTGTCCACAAACTTTTGGCCATATAGTGTAACGAAATGAACACTTTCAGAAGTTCTCAAATCTATCTAAAAGTCTAAATTTCCTCCGACAACGCTAATGAAATGGAAAACTTTTGTTAAACAGGCCTGCCAATCTAACTTTAAAATACAACAAATTACTTATAATTTGTTACTTATAATTTGTTTTTTACTTATTTGTAAAAAATACAACTTTAAAATGTTATACAGTATCTTCTTGTATTTTATTCTCCAAATACATAATTACAAGATTAAGTTATGACCACACACTGAGTCTAAAATGCAGGATTTCAAAACAAATCCTCTCCAGAAACATAAAAAGCGTTCCTTCTGCAACAACCCCACTTCACAGAATCTCGCGATGTAGTTTGAGATGTAGTATGACCATAAAATTAACCATGGATTTTACTCCTGCTGGATCAGATTACATTTTGGATGGTATTACAACAAAACATAAACCTTTTCACCGAAAGTGAAAATATTTATAGCATATTTACCTACATAATAACCATGCATTTATATTGAAAGGTGGGAGGCACTGCTTTAAAACATCAAAAACACATGTAAGCATCGTCAACCTGAAAGTACAGAGAAGGAGCACAGTTTTTTTTTGAAAGAGTGGTTTTCCAGCTCCAGTATAATGTTAATTTCCTCCTGGGAAATCATTCTTTTAAGGAAAATCAACTACAGGCTTTGCACTTGGGTAAATGCACTTAAAATGCTAAAATATTAGCTGCTCATTTAAAACTCTGGCCTGTTCAGGCTTGAGATGCATGAGATGTAAATACTTTGCACTTTGAGCTTGTATTCTTTCATACGAAAAACTCTGCAACCAAATACGCAACTAAACAGACACTTAAAACATATAGATTAATGCGTAAGTGTGTGTGTGTGTGTGTGTGTGTGTGTGGATTCTCCAATATCACCAATTAATTAAAGAAGCCATAAATTCAATTTGTATGATAAGCCACCCCTCTGCTTCCCACAAATACTGTAGATTATACCTTCGTACTTCATTAGGCATTCATACTCCTTCATCTACACATCTGAATTATTAATTTTTGCTTTTTGTAGGGCACTGGAGGACCTATCAGAGTTACATATCATGTTATTATACAACACACACTGTTACGCTCTAGTCTTATTAATTTAGTTAGGAAACAATAGAGATCTTGATAATGATGAGGCCACCCAGGAAACAGGAAGGACTCTGAGAGAAGGGAATATGGGAAAAATATGGAGCAACACACAAAGGCTCTGAAGTGTGCTGATAGAAAGAGACAGCAAAGGAAATTTTTTGAGAATTATTATCTCCAATATGGCAGGAATTAGTGTCTGAAAGGAAGTATGGGTTAGCCCTCATCCTCTCCAGTTAGTAGCTGTCGTATTATAGGGCATGAGAATTGGCAGGTGACCAAGTAGGAGAGGGTGAAAGCACTTACAAAACATATTCTTACAACCCATTCAGTATCAAACAACTACAAACATTTAAAAAATAAAGCCTTAAATAAGCGAATATGTGAGCTGAGCCCATTCTGTATAAGCAGAACTTCATGTATATGATCTACACATGAACGCTAGTCAAGTCAACACAGTTTTATTGTCCATGAATATCGAGATGAGATCTGCAGTAAGTGGCTGGTGGACTCCATCTTGGACAGCAATAATCTGAAACTGGAGATTTGGATTGCAGTTCATTACACTGATGGAAAAGACTTGACCATGTGGCCAATCTTTATTAGACCAGGAATGAATCTGTTTGGCCACGTTTGTTGTCATAAATTAGTTTTGATAGGTTAATCACATGAATATACAGTAGCATTTAAATAAACTGTCTTACTACTAAAGTAGAATAAATTGTGACTTTATATTGTACGTCTTTGGTTAGGCTTTTACATCCATTGTACGCATGGCTAACATTGTGATAATTAATGCCTCCTTGAGTCCTCGATCTTAAGTCCTTCAGTTGGTGACCCTGAAATCCATTAAAGCCCATCGTTTTTAAGAATGTGTCATTTTACTTAAAAATGGGGTCAGAGGATCAAGGGGAGAGGAGATAAGAGGCTTCTAGATCACGGAAACACACATCCTTATTATGCGGAAGTATTTTTTTTATTGTAGTGTGTGATATTAGTGTAAGCGAACGGTGTAAATTCTCCACGTCTCCCAAAAATATCCTCAATTCCTCTTGTCCTTGTTTTCTTTTCTTTACATTCTCAAAGAAAGGCGCTAAGACGTGAGGAAAAGAAACAAGAAGAGTGATTGAAAATGAGTGATTAAAAACATTGAAGAATTCACACAAGCACACTTGTATGAAAAGTTAGATGAAATATGCTCAGGGTGCTAAAATATTCACACAGACTCAGAAGAATGAATCAAAGTTATCAGCCATAGCTTTTCTCACTGCTTCGATCCCTCTTTTTCCTTACATTTCCTACACACATTGCATGAGATCAGGTTGCTGCAGTTAACCGCCGGCTTCCTATGTCTTGTCATGTTTCATAAAGCGTAATGAGGCTTAACAAATAACAAACATGGCAAAAAACGATTTTGCAACGATACACTTCTCAGGGGGGAAAAAAGGCTTGCTTTATCCTGTTGTAATTGAAGGCTCTGGGAGGCTGGCAATCTCGCCGGCGTTTCCCACAGTGTGCCATATCACTCTGCTGATACCCACTGCTATCTCTCCACAGCAAAATGCCTTAGCACTGACCCAGAACACATTCTCTGTGTCAGAAAGCCTCCCTGATCCAAATCCCAGCTGTCTTTCATTGTGTATTGAGTACACAGCCAGCCTTCTATCCCCTCTCTCTCTCCTTCTCTCTCTCTCTCTCACACACACACACACACACACACACTTTCTCTATCTTTCAGTCTTTCACTCTCTTTCAGAGACTTGGTCCAACTGAGCCGTCTGCCTTCTGTCTGTTGGTAGTAAGTGTCAGTATGTCACACAAGAGAAGACACTGTTAAAAGCAGGCTGTAAAAAGTTATACTACATGTACACGGACATAGTCAATCTCTCCCTCTCTCCCTCTCTCTCTCACACACACACACACACACACACACACATTGTATATTTGCAGCTTGGGTGGGTTGTGATGTGGGCTAATTAAACGAGAGGTGGGAAAAAAGAAGAGATGCAGGGACCAGACTCTGTATCTGTAAGTCTGGGAGAATGCACTCTTGGCACACGCTTGCCTGTCTGCATTTGTTCTTCATGCAGCTTTACAAGGCTTTTAGTGATGCACTCACACAGGTATGCTGGAGACCCAGCATCTGAGCTCATCAGCAATTTACACATTCGTTTTTATTACCCCAACGTGAGCTTTCTCTAATGGGGGCACAAACAAAAGTGCGACCGCCATTTAAAGCAGCGTGAAACAGATTGATGAAAACATCAATCGCTTTTCGAGGCCTGAGAATCCTAAGGCTGGGATCCATACCGTTGTTTTGACGTAGATTTGAGTAAAAAATGAATTATTCAGGGGTTTGTCATGGAAAGTTTTACACGCTAAACTGACTTTAAAGAACAGAACGTATTTGAGCATCTATCACAGATGTGAATCTGTTCTTGTGCTCTTTTTTAATCCAGTGGCCAGGATTAAATTATACTACCAAGATGAAATCATAGGAGAATCTTTGGTCTACAGTGTTTGCTCTAAAACATATCATCATATTTCATTGTATTAGAGCCAAAGGCCCAGATGTTCTTGCTTATTTTTATTCATGAAAAGACCTTCACTGCGAAAAATATCTTAGCGAGTGAAAATATTTTGAATATAGGCAAATTTATTTAAGATTTGTTATTATCAGATTATTATAAATTAAACAATATTATTCAGTCAACAATATTTTTAGATGCTTTTACTAATTACAAGCTTTAAATTTTCATATTCTATTGGCAGATAATATTGCTTCTTTCTAGAAATAAACACTTAAAATTAGAAGAAATATGACCTGCCAAAACAAGAATAATTAAGCTTGAAAATTAGTTAAAAAAAAAAAAAAAAAGGTCTTGAAATAGGTTTAATAAGCATATCTTTGGTTTATTATAACCTTATAATAGCAAATACTGGATATATCAAATACATAATGGCATAAATATATATATATATATATATATATATATATATATATATATATATATGATATTTTAGATTTTTTCATTTGCTAGGATATTATTTTTTTCTTTGGGGTATTCACTTTATCCCACTGACATCTACTACAGTATTTTTCTTTTCAAAATCATGTCACCAAGATAGTTCTATTTACCCTTACATTTATTCATTTGGCAAGTGTATTTATCCAAAGCGACATCCAAGTGAAGCAGAATTCAATCCAAGCACGGAGCTGTTAAAGGAACCAACAGTTAAAGTTTTGGCCAAATGCAAGTGCAAGAGGAAGCACAAATCAGTGAAACACACACCCACACAGACACACACAGTGAGAGACACACTCACTTGTGTGGAGTAGGACTGGTCACACAGAGAAATAGGCTTGTGAGTGGAATTCAGTGTGTCTCTGTTTAATGTTTCTGGTCAACAAAATTGTTCAGTAAAACAGGACATTTTGTGAGATTATGAACATAATGAACTGCTAAACTGTTTTATTTCAGACCCTATACAGCTTCCAGATTCCCTTCATGGTGATTTAAGTTTTTTAAGATTTAAGTGATTTAAGTCAGCTGCCCTTGAGAAACTAAACAAACATATTGAGAAACATTAATATACAGTACGTTCAAACACTTCAAGCTAGAAGCTTTCTCAAAGGATTTGAAATTATTCACCATATAAAGATCAGAACTTAAAGACAGCAGAGAATCAGTGGAGTGTGGACATCAACCTGGGGAAAGCTGGCACCCTGTCTAAAAAAGAAATGAAATTTCATTCATTTGTACAGATCAACACTTTTCATACAGGTTTGTTTTAGCTATTGTAAGATCGTAGTGAATTAAATGTGTAATATTTGGTACAGAAATCAGCAGAAACAAATGACACTGCTTGGTTAAGACCTTGTGTTTCATTGTGAGGTGAATGGGCTCAAAACAAGCATTTAACCTTTTAAATGGACAGTTTTGGCTATAGACTTATTATAACATTAAAATATTTTTTAAAAAATCAAACCAGCTGTACATTTTATGGCACAGATACTATATCAGAAGTTTTATTTATTTTTCCTTTAATTAGGGTGCCAGCTTTTCCCCCACCAGCTCTTTTCTGGCTTTGATGGTAAATATTACATCTTTTTTTTTTTTTTTTCTCAAAGCACTGGCATGTGCACTTTATAGCCAAAGGTGGCTTTTTCCTTTCACATTGAGTTGTACTATCAGTCTATAACATAGCAGTCTGATGATACACCCACTTGCATGATTTTTAAGTTAGAGAAAGCTAACTTGTAATAATAATAATAATAATAATAATAATAATAATAACAATATAAACAATGTTAATTATAGAGTAATAGTATGTAATATAATACATAATAACATACAAATGGGTGACATTTAAAGAAAACAACAACATAAAGTGTCTATTCTATTGTATTCTGTCTTCAGAAAAGCTTCTTTCTTCATATAGCCTAATTTGTAATTTGATCATGATGGGTAAATGAAGATGTAAATTAGTCTGTGACATCATCGGGCGACTTCTAGCATGCCCTTTCCTCTGAACAGAGTCAGCAACACTGTACAAAGTTGATCAGTCAGAAGACCTTTGTATTGATTTGGACCGACTTTTACCTCTAAAGGGGACAAGTGGAGCTAAAACATGCCAGCATAACAGAGCCAGTACATCTTTTTACTGTAGGGGTCAAGCATTCTCGCCAGTACAGTTCTACTGATGTAAGCCACATATTCACTTGTCAAGAATATAGTGAACTACAAGTCTTCCAACTCACATCGCTGTAGATCAATGCCAATGGTTTTTGCATCACTGAATTCTCAGATTTGCATTCGTCTTTGTCTAATGAGTGGTTTATGCAATATAACCTTACTATAATATCCCTCTCCATTATGGGTATAACTCAGTGATGCAGATTTAAACCCGAAGAAGACATGGCCTAAACCTTTTTTTTTTCTTTAAATTAAACATGAACCCTACCACTGTGCCCCCAGAAACACTAGATGTGTTAACATAACTCATCTATAAATTAACATAAGTTAAAATAAATCCTATGATACTGGTTACTATATGTTTACCCTTAGATACTGCCCTTATTTATTTATTTATTTATTTATTTATTTACGCGTGTGTGTACTACAAATCACCTATGCTGTATAAATCGTTAAGGACTTCATATTTATTGCTTAAATATAGTTTGCACTTTTAAATTCTACCTCTTCCCTTTGGCCTACAGTTACTGTTCATTGCACATATCTTGTATTCACTGTCTATGAACCCCTATTGTCTGTCTTTTGTCTACTGCCTTTGCACTATTGTCTTTGTCTGTTGTCTTGCCTGGTCACTTGTAGCCTGATAGTGTTTTGTTATACTGTACAACCTCTCTATTAATATAATGACAATAATGTTGAATTGAATTGAATGAGGTAGAACTGCCAGTCAGCATTTCTGGCTCTGACAGTTCCTTAACCTCAGCTACATCACTCACGTTCATAATTGGTCTCAACTGGAGATGTGAGTGGAAGTGTTTTTTAATCCAACTCACATAGCTATTATTTAATTTGTACCTAGGTCTGATAATTTATACTGAATTTAGTTGGTACTATTTCCCAAAATATGAACCAGCTAGTAGTTCCTAAATACGTACAAAAAAAAAAAGGTAGCCTAATTTAAAAACTTGCAATCCTGACCAGGCCATTACTAAGGATGATATAAATGCAACGTTCAGCGCCTATGTTAATGAAAGTGGTCTTTCTTTGTTCCACAAAGAAAGTCATATCTAACTCACTCACTCCTATATGAAGCTAAAAACTTCCCACTTGCATGACTTTTTTGTTGCATTCCACAGGAACCCAGCCCAAATGCACCTCTACTCTCAGCCTACTATTTGTATCTGTATTTATATTAATTTAGACACATATACCTGTCTGTTGCAAATATTCATATTTGGTTATATCCCTATTTCCTATGTAGTTGTTGATGGATTGTTCTTGCGGACAGCTTACAGTCTAATTAGGTCCTGCACTGACATGCATAAGTTACCTGAAGAACCTTACTTACTCTTCTGTTTTTGTTTTTTTTCTTAAATGTGCCACAATTTCCAGCCATAAATACTGACAACTTCACCATAGATCGAAATAAAGGTGTCACTTTAGTCATTGTTTCTACTGAAGCTGCCTCCAGCTGAGCAGTCTTAGTGAGTGCCATCTCGATCCAAAATTAAGGTCCGATGGGTCTGCTCAGTATATTTATACATGCCACTGTGCATGTTAGGATGCTAAATGCTTAACTGTATCATGCAGCACACCTGTCCCGCATAGATTAAGTTTTTTCTTTTAATTTGTCACTCATCTAAATGTTGCCAAAGACACAGCTTTCTACAAGCACTGATCCTATCTGAATTCTGATTCTGACTGGAGTCTTTGTTCTGATTGATTTTTCAGATGCATGCACCTTGTCCAACTCAAACACTGTAGATCATGTTTTTATTAGCATTTTATTCATTTTACAGCTGGGTGCTTCCCAAGATAGTGTTGAGAAACATCTCTTAGGCCTAAAAAAAAAACCCACCAGCGAACACATGTGGCTGTTGGACATTTAACCCTTACGTTATCCAATAAATCAGAAATGCTGCTCTTCCTTTGAAAAATGGTGACTGGACAAAAATATTACAATAATTTATTTTATGTGATATAATGAAAATGAGAGTCCTTTGGTGTGTCATTTATGCCAATTATTGAAAGATTGAGTTATTAAGGGCTTTCTTCTCTTTCTCTACTCTGTCACCAGAGATACAAGGGTCATGTTTGCCCACTTGTGAAACAACACAGACAATTTTCATGCGGCATTCATACACTTCAAGTGGATGATTTGTTTCATTTAGCTGGTGAAAAAGCTTTTCTTACTCCTATGCTGTTTTAAAGTTCAGGTGTATGTTCTAGAAATGAGGCCCTCAATTCTGATTAAATGCAGAAATGGAAAGTTACAATTCCTCCGATGGCAAGAAAGGCTTTTTTAACCCGATCAGATTTGACGTTCCGTAAAACTTACTGTGCAGAATCCTGTTATTGGCTTGGGTGCACCTTCCAGCACGGTGCTCATAACTCCTCATAAAGCTTTCCGTTCTCACAACCGAGAGATAAGTTAGCTTTAATGAGGCACAAAGGGGAGGACAGTTTTTAAAGTGTTTAACTCCAGCTTTTTTAATATCATAACCCCTCTGACCTCCAGTAATGATTACACCAGGGTGTTTTTTAAAAACCTCTCAGGCGCAAGAGGGAGGACTTGTTTAGTATTGCCGACATAGTTTTTCTTTTTTTGCTGTTACAGAGTATACACACACATACACACACACACAAATGCACACACACACACACACCACCTGTTAAAAGAGTCATCTTGTCTCAGAAAGCCCAGTATCTGTCAACAGTGAGTATAATATCTGTATCAGTGTTAAATCAAGAAAAAGTAAGAAGAGATTCTCATGGTAATCTGAAGAAAATGAAGCAATTAAAAATCTGCAAACTGCTCCTAATGCAATACTCTGTTGTTTTTGCATTCATGTCCTACACATACAGATTCTTCCACAAGCCAATAAAATGCTTTGGTACTCCGTAAATCCTCTAAAATATATTGATTAAAGCAGCATAATTAAAACAACATGAGAACGTGCCCTACATTTTCATCACTTTTTGAGCTAAGCAGATGCCCTTATAAAGATGATCTATTTTTTTTTCAGTAATGCATTACTCTATTGTCACGGATTCATCCATGAGTCAACACACGCTCAGGCCACAATTATGACAGTCCCTCTGCTCCATCCGCCATCTCTCACTTGTTTTCTTCTGCTCTCATCCTACGTTTCCTGCTCTTTCTGTCTCGTTTTCGCACACATTCACTCATTCTCTGTGGTCTCTGTGGCTCATTAAATAGACATTATCCGAAAAAGACAATCTTGCCAAATCATTCTTGGGCCTAAAACGCTGGCCTGTCAGGTACTTGAGGTTTCTCTCCCTCTCTCAGATGGAAAAAATGCTGTAACTAGGGCACATTGTATGAGTTTTGTCTGGCCAGTGTCATATCACTGATTCAGACCAGAGTATAAAAGGGGAGTAGACAAAAAAAAAAAGGAGAGAGGAGAGAAAGTGAGCGAGGAAAGAATAAAGCTCATCACCGTGACTCAGACTTTCTCACTTGTGAAAATGACGGCCTGACAAATGGCCGGAAAACAAAAGCTGGCAGATGGAAAAGTATTGCTTTTAAATACAGCCATATAGTGCTACCATTCAGGACGTCCTGCCCCCGCAAACTGATTCAGCTGTGAGAAAAAGAAATCCACAATGTTGTCTTTGTTGAAATTGTATAAAATGCAGTGCCAAGAAGGCAACAGCTCACTCCTTTCTTACAACCCAGAGGGGTGCAAGGGGAGCAAAAGACATATACGACAAAAGGGCAATGGGTTCACTGAAGTATCACTGGCAAACCCACAGGACAATGTGGCTTCATCCACACACAGCTGGACTATTCAGCATTGATCTATAACTAAAAAAAATTCTTCCAATGTGGTTTTATCTTATTTGAATGTTACGCATGTTCGGTAATCATGAAGACTGATATGTATAATCACATCATTCTGCGTAATTGCATTGCATAGTCTATGCAGTTAAAAGCTTTGTCTTGAATTAACACCTAAACCCTTGGGACACAAATGAGCTCTGTAAGAATTATGAATGTAAGATTTAATTCAGCACTGAGTGGCTGTTATTTCAACAATTCATGCAACAATTCATTACAGTCTGACATCTCTTTTTCTGCTTTTTTTTTTTTTTACGTTTCATTAATGCCTAGAATAAGACAAGACTAGGGATGCACCAATCTGATACTGCTACTTTTGTCTTTATTTGTCTTGGGACTTTGTGTGTGTGTGTGTGTGTGTGTGTGTGTGTGTTTGCGCGTATTGGGGGGGTTCTAATTTACTTTCGAAGCCTTGGTGGCTTGGTGAAGTGGTGGCTCAGCGGGTAAGGTTTTGCGCTGCTGTCTGTAAGGCTTCAGGTGAGTTCAAATCCCAGCACCACCAAGTCGTGCTTGAGTCCTTGAGCAAAGCCCTTAACCTTCTGTTTCGTCCTGTCTCGATTATAAGTTGCTGAGCAAAAGTAAATGACACCTTGTCCTGATCTGCTGACAGGTTTTGACACAACTCCAATCATGGACGTGAACAAAGGACACAAAAATATCCCAATGCGCGCCGTTATCGCATCTCTAATGTTTTGCACAAGCGTCAAAACCTTGTTACTTTGAGGATGTCAGTACGGCATCAGGTATCGTCTGATACTCAGAGCTCTGATATCAGTATCGTACTGAAAATCGAAAAATGGGATCGGAACATCCTTAATCACGACTCTGTTATAATTAGACTCATAATAATATATAATATAGCGCAGGCTTATGTTCAATCCATGCCATGCTGTTTCATCTACTTCTCTTTGCATTGAGCAGGCAGACATTAAACGTGCGAAGAGGAGAAAACAGCAGTCTGATTTCATGTCTTTCAGGTACACGGGACAGGTCACCAGGTCATGTGACTCATTCAGGCGCATGGAAGTGACTATTGAAAATAAATAAATGATGATAAATGTACAATTGATGCATAAATACTCATAGATAATTAATCCTAGTTGATGTGTGTGTGTGGTGACACTGACAACTTGTTTGTTTTTATATCTTGGTGGGGACCCTAGATATAATGTCCCAACAAGGATAGGAATATCTGACAGTTTGGATTGTGGGGACATTTATCAGGTCCCCACAAGCAAAACTGCCTTTTTCCCAAAAGAAAAGAAAACTGCAGCTTTAATTTAAATAAATAAATAAATGAGCCAAAAGGTTTCCTTGTGGTTACTGAGGTTAATGTTAGGGTTTGGTCTAGGAGTTGCATAGCATTAATTAGTTGCATTAATTGGAAGGTCCTCACAAGGATTAAAAGGCAAACGACAAACGTGTGCGTGCGTGCGTGCGCGTGCGTGCGCGCGTGTGCGTGTGTATTTTCTCACTCACCCGCTGACCGTTGGATTTCTGCGCCGGGATCCGCGTCACGAACAGGGTCAAAGAACACACAACTACCAAGTGATGAGGAAACATGTCTCTCAATGTCGAACACTCACTGTTAAGGACGAGTCAAATGCTTAATGAGCAGAAATTCCCCCCAAAATAATCCCCCAAAGTGCTGCTCTTGTCCACTTTCTGTCCTCCTCAGTGAACTTCTTCTGTAGGTGTGTATGAAGGTGAGAGCTCTCCCAGTGCTCACGCTCGCTCACTGACTGATGATCGCCATAGCAACCCACTTTCTCCAGCACGCGCGCGCGCTCCTCGCGGCAGCTACAGGTTGAATAGTTCACTTTCTTTTGGCGCTTATTTAAAAACCCAGGAGGTGGGATCACGGAGGATGATTGACACCAGGACCGTCCAATGAACGCAACACGCTTTATATATATTACCTGTAATGAGCAGTGCGGGGAAAAAAAGGATTTCTTACATGGGTGCCAACAATGTGGGGAAAAAAGGCTCCTGTTAATTTATGTTAATTTATAAAGTTCTCGAAATTAATACACACATATATATATATATATATATATATATATATATATGTGTGTGTGTGTGTGTGTGTGTGTGTGTTCGAGATATATCTATATATCTAAATAGATATATATATAGATAGATAGAATATATATATATATATATATATATATATATATATATATATATATATATAGTTGTTTGTTTCTGCCTTAAGGGTTTAATTTAATTAACTACAACTGGATAGCCAGATCTTAATTATTTCATTATTCATTATTGTTAATTTTGGCTTTAAAATTAAAGATACATGATCCCAAAAAAATTAATACATTTTGTTTAATGATTAAATATTTAATAATTGCTATATTTAATATATTACCGTATGCAATATAACATGTCATAATTAATGTTACCATTATGCCATGTGATTATTTACATTTCTTTACTATATATACTATATACTAGAGCAGCCTGGGCTTCAACCAAAACTTTTTATAATTTATTTCTTTCTTTCTTTCTTTCTTTAATTTTTGTTTGTTTGTGTATTAAAGGAGGCAGAACGGTAAATTTTCTAATGCAGGAAAGTCTTTAGAGTAGAAGACTTTGTGCTTTCCAGTTCATGGGGAACATGACAATTGGCATGTTTTTGTCATATTGATTAAAAAAAAAAAATAGAGGCTGGTGAGGAAAAGACCGTTTATAGCTGCTTTATCATAATTGATAACAGGAACAAATTTGTTTCATGGACATTCCACAACATTAAAAATTATGATGTGCATTAAAAATTATATTATATGCAATGTATTTATATACTAATTGTAATTATGGCAACTTGCAGTGGTATGAGAGAAAGTGCTATGGTATGAGAGAAAATAATCAGATTCACCACTGTGTTGTTGATTATTTTCCTATAACAGCACACCCCATGTTAGTTTATTTCTTACATTGTGTTGCTAGAGTTCCTCTGAGTTTCAGTCATATGTAATAGCTGTTCCTGACTATTATATTTGTGCTTTGACCTGTGTGTATCCACTGGCCAAGTAAAATGTATTGATCTATGCGGAAAATGGTCACTCATAATCCTTCCTCTTTTTTTCTTTCTCCTGTCTTTTTCTCATTACTCGCTCCCTGTTAAGTGTGTGTGTGTGTGTGTGTGTATGTGTGTTTGAGAGTGTGAAGCAGAGACAGAGGGTCTTTGAGCTGTGTGCAGGTGTCCTGCCCCCCTCCTGCTCCCTCCACTTGCTCTCACTCTCTTATACGCACACACACACACACACACACGCACAAGCACAAGCACACACACACTCTGCAGGTCATGATGATTTAGAGATCAGCACTGAACAGGCTTGTAATGAGAGAGCACAATCTCTGTACTTGTGGATTTTTACCCAGGTTTGTGTGAATATGAAAGAGGACAGAAAAGACATGGCTGGAAAATGAAAGGCCCTAACATGAGAAAGTTTTTCTTTCAGTCTGAAGCTATCTTAGATGAACTCTACAGCTGGGTACAGAGAGCCTGTAGCTCAAGGCACTATACTATCACTCAGCGATACGTGGTATCACGAGTGCAGAGCTGGGCTGTGTCCTGATCCACTCCTGGATCTCTCCCTGAGGGCTTGGCTGGGCTGAGCTACTCCTCACTGTGCCAGCTGGTCCACTCCTGTGTGAAGTTATTCTGAGAAAAGGGAGGGCACGGCTGCAAGGGGGTTCAAGAGTGTTTAATGGAATGTTAACGAGATCACTTAATGTTCTGCATCCACTTTCATTCTGCCCTCTCTGCTTTAACTATGCCCGAGCACCAGACAAAAGTACAGTGTGAAAAACTGCTGCTGGAGGAAAGTTGCCCGACACAGTCTGGTGTTGTCACTTGGCTGGACTTGAACCATCTGCTTGACAAAGGGAGAGGTGGAAAAGAATTAACGAACAAACCGAAACGACCTACGCTGCCCAATTACCACGCCGGCCCTTTTGATAGATCCTCAATTCACTGTCCACTGACTGTTTACAGGAACAAAGCCGCCAGAAAATTAGCAGGTGTCTGTAGACAAGAGCAGCTAGCGGCTCCCTGCCGATTTGGGTTTAATTATCGCCAGGCTGTGTGTGTCGCATGCCTTTAATCAACACGAATGTACAGACGAGAGAATGTCCCCCCTGCCTGTATATTATTTTGATGTCTAAGATAAGCATGACAAGCCCAGTTCATTGTTGAGTGATCACAATACCTGTGTATTTTATACTGTGCGGTTCACTGTTAAACCCAGTTTCATCTTGTGTAATTAGACATCTGGACCTAGCTTTATTGTGGTTTCGCCAGATCAAGGGGGAAAGTTTCTTTGTCCGACCATTTTCACACTCAAAAGATTTGAGACGCTTCCTTAATTGTTAATAGTTTTTTAACAACAAAAGCCCCCTCTGAAGCACATATATACTTAGCAGCTTTCTAATTATACTCCAGACTGCTTTTATAACATTTACATCTCTGGAACATCAAGTAGGACTCCATTTTGTACATACTCATTGAAAGACAGATAGGAAACATCATTTGTGATCCGTGTTTCAAGCCCCTAATCATGCCATGTCTCTTCTGAACAGTAAGCACATTAAACGGAAAAGCTGTACTTGTCATTAGCCAGCTGTGTTGTTCAAACCACAAAAAAAAAAAAAAATGCACAGTTCTGTCACCCCTTTGTGTAATTTGTCTAATTTGTGTTTTGATTTGACAATGTTTGCTTAGTCTAATTACTTCTAGTTTAAAAAATGCATTTTGAAAAAATCAATAATCGAGAAAGTATTCCACCTTGCCCATATTTATTACAGCTGCTATTGTATTTCACATGTGCCTTATCCATCACTGCTGATGATAGGAATAAGTCAGCAAAACAGGCTTAAGTATATTTTTAATTACAAATGCACACAAAATCGAAGGTTTCTCCAAGTGGAATCATTTAATCCAACTGTCACCCAACTATCAGGCTGTGTATCTACAGTCTGTGCTATAAAGAAATCAGCCCCAGCCCCTTCTTTATACCATTTATTCTACTTTTACTTACAATCACTGTTGGAGCTTATTGTACTTTCAAACTATTTGTTAACAGCACATAAGATGATCTGGATGCCAAAAATTGAGCCTTATTTTTATGCATTTTTGTCTTGAAAGAGAAGGAAAGCCCATTTATACCAGCCGACCTTGATTAACATTGCAGCAATATGCAGCCTTGTTGCATTTTACAACAGTTCTGATTACATTTGCAGATAATCTGCTATTTCGTTGTGCTGTTATGTGCATTTAAAGATCAGATTTGATCATGTAAAAAGAAACGCTCCTGCTTACAAACAGGATTATTGATTATTGATTGATTATTTTATATAGTTCTTAGTAGCTTCTTGTCAGGAAACAGAAGAAAAGAAAAGCAGAAAAGTGAAAAGAAAGAGGAGGATGGACAGAGAGGGGACTTCACAGAAAAAATGTGAGGTCAGAAGGAGAGTCTGCTCGGTTTAAAGCCTCTCATCTGGCTTTCATTTGATAAATTCCACAACTTTTACATGTTCTGGTTGCAGTGGGTTCTCGCTCCTGAATCAGAGGAGCCTCTTCATTCCACATCTCACCAACCACTGATTCACCGTTTAGCTTTTCTTCTACACAAATACTTAAATGCTCAACTTTTCCCAACCCCATCATTGTTACACCTTATGTAATGTTAGAAAAAGAAGAAGGAGTGAGAGTGAGGGAGTACAGAGGGAATCTGGGTGTGAAAAGGGCCATTGAGACAGGGCTTGGGTGTCCAGCACCTGTGCCGCCTATTCACCCAAATGTTTACACACTGTCATCCACAATTAATGGTTCTCAGAGGTTGGCCTGCCTGCCCTCCACAGGGCCCCATGGACCCTTCCTGGGCCCTTATGGGTGCCTAATTGAGCATGCCACACTCCTGACTGAATTAACAGCTTGGTCTCTGGGACCCTTTCCTACTCCCAGTTAGAGGATTCTCTCCATCTGAGCCAGGGTAAGAGACGGAGCGAGAGAGAACAGAGAGGCCGCGAGTTGTCAAAACTGTCAGGAAACGTGGCCCTTGCTGTTGACAAAGCCAAGCTGAAAATGTCAACTGGGGGCAAGCAGAGGTCCCGGTCTTCATGAGGACAAGCCTTCATAGAGTACACAGGGTCCTGAGACTGATTTATTCCCCAAAGAATTGAATGACTACTAAACTCAAACTGAACATAATTCAAATAAATTGTGCTAACGTCCACTTAATGTATTGCTTAGTTCCCAATATAACAATTATTACCTCAAAAAAATGTTTTTTTAATATAACAATATAATCAACAGCTTTTCGTTCCACATGTTCTTAGTACAGTATGATTTTTTTTTACCTCAAATATTATGACACTCCCAAGTAAATCATTTTCGGCTATATCAGTATCATTTCGACATGCCTCATGTTTTACTTTTTCATGCAACTGATCTTTCACATCTTGACATGTTCCTGGCTAGAGAAGGTGTTACCAGGTGCAAATCCAACTCCACGTCAGAGTTTATCAGAACAATGGGTTAAATCTGGGTAGCATGACATCGCTTACACCATGAACAAGAAAAAAAATCATCAAACATCATATTACGATGAATACCAGCCTTGAGCCAGTGTCTGACTACTCTACCTCCACCATGTATCTCACCTCTCTATGACCCCAGTGCAGCTCAGAGCACACACACACACACACACACACACACACACGCTCCTGAGCCACTGAACTGCGCACTGGCTGCACCAATCATGACCCCCTGCTACATCCCATGCCCCCAATTTACACGGCAGCAAGCACGTTCCCTGTTGTCAGTTCTTACTCACTGCTCCTGTGATACGGCCGACAAACAGGGGGTCATTTAAACTCGCACTGTTCTCCTCACAGGTCAAGAGTTTAGTGGGTCACCAGCACCCATTCCACCAGTTATCTAATCCAGTTCCCTACACATACACAGAGCGGACACGGTAGACTGACAGTAAAGACAAATGTACAAAAAAATATACTATAATAATTGATTTAAGGTTAAGTTACATTAAATCAGTTCCAGAACCAGTTTAGATGATGTTCATCATGTCCTTATTAAATAGGTTTTGCATTTATTACAAATTACGTTCATTTTATGAATAATTAAGATTTCATTTTATTAAGTTTTAGTTCATTCTGGTTATGTCTTCCAACAGAGAATGCAGTAACCCACCAGCACCACCAACAACAATGTCAACGACATCAGCAAAAACAACAGCAAATACACACTGAAATATGGACCAAAGGTACTTCCACGGACAAAAGTTATGTGTAATGTGACGGAACAGTAATGTGACTCATCAAAACCATTAAACACAACAGTTTACAGTCCGTTCCCTATGCCAATCTCTAGGGATATCCTCTCCCAACCATATAAACATTACTGTTGTACTGTGGTGAAAAAATTCTTGTTTTGTCTGAAAAATATTTATGCTTGCTCAGATCATTGTCATTTTTTCGCATGTGGACAAAAAGAGAGAAAAAAAAAAACGGGGTTTGATTTTCTCTCATGTGGTGCATTCAGTGTATAAAGATTACACTTGTAGAGCTGTAATAAAGAGTAATCAGATTAAGAAAACATTTATAAACTTATTATTTTGGCATTTCTACAACTATAATAAGGTAAATAAGTGAACTGGTAAAACTCATTAAGATGAAAGTGCTTCCCATTACTGCACCTCTGAGCTGTTTGAACATTTCTACATGCTTTAACACCACAGTTGATCAGCTCTTTCCTGAACTCTTCAAGATGTAATATGAATGGAAAGGTCTAGAACTTCTCTATGTTCCTCAATCCTGGTCCTGGAATACCTCCCTCCTGAACATTTTGGTATTTTCCCTGTTTCCCAACTCACCTAATTCAACTCATCAGCTAAGCAAGCCTGCACAAATTCCAACTGTTAGGGTTAGAGGAAGGAGAACAACGAAGTTTGCAGGTTGGTGGTGTTTCAGGAGCAGGATTGAGGATCACTGCTCTAGACTTCAGGCCCTGGCCTTTCACTAGTCGTCCAGCTTGCTGTGCTGGGCATGTGGCGTCTCCATGTGTACAGTTGGTGGTACTGCAGTTCTGCTGTCTTAAAACAATGAAAGCACAAGGATAAAGTTCTTTATATTATTATTTAAATCACTTGACATGCCACATGTGCAAACGCCGTAATTAGTGTTAAGCTTTTATTAGACACGTGCATCATTTAAAGGCATTGTTATGAAGGCATTTGGCAGACTTGTTGGCCTACCAGGTGTGGTGTTATCAGACCATGGTTTACAGAGTTTGGATCGATTTCAAAATAGTAGGCTACCTCTACACTGGAAAAAGGGTTCTTTGAATGGTTTCTGAAGGGGTCCTACTTTAAACCTATTTCTGAAAGGGCAACGCCCTGCACTCTTTAAAAAAATAATGTCTTCATCCCAACTGTTCATTCCTTCCTTCCTTCCTTCCAACATTCATTCATTCATTCATTCACTCATTTATTTATGTCTCTCTGGCAGAACATTTAAAGGTCCTATGTAGACAAGAGACCTTTAAATGTTCTGCCAGAGAGACATAAATAAATGAATGAATGAAGAAAGGAAGGAACAGCTGGGATGTAGACATAACCTTTTTTTTTCTCATAGAGTGTATATACATAAGGACATTGAGTAAAAAGCCTTTTATGAGCTAAGGATACTTTAATCTTTAAGGATACTAAAAAAATAGCTCCAAAATCACTTTCTCTTGCTAGGGCCAAATATTAATAAAATTATAGCAAATTAGCTGAATGAAGTCAAACGAAAACAAATAGAACTAATGAAATAAAATACATACCTTTAGGCACCAATATGAAAGCCTGGCCAAATGAATTTCATATTGAATAGGTTTGATGAAAATAAAAGATCCTAGAATAAAAAATGTTAATAAAAATTCTAAAAAAAAAAAAAAAAAAAAAAAAACAGGTATAGATTGTCAAATAATTACTATGCTATGTTTTTCCTTTGAATAGATTACAATGTAAATATTAATTTAACAACAACAACAAAAAAACAGGTATAATACAATAAATATTAAATTTAATAAATAAACAAACCAATAATTCACCAGTAAATATTATAAATTTTTGTAAAATATAGATTTTAATATGGAAAAAAATAGTACAGTGCGTTATATATTTCAAGGTTCTTCATTTGTCGCATACATTTAAATATATAACACACTGTACTATTTTTTTCCATATTAAAATCTCTCTCTCTCTCTCTCTCTCTATATATATATATATATAATACAATAGATATTATTGTTATATTCATAATACAATAGATATTATACTTTATAAATAAACAAAAACACACACACACATTATATATATATATATATATATATATACATATATATATATATATATATATATATATAAAAAATTTACTGGTGAATTATTGGTTTGTTTATTTATTAAATATAATATCTATTGTATTATACTTGTTTTTTTGTTGATGTTGTTAAAATATCATTTACATTGCAATCTATTCAAATGAAAAACATTTATTTAACACATTTATACAGACTATGATTTTAATTATAATGTTTCCATTCTGCTTTTAGCCATCAGGTAAGGAGGTGAAGAGAAGTAAAGACCAGAGTGAAGTGCCAAAGGGCGGCTGTGTTGGCTATTTTCAGCCTGCAGTCAGAAGGAGGCGCAGTGTGGATGCTGGAGAAGCGAGATGCAGGAGGAGAGTGAGGATGATGATGATGATGATGATGATGTGGGGAAGAGGATGGAGGAGGTGGAGGAGGACCATACCCGATCTGACACCACCGATTTCCTTCTGTGCATGCAACATCTGTAAGCCGGTGCAGGCTGTCGTGGTCGTGGAGGTGTGGGGATTGTGCTAAGGTCGGATTTGTTGAGCTCGGAGTGCAGGAAACCGCGTCGTGTCGCTGTGGGATTGGGCTTGCGCGCGGAGATGCAGTGCTCCTAAGCGCTTAGTATGCAGCCTGCACGAGGGAGCGCATGCACAGCGCTGCACAACGCCTCTCCAAATCATCAGCGAGCTGAAAGGTAAACCACGCTTTAACGATTTGCATGTAAGATCCGCGACACTTCTTTTCATGCACAGTATTCCTGATGTGTCAGTAATCTCATCTGCAACATTGTGCTCAATGTCAGGGCCTGTGTTGGGCCTTTTCTTGTTACACAAGGCTTACAAGCTTTGTCAGCTTCATCTGATGTTTATTAAAATACATATTTCAACTCTGTAACATGTACAGGATGTAACATAAACCTGCTCAAGGTGACTGTGGTGTTCATGTGCTGGGATTTTCTGTGCTGGGATTATTAAACCCAGTATGCACAATCAGTAGGCCTGTTTGTTATAGGGAATGTGTTTATATGTGCAGCTGATGACGCATTTGAGCAGATTATGTCAGCTAGCTTGTATAGGGGAAGCAGTGGTACAGCTGAGTGCAAAAGTTTGCATTCCCCTTGGTTTTCAGAGGACAATGATAACAACTGGAGGCAGTTATAAAAATCAAGGGTGGACAGAATTTATTAAAGAATATTAAAATAACATTTAAAAGGGCAATGCAAACCGTACACTCTTTAACTGATTTTTATAATTGTATCTTTTCTGTAACTTGTGATAACAAAGGAACAACTCTGAAACCTAATACATCAAATATAGAACATCTTTATTGGCATTAATAAAATAGCATTAGCAACTCGCAGTAGAGTAGAAAAATAATTTTTAAAAAAAGTAGACAGATCTTGCAATAAAAATGTAGTTGTATATAAACATTAAAATATGTTTGTAGAGACTAGATGCATTTATGGACGCTTGAAAGTGCAATAGTGCAGTAC
This sequence comes from Pangasianodon hypophthalmus, assembly GCF_027358585.1. Lineage (NCBI taxonomy): Eukaryota > Metazoa > Chordata > Actinopteri > Siluriformes > Pangasiidae > Pangasianodon > Pangasianodon hypophthalmus. The sequence continues at coordinate 6,790,754 of NC_069719.1, forward strand.
AATACTTACGTGACATTTGATGGTGGCGTTCCAATATACCAACTACCATATAATATCTTGTTGTATTGCAGGGTCAGAGATGAAAAAAATTATACCTAATATGTCCAAATGGAGTAATTTATATGTAAGAATAGAAGGGTTGCACTATATCTTGCTAATAGTTATTGAAAAATGTCTTAATTTTGTTCTAAGGGTATGCAAACTTTTGCACTCATCTGTATGTGTGTAGATGTATGTACAGATAGGCGGGTACGTAGTAGATAGATAAATAGATTTCATCACTTATATTGCTATCCAGTATGCAAGTGGACCTAATGTAATTGTGCAAATGTAGTTAGGCCTCCCTAGCACTTGCAGAGCAGATAATAAGAATAGACTTACAGTGAGTTGTTTAAGTACTCACCCCTTTGAAATGTTCTTCCACATTTTGAAATTAAAATAGATTTCTTAGGGATTAACTTCATGAATCTAGACAAAATAGCCCATAATATTGAACTGATATCAAAATGCAAAATTTGCAAAAATTATTTATAAATGAAATAAATCAATAAAAATTGGTGTTAAGGCCTAACTTAACCTCTGGTGCAACCAGTTGCCATCAGAAGTCACATGATTAATTGAATGGAGTCAGCCTCTGTCCAATTAACATGGTAGGTGATCTCACTTGTTCTTGGAAATCCCCAGAGAATGATAGAGAACACATACAAAACAAACAAGTCTGGGACATAATTCTAGAAAATTATATATCAGGGTTTGCTTGTTAAAAAATCCCAAACTTTGAACATCATTCAGAGCACCATTATATCCATCATTAAAACATGGAAAGAATATGGCACAACCACAGCTCTGCTTAGAGGAGGCTGTCCACCAAAAGTCAGCAACCAGGTAAAGAGGGCATTAGTCAGGGGACACAACCATATTCAATATTATGAATTATTTGCTGTAGATTCATGTCATATCAATCCCAATTGAATCAATTTCAGTGCAAGATTGTAAAAGTTGTGGAAAGTTTCAAAGGGGTGAACACTTATACAGTGAATTTCATAACAGTTGAGTTGCATTCTGTAACCTTAGGTTGCATCACCCTTAAACTATGACCTCTGGGAAGAATAACAATCCCCTGAGCACTACAAACAGCACCTCACTTATTATTTTTTCTCTCCTCTTTTCTGCTTATCGTACAGCTCACCATGGTGGATCCACTGGAACCCGAGGACCAGAATAAGATCAAATGTCCATATTTTGAGACCCCGGCTGCAGCATCTGAAGCCCCTTGTCTACCTGAGCAGGATGAAGATGGGGAAAAGGAAAAGGCTACTCTTGACTCTCAAGAACAAGAACCCAGATTTGGGCCGGAACAGAGCCCTCAAGGTAGCCAGTTACAGAACAGTGAACCTGAACCTCCTAAGCTACATCTAGACCTTTACAACTTTGATTCCCCAGCTGCAGAAGGCAGCCGTTATGTGCTGACCAGCCCTCGTTCACTCGAGGCATGCGCACGATGTGGAGTCAAACCAGTGGAACTTCTGCCTCGACCACTGTCTGATTTTGCACGTGAAGCACCTGGCCATAGCATGCGTGTAGCCACAGGGATGTTTGAAGTGTATGAGAGGGACAGACATGCTAAACTCAGACAGTGCAGAGAGGAACGAGAAAGAATAGTTCAAGAGGAGAAAAGAAGGGCCCTGCAGTTAGCAGTGAACAACAGCAGCAGATCACAGGATTCAGAGAAGCCTCAAGATACAACCAACCCTGGAGTAACTAAGCAAACTGTTACCTCTGGTCCCATTGCCAAAACATCACCTGCTAGCCGGGTTCCGTCAAAACCACATACTACACCAATGTCACAGCCTGTATCAAAAAATATACCTCAGTGCTCAGAACAATTAGCAAAAACACCCCCTTCGTGTGCAAGTTCCTCTACTAAAATGATTTCAGCTCAATCCTTAACAGCAAGTCCAATGAGCACTGGGGATACTGTTAGAGGGACATCTGTAAAACAGTCTAAATTACTAGTTGCTGAGTCTGCTGGAAAGACTCAAGGATTCATACCTCCAAAATCAATTACATCAACAACAGGAGCACCAGTATCCAAAAAACCATCTAGTACCCTATCAAAGTCTGCAAACACATTCCCCAGGACAACACCAAAGCCTTCATCTTTTCCAAGGATGTCATCATCTCTTGCGCCAGTTGTATCAAAATCGGCAGCACAGAGCCCTGCCAATGGCATCACTAGTCCATTTACTCAGCACAATGGGCACATTATTGCCATGTCAAAAGCCAGAGAGAGAAGCCATTCTTTAGAATCCTTACAAAGAAGAAGGGAAGTGGTTAGCTCTTCTAATACTTCAACAACTACCACAACAGCAACAACAACCACATGTGCCTCTTCAGAGTCAGCGTCCTCCTCTTACAGCTGGGAAGGGGCACGGGATCACTGGGGTAAGACCTCTAGTCCTCGTGCTCGCACCTTAGCTACCTTTAACTCTCTGATGGGCCGTAGCTTAAGCTTGGGAGATCTGAGTCACTCTCCGCAGACTACACAGAAGGTAGAGCGCATTGTAAAAGAGGTAAAGCGTCGAGGCCTAAAGGCTGTACCAGAACGTGACCGTAAGATTGCAGCATTAATGCTAGCCAGGTACCAAGAAGAAGATATCATGAGTCAGACACGCTATGTCGCACATTTGCAGTGGGACAGCGAACGCCGGATAGAGGAGCTGCGGCGAGAACGTGAAGAACGTGATAAACAGCGAGCAGTGCTTCAGTGCCAGCGAGCGTGGCAGTCACAAGTTTCTACCAGGCAGCGGAGACTCAGCCAGCAGGAACGGGAGGCAGCAGCGGCCAAGTTACGCCGGGTGGCTGAAAGTGAGGAGCGTTGGAGGGAATTAGCTGAGCAACAAGAGCGAAGCAGGTTGCAAAAACTTCAGCAGGCTGCTCGTGAGGAGAAACTGAAGAAGGCCATGCAGGAGCAGAACTTAAAAGCCATGGAAGAAGAGCGGACTGCTATGTTGGAGCATGAGAAGGTGCTCATCAAAGAGAAGCTGACCATTGCAGAGTTGAAGAGGCAGGAGCGAGAGCACCAGATGCTGGAGGAGCTTCGTGGCCTCAATCGTGCTGAAAAGCGGAGGCATACAGCACTCATCCAGGAGATTGAGCGCCGCGAAGCAGACGAGCGCGAGGAGGCGCGGCGGACAGCGGATGAGAAGCTGAGCCGCTCACTGGAGAACTATGAGCAGATACAGGAGCGACGTGGGCAAGAGCTACGGGAGAAAGCCAAGCGTGAAGAACAGCAGATCCAGAAAGCAAGAAAGGCTGCTGAGCAGCGCGAGCGGCAACAGAAAGAGCAGATGGAGGCCCGGGTGAGGGAAGCAGTGAGGCGGGCACAGCAGGCCACCACGGTGGCAGAGGAGAGGGCCCGAGAAAAAGCCCAGCGTGCTGTCCAGAGCAGAATGGAGAAAGAACGCCTTCAGAAACTAAATCGTCAGAAAGTGGAGGAGGAGGAGAAGCAGAGGCGCCTGGAGTTGCTCCAATCAATAGAGCGCAAGCTAGAGAAAAGTGAACAGATATTCCGTGAAAAACGTGCTGTGTTAGAAAGTGCCCGCTCAGTAGCACGTGCCTCCTTCCATGTCCGAGACCGTGTGCGAGAAGAGACCAACATGCGCACCTTTGACAAGATGGTCCTAGAAGCACAGTTAAAGGCTAGTTTGGATGAAAAGTGAGATGTTTACTCTCTACATTTACCTACTACCGGAAACGAGCAGCTTGAGTCTCCATGGCAGCCTCATCAGAGAACTGGACCCACAGCTTTGCTGAAACATATCTTTTCACAGAAACATGTTTCTTTTCCAACTGTTGAGCCATTTATCATGAACAAAATACATTTCTCTTAGTTTTGTCACTGGTTGTTGTGTGTGGATGAATCGCTTGCAGTCGTATGCCTGTTTTGTAACATGGCAAATAGCCAAACTTATCTGAAGACTGTTCATAAAGAGATTGTTGTTTACTAGTTAGAAAGTCACCATTTCATCACTGATGACTTATTTTGTTAAACGCGAACAAAGGAGAGTGCAGAGTGCTTCATAGGACAGAACTGGGTGCATGATTATGTTACAAGTCCCAATCTGACACCTGCTGACGGTAAACCAGGACTTGCCTATGTGTGACAGACAGCGCTGACGATGCAGGGTTTGCGTGAGGACATGGCAAAGAGTGATCTCAGCAGAGTTCAGGTTCTGATGAAGCAGTGAAGTGTTGGTTCAGCATCAGGATCCATGAACCTGCACTGACATTCTGCATTCTCTCACAGTCAGGTATGTTTATTTTATTTGCTTATATCTTCCTTACTCATTTATTTAAAGGACCAATAGTCTGTTTTTTTAAATTTATTACTAGTATTCCTACTAGTAGTATAAATAACCTAAAAAATATGTAGAACATGATAAAAAATTGTTTAAGTAAAGTAATAGCATCCGCACAAATGGCCTCGTTTATTAAGCTGGATACGAATGGATTTATGCTTAAATCATTAGTATCAGCATTCCACAAGATATTTGATATTCATGAAAATCCCGTAAATTTGAAAAATGTTTGTATCATATTCCTGCTCCCGAATATGTGTGTAAGAAGACTAACTAATGTAAACTGCTACTTAATGGACTTTCAATCCTATAATCTGCATGAATTACTGCACTTACATATATATATATATGGAATATACTGTCAAGGTTAAATTGCTTATTTTTATTGCGTTTACAGCATTTAGCATACGCCTTTATCCAGAGCGACTTACAGAAGTATTTTGGAGTCTCTATCCAAAACATAAACAAGTAACAAACATGGCAACATTTTTTTTACATTCAGTAAAAAATCATACCATACCATTCAATCATTCCATCCTTCCATCCTTCCAAAAAGCGTAATCACAAGAAACACACAAAAAGTAGAATAAACATTGGTAGCAGGGACCATTGGTGAAGGGGATCCACTTCCCTGCTACCAATGTTTATTCTAGTTTTTGTGTGTTTCTTGTGTTTATGCTTTTTGGAAGGATGGAAAGAAGAAGGAAGGAAGAACATCCCCTTCACCAATAATAGAGTTCCCCAATGGTGAAGGGGATGTTATCATGAATTAGCTAAGTTGTGCCTGGACAGGTATGGAAATACAATCTGTAGAAAGCATTGAGCAGTTTTTACAAAATGAATCAAGTAGGTACCTTTTATCACTTAGAGAGCCAGGTAAGGTAATGCTTTGGATGAACCACTTTCATAGAAATATATGTAATGCTAGCTAACTCCCTTGCAGCTAATGAGCCTAAGTAGGTATTACTGTTAGTAACAACCAGCAGATCAGCTCAGAAGAACTAATTATAAAGAAAAGCAGGAAAGTGAAAACACTCTTGACCATTCTCACAGCAGCAAATCAGTATGAACTCTCATGAGTTTTTCAGCTGTCACTATCTGTGTCAGCTAGTTAGCATCGTTGCATGGGAGTTAGCTAATGATGCTAACTAGTCAACACAAATAGTTACTCATGAGTCCTTATAACAAAGAATACCAGGACAGTGAAGCGACTCTTGACCATTCTTATAAATCATTATGAGCCAAATTTCACCTGTTTGTAATTTTATAACTTGGCTATCAAGCAGGTAAATGGCTGAGTGGCTAAAAGAGTACAGGTTATGCTACAATGCTAACACTAGAGGACACAGAAGTTTAATGTCCACTCTGGCAAATGCAGCTGTGCCAAGAGCGCTTGGGTAACATGTTTATGTGATAAGTCGCCCTGGATAAGTGATATGTAATGGAATGTCATATGTGCAATACATTTTTAATAAAATTTTTATTTTTTAATAAATTAAAGCATTCCTATGTTGTTGAACATCACCTACTCAACCGCTAGAGACCTAATCTTTATTTATTATCTCAATTTGCTCTTTTAACTTGTCCTTCTCTAATTTAGCAGTATGTTTTCAGAAAATTACATACATCCTTCTGACTCAGCTCAGGAACACAACACATGCAGCAGATTATGAGCACACTGTTCACCATTTGAATACAAACTAACCTGAATTTCGGTCTTGAGATTACAAATGAAGAAATGGGGTCATACCACAGTCAGAAATTTCCAAAAATTAAGCTGAAAACAAAAAAATTGTATAATTACGTAATGACTCAAAAATGGGGAAGAAGAAATGGAGAGGAGCATAAGACACAATTTTATGCAGTAGTTGCCATAGCAATGTGCAGTTGAGACGGTGGCCCAGGCCTTTGATGAAATCCCAAGGGATCAGGGGAATGTGAGTGGGAGAGGGCTGGATCTAGAAGAGTGCTTTCTTACTGCTGATAGACCAAGTGCCACCTCATCAAAGTACATTTTTAGAGGGCAGAAGAAGAGTGCAGACAGAAGAAGAGTGCAGACTGACAATGGTGGAACAGCATTGCTGGCTACCACTAAAATCCTGATTAAAATGACAAAATATATGATTTTATACAGTTCCATTGCAAAAGTACTCAACCCCCTTAAAAGTCATCAGATGCAACTGGATTATACAGACACTTATACAGACAGTATGCTCTTAAAGTACATTTTAAAGTCAAAATTCATTATTTATCAAAATTCATTATTTATCAGCAGATCTTTAAACAAAATTAAAAACTGTAAAATGCTGCTTGCTAAAGTATTCAACCCCTTAATACTAGTACTTGGTGGAACCACCTTTTGCTGTAATAACAGCTTTAAGTCTGTTAGGGTAAGTTCCTACTAGCTTTGCACGCTGTTTGGGAGTTTTCATCCATTTTCATCCATTCTTCCTGGCAGATTTGCTCCAGGTTTTTCAGATTCGTTGGATATTGTTTGTTGAATGCAGTTTTCAAACAGTGCCACAGATACTCAATGGGATTCCTATCTGGACTTTGACTCCATCTATTCTCCATTTACATTTATGGCATTTGGCAGACGCCCTTATCCAGAGCGACTTACAATTATCTCATTTATACAACTGAGCAGTTGAGGGTTAAGGGCCTTGCTCAAGGGCCCAGCAGTGGCAGCTTGGTTGTGCTGGGATTTTAACTCTCAACCTTCCGATCTGAAGTCCAACGTCTTAACCACCGAGCTACCACTTTCTCCCTGTGACAAGAAGCCCAGGTCCTGCGGATGAAAAGTGTCCCCAGAGCATGATGCTGCCACCACCATACTTCACTGTAGGGATGATATGAATTGAGGTATGGCCTGCATTAGGTTTGTGCCACATGTAGCACTTTGAAACTTGTATCCAACACATATCTTGATCTTGGTCTCATCATACCAAACAAAAACAAACAAACAAACAAACAAAAAAATCAACACATCTTCACTGGGTCACTCTTGTGCTTTCATAAGGCTCTTCTCAAGCAACAGTTTCTTTCTAGCCATCCTCAAGTCATCAATTATGCACAGCTCTCAAAATGGTTGTCTGGTGCACCTTTACTCCACTCTCAGCCACTGTACTCTACTGAACACCTTCAAGCTGACCGTTGGCCTCACTGTGACTTCCCTCACCAGTCTCCGTCTTGTTTTGAGGGATGACCTTGTCTAAGTAGTGCTTGAGTGGTGTGATGCAGCTTCCACTTCCTCACTATTGATCCAACGGTGCTTACTGGGATGCCCAGCCTCATAGATATAATTTTACACCTTATTCCGGAGTTATGAAATTCTATTACATAGACTTTAACTTACTTAGAATGCTCCTTAGTCTTCATTTTCACTCCTTTCCTTCAGACTGACAGTCTCTTCAATGATGGTTCAACTGAGGTGGTTTTTGTTCAGAAAGTGGGATCTGTTTTAATATTTCACAGGTGAAGAATAATTGTAAGTAAACTGTGTCCTCATAAAGACAATATCTTTCATCTGGAGCTTCCAGAAGCTTGTGGGGGTTGAATACTTATGCAAGCAGCATTTTTTAGTTTTCGAATTTTTTTTTAAATACTTGCTGACCAATAATTAATTTTGACTTTGAAAATTCATTGTAAGAAAACGTGAGTTTGCGATTAAAAAATCCTGAAAGGAAGAATATTTGTATTTATTTTTTATTCTGACAAATATGATCAATTCCAGGTGGGTTGGACAGACATTGTATTTCCTGAGCCAAACAGTATTTTTGAAAGACATTGTATTTCCTGAGCCTGTGCGAGTATTAGTTTTCATTTCTGCCATGTGAACAACATGCCACACTGAAAAGCAAAACCTACATTGCATTGCTCTTACTTCACTTGGTCTCTTTAATAATGAAAAACAATTGATTGCTTTTTAAGACATAAATGGTACATCTGACAATCTAAACTAAAGTTAAGATCATTTCTAGGTCCTGCTGTGAGATGTGAGTATGTTTAGTCTTATTTACACTTTTATGAAGTTTTAGTAGGACTTCCTAAAAGCTTGAGGATTAAGGCTCCAACATTCTTTTATATGAAATGGATCCTCCAATTACAGCCACACCCATAAGTATAGCTTCGGGTTGTGATTGGTCAGTGATTGCATTTTGAGTCAGTGTGGCATGACTGCAGTGCACTGATGTTCACTTGACACAAATACAGTACTTACAGTATTACTTTTTTTTCATAGTATTACTGTTTTTAATGAAAATATAAAGTAACATAAGAGCAATACATTTTCTGTATGTCACTACTGAAAAGCAGTATTGTTTGTGTTTTGTATTTCACATTTTCCACTGGCACGATCGCTTTTCCCTCTGACACAGAATTATCCCTATAGTGTAATGCTTTTTATTATAAAAAAATAAAATAAAAAAGCTCAAGGTTTCCCAGCCCAGGCCTGGTATAGCCTCGACTCAGGTGTGCTCCTGCAAGGGTGGTGCGATGGTAACATTTTTGATTAATTCACTTCAATCCCTCATGGGCATATTGATCCTCACTGATTTATTACTGTTCCTTTAAATGTGTCTTGGTAAAAGTGAATAATAAACTTACATCTTGTTTGTTTCTCAGGTCATATGCTTATGCTTATGTAACTCTGGAGATGATGAAGGTGGCATCCATTGCGTGAGCTGCAGACTGTTCCCAATAAAACGCACAAGAATGCTGATACCTGTGATCTCATATTCCTCTCCTATTTAACAGTGATTAGGATAAGTGTGACTTTAATAAGCATTTAAATAGTATATTTTCTGATGTACAGCTACAGTGTCAGGCATGGAGTACATTTTTAAATGGGATAAAAACAATACATGAACAGCCATCTCATTATCATTTACTGACACATATCATTGCTGGATTTCTGCTACAGTTTTAAAGATGGCCTACTAAAGGAAAAATAGTGCTGTTTGGCAAAAAAAAAAAAGTATACTGTGAAATGAATCTTAATTTCATATTCTGCATCATGCTTGCGCTGTATCAATTTAGATTGGCAATGCAGGGTATTTTCTCTGGATAAAAGAAAAACATGAACGTCAATATCTTCATTAAATTATGTAAAATAGAGTAAAAACTACAATTTGGATGATTATCGGCTGTCATATTCTCATAATGAATTTTTTTTTTGGAAAATGTAATAGGTGCCATTGACTAGTACAGTAAATCACTTGCTATAACAATAAACCTGAAATGCTGTTAGTTACAGCACAGCAGTATTATGATGACGTGTGTGTATCAGTCGAGTGCTGTACTTTTTGGTCCAACACCACATGCTCAAACTCGCAAGATTTAAAATATTAAACTCTCACATGAGGAAGAAGACGAAGAAGCTGTTGGGTGTGCACAAACAAAACTAAAAATATACGATCTAACCTGCTTAAAACAGTACTGTTTTGTGAATAGGATGCTGTATGGATGATTAAAGAAAATAAAGTCTGAACTTTTCAATGAGTGGTATTGTGTCCAGTCCATTTTTTTTTTAAAGATTCTTTATCACAGATATTGCCTAATTTTAATATTTCCTATTTAAATCAAGATTCATGTGGCTATGCAGCATGTACAATAAAATACTCTGCTCAAACTATATAATATTGTAAATGTGTTGCAGTTCAGCACAAAAACTTGTTTTTCTAGCAAAATATTTACATTACTGGCAGATTATATTGTACCAGAGAACCTTATTTTATATTGTAATACAGTAAAATATACAGTAATGTCAATTTTACTGTAAAACTAGACACCAAAAGGAACCTCATTTGGCTATTTATTTATTTGTTTGTTTGTTTGTTTGTTTGTTTGACCTTCCATTTCTTCCATTATTTTTCATCCTACATTTTACTGAACAAACAAAAGAACAAATAAATAATTAAATAGACAGATACATGCCCACTGATTTTGTTCACAATGTTCTCTTTAAGTTTACTGTGTTTATTATTTAACTTGATTTTTTTTTTATTTCACAAAGTTGTTATTGTGTAATTTGATTATTGTGTCTTTTATAACTATATACCCATGTTCTACGAAGAGTCACGTTCATTTCATTATTTATTTGTATTACTTTTTAAATATTATTTTATTTTTACATTTCTTTACAGAATAAGATTCATTCTGTGAACTAAAAATAAAGGGATTGCTTATTAAACACTTATGTATCACATTAATCACAGAATAAATTTATTTAAGATGTATATTTGACAATGACAGAACAGTTTTTTATACAGTAATATACTGTTATTAATATGTTGTCCTGTAAAAATACAGTACTGCATTCTATTTAAACATATACTACAGTATGCTGTTATGATAAACAAACATTATAGTAATGCTGTGAATATTCATAATAAATTTTTACAGTGTAACAGCTTGTGTTTTCTATATGTCAGAAATGTTTAAGACAGAAACATAATGAGGTTTCTGTCTTAATTGATAAATATGAACACATGAACACCTGAGGAAGCAACTGAAGAATATAAATAAGCTATAATAAATAAATAATAAACTCTGTCCAGTATAATATATAACCATTGTGTGTGTGTATGTATATATATATATATATATATATATATATATATATATATATATATAAAACTTATTACAGCAGAGAAAGTGGTCGTATTTTTAACATCTTTCAGGTAAGATTTTTAACATCTTTCAGGACCTTCTGTCTGTTGATCAACCAATAATTGGTACCTTAGTGCAAGAGATTTCACACAAAGAAAGAAAATATCCCATCACTGACCCTTCTCATAACACTAACCTCTCTAGCCTTTCACAACTTTTCATCCAAGTTGTCTAAAATGTGTGCAAATCTTTACTCATTGATTGATGATCAGACCAGGTTGGTGTCGATACCTCACACTGATCTCAGTCCTCAGATTGCACTGTGGCCTGACGTGTGATGGGCTTGTGGGCTTTGCTCTGCTGTCTAAAGCAGCTGTCCGAACTCAGACACTGAGTGGTCTCTTTCAGGTCCTCCAGGCTGGAAGTCTCGCCATGTGGTCCAGCAAAAGACTGGGAGTGTTTCCCTGTGTTTCACAGGAAGAAATGGAGGATGAGAAGAAGTGTGTAAGACCAGTAGATACAAATAATAAACTGAGCTCTATAGTGCATATCAGATATCTATCCTAAAGCTAATGAAATAAAATTCAACTGCAGGTCAATATAAAATATCATTTTAGAATCCACGTTCCAGTGACACTACAATGTCGTTGTGTGTGTGCTGTGTATGTGTGTGAGTGGACGAAGGAGAAACACTCACGCCAGTGACACTACAATGTCGTTGTGTGTGTGCTGTGTATGTGTGTGAGTGGACGAAGGAGAAACACTCACGCCAGTGTTGCCTAGAAGCATGTCTCTGGATGCGACAGCTTTTAATTCGGCGAGCAGCAGCTTTATGCAGATACACAGAGTTCTTCATGATGGCAGGCAGCTTGGCCTCGATCTCTGCAGCACAGATACACTCCTCAAAGAACTCTGAAAGAGAGAGAGAGAGAAAGAGGAGGAAAAAAACAGGACTCAGATAGCAAATGAATTCAAAAGCAAAGAAAAGGTCACATCTTCACATTTAACGTTTCAAGTGCAACTTCATGTGTAACTTCACTTATAGGGCAAAACCTTAAACTTCACCTTCGTGGGTGACATTTTAAAGATTAAAAGCATCATCACCTGCTACTGAACAAAATGGGCTTTATGTCTTGAAATGTCTGTGTGTTTTATTGGGGCAAATCGCATGCCCAGTTGCTCAGGACAAGCAAATTACATATCCAGGCTTTTTATTCACGGTTTATTTAATTCATCAGTTTTATTATTCACAGTTGCCTGGCAGACAAGCAGGTTCAGTCAGCTGTTGGTATAATGGTTACAAGTTTTATTTATTTATTTATTTATTTATTTACTTGTCTAAAAACCACAGGATGAAAAAAATGCTACTGTACACTGACTTTCACAAAAGAAAACCTTTCATTTGATATGTTTGTTTAAACATACCCCCAACTGATTAATATGCTTTATAAAACATATATAAAGCAAAAACTGTTCTATAACTCGAATGCTCGTACAACACAGTCATCTCGCATATAAACACTTCACAGAGCAAAAATGAAGACAAACCCAGACTTAAATACCATCTAACATGTGACAAAATAGCACTACAGCTCACAGCTTGAAATGTTAGCCACAAACTTTCTGCTTGAGGATAAAGTCTGACTACATAAAGTCACGCTTCTCAGGGATTTTATATATTAATATATAAATACATATTAATACATATAATTGGCTTGTTATAATTTTGAGTCAAATTATGTTCATTGTTGTTTTTTAGTCTACTTAACTAGGTTTCAGGGAAAAAACATATCATGGGACTGCTTAAACATTTAATCTTTCACTTGCCTGGTGGGCGAGTTAATAAATTTCTCATTTGCCCACCTCTGTTTACTGAGGGAAAGATGAGGAGAGCTTTAAAAATGCTGAAAGCAGGAGTGCTATTAGAAGCAATCTCAGGAATTCTGTTGATGTACATTTTCCATAATCATATCATATTGCAGCATATTTCCATTACTTTCGGATTGAGAGAGTAGACGATATGTTTAACCTTTAATCTGGGTTTAAATCAGGAATTTGATATTAACCCTTACTTATAATGCGGGTATCTAGTGAAGTTCTGTGACTATACTGACTATAAGTATGACTTGTTGTTTTTACTTGGTTTTCCTGCTTGGTTCCTTTTTCCTCTTTGTTAGTAGTTAATAGGTTAAATTAAGGAATTCAACACAACAAGGTATACTGTTATAGGAAAATAATCAACATCAGGGTGATGTGATGTAGCCAAACATGAAGAGGAGTCACTGTTAGCACCCCAAATTTGAATGTTTTCTGATAACAGCATGTCGTGCAGTGTTATAGAAAATGAATCAACACTTTCAAATGAAACAGATTTGAGAATTCAACAGTTAAAATAGTATGCAATGAAGCAATGAAATGGAATCAATTCAGCCATTTTGAAAAAGATCTCATAACTAGAAATGTAGAAAGGGCTGTTTCTGAATCTTTGGGGGGCAAAGCAAATGTATATACAGAAAAAAAATAAATAAATGCATTCTTATGGGGCCCCCTGGTGGCTCAGAGGCCCTAAGCTACTCCATATACCACTTATAGTATCTAGAAACAGCCTGACTATAAATATTAACACGTGATTTTGAGCATGCTCACTGCGGAGGTTGCTGACGTCTCCTATCATCCTCTCATCTCTCTCTCGGCTGCGCTCCAAACAGTTCAGACCCTGTTCCAGGTTCTTCAGGGCCTCCTCAGCCATCTTCAGCCTGCGTTCAATCTCTGCCCTGGACTCCATCTCAGCCTGGACCCACACACACACACACACAGATACATTACTTACATGACATAATTATATAGACCCAAAGGAAGATGTGTGGAATATATATATATGATATAGATGAGCGATGTTTCACTGGAGAGAAGGACGATGCAGTGGAGTGTGGAGATGAACCATTGATTTTTTATCGCTCAGGAGTAACTTAATGATAATGGATATGTGTGCAGAGAGAGGAGACAAAGAGAGAGAAATGAGAGAAGAGAGATTCTATGAAATTTAATAGCAGAAAAGGTTGTGAGAAGCATGCATGAATGCCATCACTCACGTTTGCACACAGAATCAAAGACTCTGCATTTGATATGAAAACATTTATCTTTATTCAAATTACCTTTGAAAAAATGTTTAGAATTAGTTTCACACTAATACATGTAACCACTGTGGTTTTTATTTTCTGCAGTCGAGTATAATGCGTAGGGGATTTTACTGACTGAGTAAATATCAGGTGTTTGTGCAAAATTCTGCACACACAGCACAAAATGAAGAAATTTAATTTCTACCAACGAGGCATTAAATGTGTCAGGTTTCAATGACATTCCTCAATTATCACAAGTTAGAAAATTAAATAAATAGTTGAAATGGTTTTCTTTTCTGAATGTGATATTTGTCATACAGTATGCTGGACATATGTCAGAAATGAAGAATGGCAAAACAACAACAACAACAACAACAACAATAATAATAATAATAATAACAATAATAATAATAATAATAAATGTATATTATCAAGTCAGTACAAAAAAACATTTTAGATTTCCATACATTAGTTTTCCAGCACAAAATGAAATGTTACAGAAAAATGTTTGTAAAGAAAGCAGCATATTACCTAAGAGACCACTTTTCAGACAAAAAAAAAAAAAAAAAACATAATGAAGGCTGCTGGTTTTTGCTGCCAAAGTAAGAAGCAAGTGTGACAGTCAAAGTCTCCAGAAGAACTGTGGCTGGTTCTGCAAGATGCTCAGTAACACTTACAGCTCATTTCCTCATAAAACTGCACACACTGTACCTGAGACTACTAATATGTTTAAAAGGTCGTCACACCAAATATTGACTTTGTTTTATTTATTATTGTTTGCTGCTCTTTATAGTATTTTTAATGTAAAACCCTTTAATTTCATTATTTTTGAAGGAATATTTGTTCTGCAGCATTTCTTTGCAAGTACTATATATATATATATATATATATATATATATATATATATATATATATATATAGCTTTTGTTAGTGGATTCAAGGCAAATAGCTTCCTACTGCTCACACCTGTATCACTGCTCAACACAGCCAGAGTGCTTTCTCTCCACTGTGTTTTTTGCCTCAAGGTGCCATATAGATGAAGCAGTTATTCGTAAATGTCCCTCTTACTCACCTTGAGCTCAGCTTCGGCCTGCTGTTTATCAGCTGTTAGCTGACTGAGGGACTTCTGAAGCGCTTGAGCCTGAGTTGAGTAAAACTCTCTCTCCTCCTGCAGCACATGAGCTCGCTGCTCATTCTCTTTCAGCCTGCAGAGAGAGACACAGAGCAGCTCTCACTCAGCACGCACATCCATACGCCGAGGAGAGTGTTGTATTCAATTATATAGCCCTGCTGGGATTCACACTGTACACTATTCATTATATAATTCATTATTACAGGTGTTTTCACATGCTGTAATCATTCCTGCAAACATAATGAAGAAAATCCTACGAATCCCCATAATGCACTTCGATTTTTATTTGTAGGAAATATAGCACAGAGCACAAATTCAGACGCGAATGATGCACTAAACATTTATCATCTTTTATTCCGCAGTGCTGTTGAATTCTCAAATCTGACTGGTTAGAAGGTGTTGATTAATTTTCTATAACAGCAGCTCTGGCAGTTGTTCCGGCTGTAATCAAATCACAGGTTTATATTAATGAGCTTGTTCAAATATGTTACTGTTTCTATAGTAACAGCTAATTCACAGGGAGTTGTATGGCTGACGCTTCATATAATCTAAGTCTAATATTAAACAGGTTTAAACATTTGCTGTTATTTAACAAATAAAAAATGTATAATAGTTGATGTGGTGAAGTTTTCTGTAATAAGACGTTTATTTAACATTTACGGAGGGAGACTCCAGTGTCAGTACCTGAGATATATTTAAAAAAAGCATGACATGGTATAATAGATGTTAAGAACATAAGACCATTTTCCTTTAGTAAAGTCCTCATTTCAAGTCATTCTTCGAAATAATTAGTATTAAAGCCATTGGCCAGATACAGCTGTAAATAAATCAGAGGTCCTGAATGCTATAAATACCTGAGGTAGATTGCAGGGCAGCACAAACCCTTCTAAAGCATAATTAACCAACACAAAAGGGCTTTACTGTCATGCAAGTCATTCCTAGCCTCAAGTCAGTCTATATCCTCACTGCTGTGCTCTGCTCATTGGTGTCACTGATCAATATGATGTTCGTTTGCAAATCAATAGATATTTCCACTTAGCAGCCTCCAGCCTCCATTAACACTGGGGTAGCCCTCAGTCAGGCATATAGGCTCATTCCTTCACATGTGGTTTAAAGCATACTTTATAACACAACATGCATTCTACTGAATTATTCAGTACTGAATTAATGGTGAGCAAAAAAAAAAGCTTTGAGAAATTTTCAGATATTTTCAATATACTAATTTGTCTGCTAAAATACTATACTAGGAGGTAATATTAGATTATATTAGATGAGATTAGATTCAACTTTACTGTATTTTGAGCCGAGTACAAGTTGAAAACCAACAGTTAGCGTCTAACCAGAAGTGCAGAACAGCAAGCCGCATTAAGTGTAAAGTGCAAAGAGACAATGAGGTAGGATGCCAGTAAAGTGCAAGTGACATGCAATTGGCATGATATCAACAGTGCGAATGAAATATAAACCAGGAAAGAAAAAAAAACAGTGCAAATTGCATGATGTGTGGAAATGAGTCTGGATTAGAGTAATAAAGACAGTAATGAATATACTAAAGGCTTGTCATCATTTACTGAAACTAGTCGTTATATGAAGGCAAAATGATGGTCTGTTTAAGAAATAAAACACTCGGGCGAAGCGGAGTTACTGTTACTGGTAGGACCTCAAGGTTGACTACATATCAAGAGTTTGACTCCTCTTACACAACATGCTAACATTTTTTATTTCTTTATGTAAGAACGACATGTTTTATTTAATTATAGTTACAATTAACGTTGTAGAACATCTTTTCTAATAGCAGCTATAAACAGACTCTCTTTTTCCCTCATCAGTTTCTCTCTTTCTTTCTTCTCTCTTGAAGTTAATAAGACGCAGCTTTTCATGTTACTAAGAAACTGAGAAAGTCTTCTGAAAAACTTATTTTGCTGCAGTTTTCCCTCTGACTGATACTAAGTGCTAACACTGGAGACACCTTCCAAACATGTTAAATAAATGACTCCTGACTGAAAACTTCACAGTAGCAACGAACACATTTTTAATCCCTTTATGTGGAGCTGCTGAAATAGAAAATTAATCAACACTTTCTGACCAACCAACATCCAGAATTCAACAGTGCTGTATTAAAAAAAGCCATTACATAAAGTTAATATCATATTCACTTTGACGTATGATATCATTTAGATATCATTTAGATATGTATGATATATGATATGATATGTATAGACGTATGATATCATTTAGATTTTTTTAACATCTAAACAATATATTATTTGACCATTTTTGTTGCTTGTGATACATGTCTTTTTTTTTTTTTCATTTTATATAAACTCCATGGATTTAAAAAAATATATTATATAGAATTAGATACAAATAGAGAACACATGATGAGTTCAGGAAAAAAAAAAATCAGCATCAAGCCTTCTGTTATTTTTTTTTATACCTCTCTTCTGCCTGCTTCTTTTCACAGAGTAGACACTTCATGTGCTCCTCGATGTTTCTCAGGTTGCCCTGTAGCTGCTCCTGTGGTTTTGGGTATGTAGGATCAGGAGCAGAAGCCTGATTTCCAGAGTCAATCCCATCCATCCCTTTCTCTCTGAGCATATCCAGAGTACGCTGCTTCTCCTTAGACAGCTCCTGAGCAGTAACAGACACAAGCCCTAAACGCTGAAGCACTTAAACTAAGCCTAGTGCTCACTTAAAGAAATCCCAAAACAGTAACTCGCCTCAGATGTGTAGATTTCCTTATATATATATATATATATATATATATATATATATATATATATATATATATATATATATATATATATATATATATATATATATATATATATGGAGTTAATACTCAGTAGTAGTATCAGTAAGTCAGTAATTCTGATCAGTTTTTTTAAAGCAGTTCCAGGAAGCTGTGTACCTCAAGAGACCGCTGTAGTCGAGTGGTCAGACTGTTAAGCTCTTCTTTCTCAGACTCGACTCCTTTCAGCGACCGAGCTGTTCCATCCAAATCCCTAAAAACACACTACAGCATTACAGCAGCGTCAAAAAGCCATTACTAATACAAACACTAATACAGAAATGTCTTTGATTCATAAAGATGTTCTGCAACTCATATGAGGGACTTCATCAGTTTCACTTCAGTACCCTGATACACTCTTCGCATGCGTGGCGAAACATATCTTCATGACTCACTACTTCAAGACATATCTACACATCCTGCGTAAGTGTGCCATTTTTTAAAATCATTATGACATCATACATTTCATTTAAATGTATCCTAACAATAGTGTTCATTTCCATCGTCTCTTACTGATGAATACTGATATACTTTTATGTGTTTTGATTTATCACTGCTATAGTTTTCAGTACATAAGGAAAGTATTATTTTTATTATAAAAATATTTTTAGGAAATTATTATATTCCTATAACAGCACATTCTGAAGTGTTTTATACATCTTATACCACAGCAATTTGTTAACGATTAACATTTTTAATTAATTACTAAATACGATGTCTTATTATTTATACATTATATTTACATTTAATGTTATGAAACTTCTGTGAAACAAGATAGTTCTTGCTATCACTTATGCTATAGTAGCTATAAACAGTTATTCTCAGAAAAGACTCTCTCTCTTTTAGTTATTGAGACAAAATACGCAGGCTTTTCATGATACTGAGAAGCGCAGTCTTTGGTCCTGAAGACTCTACCATGGCGGAAAACTATTGACGAAGTGTTGACATTGAAGACCCTTCTATAGATGCTAAATAAAAATCACAATTTCAACTAACTGTTAAATAACAACACATTTTAAAATAAAACTCATTACATTTAAAAATGGAATATTTTAGCCTTAGATTATGTGGAGCATTCAGCGAGATCCTGTGAACGAGTTATTACTATAGATATGATAACAGATTAGAACACATGCATTATAAAGCTATGATTCGAATGATCAGAGCTGCTGTTATAGAAAACTAATCAATATCTTCCGACTAATCAGAATCGTGAATTCAGCAGCATTGTGCAATAAAGGGTAAAGAAAAACATGAAACTAATTCCATGCAGCGATTTACACAGACTGTGGCGTACCGCTTGATCTGCTCCTGCTCGGCTCTAAGCTCCATCAGCACCTCCTCAAACCTCTGCTTCTCTTGCTCCAGCACCTGATTCAGCCGTTCCAGTTCCTACAGTGTGTTTGCACACACACGCACACGCACACACACACACACACACACACACACACACACACACACACACACACACACACACACACATCCTCAACTACATAGAGATGGTAATTCACCTGCTACTCCTACCTTGTACCTGCACATTTTGGGCATTTTATCAGGTAAACCTACAACACAGATCACTTTGTCATGTACAGTTACAGACTGTAGAACGTAGCTAGCAGCAGTTACATGTGTATGGTCAGCGAAGGTCATACAGTGGTCTCTTACCACTGGTGGATTGGGTAGAAGTGGGCTGAGAAATTATCCATAGCATCAGATGGACTATGGTCAGTAATTGTATACCTACAAAGTGTACTTATATGGCTAGATACATACTATGTGGATACACACTTCAAAATTAGCATCATAGCACGTGAAAATATCTTGCATATAGTCAAATTTATCTAGAATTTCCTACTTTAAGATGACCATGAACTAAATATAAGATTATTCAACATAAGATATTTCTAATCATTTTTAATAGATACGCCACTGATATGATATACCCAGTATCAGTATCAGGCCAATACCAGTAAAAATGGTGGATTGGATATCAAAGAATCATATAGAATATCATATCAGATATTGTATCCTGTAACAAATGATCCAAGCAATGATTGGTATTGGATTTGGAGAACAAATTTATTTTTGGAACTGGAAAGGTTTATGTATAAAGAGACTTGACTGTTTTTTTTTTTTTCTTTTGTGAAGATCGATTTGATTATATTTATAATTCATATGTTATTATATTTGTTATATTTAGAACATAAGCGATTTTTGAGTTTAAATGTGAAGTGCCAAAAAAAACAGGTTAAAGCTTAGTAGTTTTTAAAGAAAACAATATTAATTATATAGTTAATAAAAAAACAATATACTCAAGGTTTCAGTATCAGTATCGGGAAGAAAGTGGTATCTCGCTATCTCTAATTTATACTAGTATCAAGCCTTACATTTTCTTTATTCTATTGGCAGATAATGTTCCTTTTTTTCTAGAAATAAATGCTTAGAAAAATAGCTAAAGCATCTGCCAATAGAACAAGACTATTTCAAATCTAGAAATAGGTTTACTAATCTTATACTTATTTTACTGTAATCAAGGAAATACTAGATACATTGGACGATATTCAATATTCAATTTGATATTTCCGCTTGATAAAATGCCATTTTTAATTTTTTTTATCAATAAATTCACAAGACCAACAGACAACATGCAAAATAAAAATCTCTCTCTCTCTCTCTCTCTCTCACACACACACACACACACACACACACACACATACACCTCATTCGCCATGCATTCAAAGATGGATGTAAATCCACAAGCATTATTAATACAAAGACAAATTTGCATCCATATGATTATAAGAATTTGTATGAGAAAAATGAGAAAAATAAGGATTTTTGGCAGCATAAAACACATTTTAAATGCATAGAAGCTCAGCAAATACAAGTGCATACTTACACTGACTTTTAAAAAAAAAACAAAAAAAAAACTGGCAACTCGGTGTGTGTAAGTCTAAAATAAATAACAGCCTGTAACTAACCGCCTTCTGTTCTCTCTGTAAGCTCAGTTCTTCAGTCTCCTCCATGAGTTTATCTGAAGAAAAACATGCACAGGTATAGAGTTTTATAATTAAAGTCATTATCAGTCTTAACTGACTGTAGGTGTGTATGAATGTATTATTCTCAGTGTTCCTTTTTTTTATGAACATTAGGTTTTGCTCACAGCAAGATGGGAAACTGATATGTTTTAAAACCTATTTGAACAATATCAGTGGAACATATAGCGTTTGTGAGGCACTGCTATGAAATGTAATCGAGTTCATCTCTGATACTGATGCATCCATAAGCCTCACCCAGGTACTCCTGTTTCTCTTTGGCCAGCTGCAGTCCCTGAGCCTCCAGACTCTCAATCATAGCCTCGCCTAGCTGGGCATTCTTCCAGGTGCTGAAAATATATCACCACATTACAAATTACATAACATACACCGTTAGTATCCTATATGTCTTGCTCTTCAAGCTGTATACTGCAGTAATATAGTTTTGCCAAATAATAAGTTTATATAAGATTATATACTTTCTTTAATATATAAATATGTTAGGAGCATGCATTTGGTATTGTTTGAAGAAAATTTCTGGAAGAACATTACTGTATATTCTGATTTATTTCAGTTACATACAAACATTTGCCTAAAACTGGGTTTGTATCAGTTTAAACCAGTTTTTAATTAAGTATTTTGAATAAGTATGATGAAATAAAAATAGTTCTTGCTAGTGAAGTCAGATTTTTGGACCCATCTATATACATTTGAGTGCAAAGAATTGCCAAAAATCATTATCTAGCCAAAAGTATGTGGACACCTGACCATCACACCCATACATGGGTCTTCCCCAAACTGTTCTAGCATGATAATGCAAGTGCCATAAAGACATGGCTTTCCAAGGTTGGAGTGGAAGAACTCGAGTGGTCTGCACAGAGCCCTGACCTCAACTCCACTGAACACCTTTGGGATGAATTGTAAGGCTGACTGCGTGCCTGGACACCTCGTCCCCGACTTCAGTCATGCTCTTGTGGCTGAATGAGCACAAATCCCCACAGCCATGCTCCAAAATCTAGTGGAAAGCCTTCCCAAAAGAGTGGAGGCTGTTTTAGCAGGATAGGGGGTACCAACGTAGGAATGGGATGTTCAGCAAGCACATATGAGTGTCATTGGTTGGGGGTCCACATACTTTTGGCCATATAGTGTATCATAACATACACTTATTCATTCATTCATTCTCTGTAAGTGCTTTCTTCTGGTCAGCGTCACGGTTGGATCCGGAGCCTATCCCAGGAACAGTAGGGATGATGCGAAACTACACTCTGGATACCCAATTTCTAAATCTTAGCCAGTCCACCTGCTAGTATGTTTTTGGGCGGATACCGGAGAACGCAATGGAAATCCACCTGGTCACAGGGAAACGGTGCACAGAAACTCAATGCAAAGACAGTACCCCAAGCTATACACTATTTGGGGGCCCCTAAATGGCACAACAGGAAAGCATTTACCCTATTGCTGGGGGATTGTGAATCCCGACATTGCCACAGCCATCTGTCGCTGAAAGTCAAGAGTGCTCTCTGAATGGGAATAATGGCATTACTGGCTCTCCTCTGTCAATCAGAGCAACACTAGCCAATCACAAGTACCTTTGATCTCATGTATGCGGAAGAGGGTAGATAGCGCTTTCCGCTGAGTGTGGCCTTGTAAATGAACAACAGTTTGAAAAGAAGTGCAAAAACAATAGCTTGTTCACAATTACTCTGTAGGTTGCGGCGTGACAGGAGAGAGTTAGCTCGTGGATGGGAATTGATGAACTGTGCAAATGAAGGCTAAATGTCTTGCTTGTATAAAATAAATGCATTTTGTTCGTCATTTTGCCCTAAAGGTGCTCATGATGGACTGGTGTGTCTGCTCTTCACCTTGTCCCCAGTGTTCCTGGAATAGGCTCCAGATCCATTGCAACCCTGCCCTGGATAAAGCATTCACTGAAGATGAATGAATGAATGAATGAATGAATTTTGTCCTAAAGGTATGCAAACCTTACGCTTAACTGTATGCATTTAAGTACTAAGGCTCACACTTTTCCTGACTCTTCCAGCATCTCCAGCCATTGGCACTGCTCTGACTCTGACTCTGCTGCTAACACTATGTCTCCCTGTGAAGGATGATAAGAGCAGAGTTAGTAACAAAATGCTGTAGAATTTCTGGTCTTGTGCAGTTTTTTTTAGATGCCTTAGGGTAAACAGGAGAATGGATCATACATTAAAATCCTCATGGTTGATAACCATGGCAAAAGGCATGCCTTGTTCCTCCCTTGGCTCGACCACACATCCGCCTAGAGGAATAACTCCCTGTTAAAACAACATGGTCAGTCAGTAAAAAAGAAACAGACAACAGACTGGAGAGAAGAGGAAAATAACACAATATTAGCACCAACTGTTTTTCAGATTTTGGATTGAATTTCAGAATGGAAATCAGACGCTTACCTTTGGATGAATGTTGAAGTATCTGTTAGCTTCAAAGTTTCTTTTCTCATTCTCAGCATAGTAGAGCAGGAAGCTGTCTTTGATAATGAAGAATCTATTCAATTAAAAAAAAATAATGAACCAGGTCGAATGTTACATTTTCCCTGATCAGCCATAACATTGAAACCACCTGCCTAATATTGTATAGGCCCCATTTGTGCTGCCAAAACAGCTCTGACCCGTCGAGGCATGGGCTCCACAAGGCCTCTGAAGGTGCACTGGCACCAAGACATTAGCAGTAGATCCTATAAGTCCTGTAAGTTGCAAGGTGGGATCTCCATGGATCGGACTTGTTTGTCCAGCACATCCCACAGAGGCTCGCTCAGATTGAGATCTGGGGAATTTGGAATCCAAGTCAACACCTTGAACTCTTTGTCATGTTCCTCAAAACAAATTTCTGAACAATTTTTTGCAGTGTGGCAGGGTACATTTTCCTGCTGAAAGAGACCACTGCCATTAGGGAATACTGTTGCCATGAAGGGGTGTACTTAGTCTGCAACAATGTTTAGGTAGGTGGTAGATGAACCTACCCAGGACCTAAGGTTTCCCAGCAGAACATTGCCCAGAGCATCACACTGCCTTTGCCTGCTGGCCTTTTCCCATAATGCATCCTGGTGCCATCTCTTTGCCAGGTAAGTGATGCACATGCACCTGGCCATCCACATGATGTAAAAGAAAATGTGATTCATCAGACCAGGCCTCCTTCTTCCATTGTTTCATGGTCCATTTCTGATGCTCACGTGCCCATTGTAGGCGCTTTCAGCAGTGGACAGAGGTCAGCATGGGCACTCTGATCGGTCTGTGGCTACGCAGCCTCATACGCAGCAAGCCGCGATGCACTGTGTGTTCTGACACCTTTCTATCATAGCCAGCAATAATTTTTTCAGCAATTTGTACTACAGTATCTCTTCTGTGGGATCGGACCAGACGGGATAGCCTTTGCACCCCATGCGCATCAGTGGGTCTTGGGCATTAATTTGATTAATTTGAGATTAATTTGACCTTAATCTCACATTTGTAGAGAAACAAATCTTTTTTGCTATGTGTAATTTATGTTCTACTTATTTTAGCTACAATTTGCCTTTCATTTGGGCATTTCTACTACAGTGCTGCTGAATTCTTGATTGGTCAGAATTGATTCATTTTCTATAACTGCAGCTCTGACAATAGTGCTGATTGCAATTCTAATTACTACCTTATATTATGTATTCGTTTTAATCATTTCTATAGTAAAAACCCATTCATAGTGACTTTTATGTCAGACACTCCATATAAACAGTTTTAAAAAAAACCTTTGTAATCATTGATATGTTAAAATTCTCTGTGATGAGCCATTTATTTAACATTTATGGAAATTGTCTCCGGTGTAACTTTAAGTTTTCCACTACTTCAGGACAGAAGAATTACCTGTTTCTCAGGAACATTATAAGCTGCATTGTTTTTCTGTTTAACTTCTAACTGGTTTTGTGGACGTTCTATAACATTAAATCAATACAGCAGTTCTTCTGACTGATCAACTTTACCCTGTGAGGAAACATTTCTATCCTGCTGGGAGTGATCTCTTCCAGGATGACCCTGCCCCCATCCACAAGGCACAAGGGCTCACTGAATGAGTGAGGTTTAATGAGGATGAAAAGGATATAAATCATATGCTACGGACTTCACAGTAACCACATCTCAATTCAACTGACCACCAATGGGGATTTTTTTTTTCAAGTGACATATTAGACAGCACTCTTTACCACCATCACAAAAACACCATCTGAGGGAGTATCTTTGGGAAGAATTGTGCTCATCCTTCCATTACAGTTCCAGAGACTTATAGAATCTGTACAAAGCTATTCTGGAGGCTTTAGGTTGTTTTTTCCATTAATATGTCACCCCTCTGTATTAAATCAGTGAGTGATTGTAAGTAATTTATTAATATGCTTTATCATGCAAACTGTTTAGTCGGTATGAAGCACATTAAGATTTTGGGGTCCAATAAAAAGTGCTGCATAGATGAAGATGATATTTATTATTTTTATTGTTCATCTACATATCAATCTTTACAATCTAGATTATAAATCCTAATTTTTTTTGTATCAGTTTTAGAATTAAAAGCACCAGGATCAATAATGCACTTCAGGTACTACGCAAGTAATAATGATGTATACACTTTCCCCTACTCTGTTCTAGGATGGATCGAAAAAGCTGTATATTTGCTCAGTACTTCCACTGAGTCCTACTGCATGACTCATCATGTCTAGGAATAAACCCATAATAGTTCTACTATCAAGAGAATAAAATCTGTGAATTAACCAGTACCATGAACAACATGCTCCTATATTCCTATAACTCCTATATTCATTAAAATGTTCAGAACAGCAAGCATTTAAAATCAGTACAGACTGTAAAATAGTAATACACCCAACCCCTTTTCTCGACAGGAGATGAGATGAGATCCCCACTGTACCTTCGAGCCCATTTAGCTGATGGTCTTCCGGAGGATCTTTTCCACAGCACGCCACGCAGCTGCACTTTCCTGCTGACGTCTGGGATGCTAGAGTCCGGCTGCTCCATGGAGATCCAGGAAGGAAATAAAAAGGGGCTTGGAGGAGAAAAAACACGGCTGTCGTTTTCAAAGAAGTGGGTGGAGGGGTTAACATTAGCAGAAGAGAGTCTAAAGCACACTCATGCTCACACACACGCACACAAAGCCAATTAGGGAACTTCCAATAACTCAACAAGGCAGAATGATGTGGACGTCAATAGAGGCATCGGATATGTAAAAGCAAAAGAGCAAGAGGGAGAGAGCAGCGTATGGCTGAGTTTCTAAATCTGAAAGATGGTCAATAGATGTCTCATATGACACTTATTTAGATTACTTGCAATAGTCTTCTCAGTTTAATCAGTGCGACTATAGAAACGCTCACGCTGCCTACAAAAGAGCAATAGTCCACTTTCCCAGTGCATTAATCTGCTTTAAGGCTTTCTGCATGTCAGGTTCACAGCATTATAGCTGTTTTTCACTGATGCACATTAGGGACAGACAGGCAAGCCATCACAGCTTGTTTATACTGAATACATGCTGCAGAGCTAAGAGTACTTGATGTAATCATTCAGCGGAAACTAAAACCTGCATGCAGACTTGTCGAGAGACATAAAAAAGGTGCTTCGAAGTCCTGCATAACAGATACCAGGTATCCATGGATCAAACGTGGCCAACATCTTTATTTATACAAAAATATGACACGAAGGAAAGCGGTTTAATCATTTAGGGGACAAGTAACACAAGCAAGTTAGCGAAATAAGTCAGAATCCACCTGGTGGAATGATATGAAAATCAGTCCTTAGATGTCCCCATTTTCCACATTTCCATCACTAGCACTTCTATCTTGCTTACATAGAAATCTGATTCTATAAGGAAAGCACAGAATAGACAAAAGAATGAAAGTGAGAAGTCATGCTAGTCTTTTTAATTTGGAGTTGGAGCATGCTGGAGACTCAGCAGTTCTCTGGTCTGATGAGACCTTTTAGCCTTGGCATAAAGCTTTAGGTTTGGTGGAAACTCATCACTGCAAATCATCCTGAGAACACAATTCCCACAGTGAAGCATGGTGGTGGTAGAATCATGTAATGGGGAAGCTTTTCATCAGCAGGGACTGGGAAACTGGTTAGGATTTGGGTCCAGATGGATGGAGCCAAATACAGGGATACTGAGGCAATGAACATAAAAGTGCTAACTACCAAACTAGTTAGCTCTCTCGTACATGCTTTGCTCTCCAATATTTCATACTGATTAATGTGAGCTGCTTGAAGAAACATATGAGGGCCGTGGTCATCACAGGTTACGCTCATCTTCATCTTCTTCATCATCATCGTGCTCTTCCTGAGCAAAGTGATTAATAATTAACTTGTATGACTGGCTTATAATAGAACTCATAAGTACAGTACAGTGCTGATAAAACAACAAATCCCTGACTGAGGCAATATTAAACAAGCATAATGCTACATACTGCATTATTAGCTTGGTATAGTTGCAAGCTAATGGTTAGAGAGTCGGACTTGCAACCCGAAGGTCGTGGGTTTGAGTCTCAGGTCCGGCAGGGATGGGAGGAGGGATGGGAGGGGGGAGGGGGGAGTGAATGACCAGTGCTCTCTTCCACCCTCAGTACCACGACTGAGATGAGACCCTTAAACAAGGCACCGAACCCCCAACTGCTCCCCGGGCGCCACTGCAAAAAAAAAAAAAAAAAAAAAAAAAGGCTGCCCACTGCTGTGTGTGTGTGTGTGTGTGTGTGTGTGCGCACTTGGATGGGTTAAATGCAGAGCACAAATTCCGAGTATGGGACACCATACTCGGCCACACGTCACTTCACTTATCTCCATTTTTCAATCAATCTATGAACTAAGAATGCACAATATGGACAATATATAATGCAATATTTTAAACAGGTAAAGCAGTGATGTGTGAATGGCCTGCATAAATTTCATAACAACAAATATCACAAAACTGCGTTATTGCAAGTTCGCTATTGAATTCTTGCATCTGATTGGTCGGAAGGTGTTGACTGATTTTTTTATAACATCAGCTCTGTCAATTTATATTAATGTGCTTGTTCTGGTAATGTTATTGCTTCTATAGTAATAGCTAATGGCGAAAGCTCCACTTTTAACAGATTATATATATATTGCATTGTGCTGTTGCCACATGATTGGCTGATTAGATAACTGCATGAATGTGCTGGTGTTCCTAATAAAGTGGACAGTGAGTGTACATTATAAGCCTATGGTCCTAACGTATGAATCTTTAAATCTTTGCTTTGACACACTCAGACTTAATAAACTGACAAAACCAGAAATTATGCCAAAATTCTACTAATTTTCCAGGCCTACATGGTAATGTGTGTAGTATACGGAGATTATATTAAACGTGTCTAAATAAAACAGGCTGTTTCCTTCTCACTAGAAATATTTTTCCACAAAACAATGCAGACTCATGAAAATGTAGCATTCTTGTGATTCAATGTAAATTTATTACATTCCCTTACCCATCACTTGAATCAACCCCATTATCCTTGCCAATATTAACTGTACTAAAAGCCCGAGTATAAACTCAGTACAGGAGGGCTACAAGTGAAGTTTTCATTAAGCTCATCTGAATGTTATTTGTACACAATGCATTATATACAGAGGCTCTGCTTTGAGCAGGCACCACAATAATTACAGTAAAAGCATCCCACCCTGACCACATCAGCAGAGCTCTGAGATGCTTCTCAAAGTGAACAGCAGCTGAATGTGAGTGACACATAACATGCACAAACAAGTAAAAAGCTTGAGCAGTTCCTTCGAGCCAACCAGCTTCACCATAATTTAAACTGTTATTAAAATAGCCGGCATGGTAAATAATTATACACCATTCTACCACTCGTTACCTCTTTTAACACGGCCTATGGTCCCTCTTGTGTATAAAAGCCTTGCATTGTTTCGGTTTTTCACCACCAAAAATAGACACCATTTCTGTTTCACTATTACATTTAAAAATGAAATATTAAAAAAATTTGGCAGATTAGAAAATAGATATTAAGTGGATGCTGTATAGCGACTAAACCTAATACTCTTCCAGAACTATTTGTTCAAGATGATAAGTTAAACAAAAAAAATTCCTCCTCCATTAATTAGCACAGAAAATACTATCAACCACAAGCTGTATGCTGGAAAAACTCTATTGCTGCACAAATGTCTACATGTTATGACCATACTGCTCAGATATGGACTCTAATCTGAAGCTCAGATGACTAACACTATAAGTGAACAACCAAGATAAACTGCCATTCCTTGAATCCATACTGTTGTGCAGAGAAACAAAAAAATCAGAAAGAAAACATGGAATCATATAGTCATAATAAAAAGTCTCCATTATGTTCACTATGCATTACATTTTAAAAAAGTTGCAGTTCACTGTTACTTTTGTTAAAGAGAAACATTTCAGAACACAGAACTGGAGAAAAAGGGGAAAAAAAGTGTAGAGGAAGGAACAAAAAGCATAAAAAGCATGAACCTGTGGTGTCACTTGTTTATGTACGTTTAATGCCTGCTATCAGCACATAGCACTTTGGGGTTATGGTCATGTGATCACACAGTTGCCCCACAAGTCCATTTCTGTGCCACAGATCTGATCCATACAGAGAGGCATGATGAGATAAACCGGCCACCACTTTTAAAAGTCCCCTGTTCACAACAGTCTTTTTTCCCTTTTTAGTGGTGGTGGCCAACGGAGAGCACCAGAGGGATGAGGCAGCCTATGACGAGTGCCAGCACCTCCACCTTGCTCAGTCCTTTTCCTCCTCCAGCTGAGTGGCTGTGCCCGCCCATGCCTCCCACCTCGGGCAGGACGTGCACCGTGGCGACGTACAGGAAGGTGCCGGCAGAGAACAGCATGGCCACTCCTGTGGCGTTGACATCAGACAGCGCCTCTTTACTGCTCTGAATGGAGATAGGGTGGGGCAGAACAACGCAACAATTAAACAAGTGTTGAGTGTGCACATGCACATCATGCAGATATAAATCAGGGTGAACAAATCTTAAATGAATTCACAAGTCAGTGTGCTTGCTCAGAGACAATTAACTAGCCTAAAAAGCAGCAACTCATGTAACTCAAAAGTAGGGCAAGCTAATAACATGCGTTAATACAGACTATGGAAAGTAAGCAAGTATTTGAATCCATGAGAGGGTGCGACTTTATGTAGCCAAATTCTTTATCGTCTGGTGATGAAGCATCGTACACTATTTTGCCAAAGTACGTGGACACCTGACCAATCACATCCATATGTGCTTTTTGAACATCCCATTCTAGATTTAGTCCCCCTTTGCTGTTATAATAACCTCCACTCTTCTGCGAAAGCTTTCCACTAGATTTTGGAGCTTCTCTGTGGAGATTCAGCCACAAGAGCCTTAGTGAGGCCAGGCAGTGATGTTGGGTCAGAAGGTCTGGGCCGCAGTCGGCGTTCCAGTTCATCCCAAAGGTGTTCAGTGGGATTGAGGTGAAGGCTCAGGGTCAGGTGTAGGTCACTCCAGTTCTTCTACACCAACTTTGGCAAAGCGTATGTTCACTGAGCTTGCTTTGTGCACAGGGGCATTGTCATGCTGGAACAGGTTTGGGCCCCGTAGTTCCAGTGAAGGTAAATCTTTAAAGCTATAGCATATAAAGACATTCTAGACAATTGTCTTCCAAGTTTGTGGCAACAGTTTGGGGAAGGAACACATGGGTGTGGTGGTCAGGCATCCAGACACTTTTGGCCATATAGTGTATTTGCTCCGATGACAAAAATGCAGCAAGTCTTGGCGAACATTTAGGCTACAAGCTGTGGTGTTGTCACATCTCACAAAGATGTTATCTGAGTCTATCTAGTGTCTTCATTTTCACTCTGTGAAGTGTGTATATGTGAGGTGACTGCACGCTGTGCTTGCATTAGAGTTACAGAACCGTTTCTGCATTCACTGTTTCTACATCCTGTTCCTGGAAATTAAATAATTGAAACTAATATGCCTAGCACATGCCACAGCACCGAGTTGCTTTGCGCCATCAAAAAAGGAAACAAGCAAGCAGAGTTCGTTCGACAAATGAAGCACAAAATATATAAAATTATATATTATATAATACATATATACACACACACATACACTTTAAATTCTAAAAATTCTGAATTCATAATTTTGGTTTTCAATCTTTTTTTTTTTTTTGGTATTTTGTTCTTTCTTCATTTTAAATTGTTGTCTTGTAACTTTGAAATTTGAACTGTACAACAGAAGCACGTTTTCCTTTCTGTCATTCAAAAACCATGGCGGATGCAAATTTGTGCACCTGACTGTGTGTCGTCTGATGTTTGCTCATTTCCTTAATTTCAATACTCAAGCACCCAGAGGGAAAACAAGGTTGTAGCAGTGTTAACCTGTATTATTGCCTAGACATGCATCTCCAGCATGCCGCCTACCAATCAACTGATCTTGATGTCTCCTGGCGAATCTTACACCTTATTAGTTAATAATGCTGGTTGGTGGTAAAGCAGTTGTCGTTCTGAATCATTGTGTATACATACAGACATCTGCCACATACCAGTAGCTGGTACTGCTTGTATATTCCCACATAAGCTCTATTAGCTGTGACATGATTTCTTTTTACTGCCTCTATGGATTTTTCTTAAAAGTGTTTTGATGGAACAAACTGGTCATACACATTATATTTACAGAAACAGAGATCAAAACACACCACTAGAACCTGCAAGGCTTGAAATTTGATATAACAGGGTACTGCTGCACAAGACCCGTCACACTCCCATCCTTTTTTTTTTTTTTTTTTTTTTTAAACACAAATTTTTATACCCCAAGTTGCCAGTTTATTATGTAAGGAATAAAACATGACATGATGTGCTATTATAGAAAAATAATCAATGACAGGGTGGTGTGATGCAGCACAATGTGAAGCAGAGCTATGTTTAACACACTGAAGTTGATTATTTTCCTATAGCACCATATTCAAAGTGTTTTACTTTGGCTACGATTACACTGCTTTATTAATTAAAGAACCATACATCATACTTATCAATTTATAGTTACATTTAATGTTGCGGAAAGCCACGAAACAAATTAGTTCCTGTTATCTCTTACATTATAATGGTTTTATATATAACTATAAACGGTTGTTCCCTCATCAGCCTGTCATTTTTGGATTTCTTGAAGTTAATGAGGCAAAAACACAGCTTGTCAAATTACAGAGAATCTGTAAAGACTTTCCCATGGCAGAAAGCTTAAAGTTACAGCTTTATCTTGGATTGCTACAAAGCTTTGACACTGCAGACTCATTCCATAAAAGTTAAATGAATGTCTCCACACAGAAACCTTCATCATGACAAAAATGAAAAGTATTTCTTCGTTAAATAACATTTTTTTCAATCTGTTTATTACTGGTCTTAGATTATGTGGAGAGTGCACCAGACAAGTCCCCGTAAATTAACTGTTACTACAGAAACGATAATGTGTTAGATCAAGCGCATTAATATAATGATTTGAATTACAGCCAAACTAATGTCAGGGCCACTGTTATAGAAAAATAATCAGCACCTTAGATTTGAGAATTCAACAATGCTGTAGTATAAATACACCCTCCTCATACCTACCAAAAGTATATTATTAAATATGGTACTTATATACTTATTATATACTGCACTTTGTAGAAAATATAGACTGCTGCCCATAAGCTGCTTTACACAATTTGGTAGTGTCAAGTGTTAAGTCAAGTGTGTGTGTTTTTTTTTTTTTTTTTTTTTTTTAATTGGCATTCTTCTATATAGCCTGTATACATTGCAACAAAATGTCATTTCTCCAGGACCATGGTGTAATACACAACAGTTCACAAGACCACATAAAGTGCAATACACAACTTGTCTTACACTTGTCTTACACTGTTGTGTATTTGCACTTTATGTAGTCTTGTGTACTGTTATGTGTTGCATCATCACCCAGGAGAAACGACATTTCGTTCCAATGTATACAAGCGATATAGAGGAATGGCAATAAAAACCACCTGACTCAATCCGAGTGCATTAGACAATCAAACAAAAATAATGACAATGATGCAGATTAACAAAAATCGCGTATGTGCCTGATACACTTGTACAAGCAAAACACACACTACCATGCCAGGGTTACTGCTGTGCTGAGACGATCTCCTACCCAAATAATAACTGTTTAGTGATGTTCCCGCTCCACTGTATCTAATAAGCTGGTATTTCATTGCATATGTAACTGCATAATAACGGCCGCATGCCAAATAAAATGAAATGCACAGAGTGATATACTTGCCTTTCTTTTTCTCAGGAGCATTTCATAGTTATAAAGTTACTAAAGAATAGCAACAGATATCATGAAGCAATATTCTGTATTTTAATAAGTTACATTAATACCTTCACATTATTCTGACTAAAGCTTTATATGTTTTTTTTCTTGACAATATGCTGCCTATTTGGTTTTATTCTTCTTCAGAATAAGGTGTCCTACCTGGCTGAGGCCAAGGAAGGTGATCATAGCCAGAACAGGAGCAGCCAAGGCAAAGACCAGCAGGTGCTTTCTGATCCGGTTCCTCTCTAAACCTGCGTGCATTAGGAATGAGACGAGGCCAAAGGCAGCAGGAGCCTGTCGAGCACAGAGATAAAACACTGGAAATGAATGCAGAGGCTCACATTTCCTCCAGCAAGGGCAACATCACAAATTACATTATTTAGATTCTGATCTAGAATAAAACACGAGGGCTGCATAATAATGGTTAAAATAAAAACTACGCTAATTCATGCTTCAGTGATCATACACCACATTTATTCAGCCTGTGTCGGAAAAAAATACACAATAAACCTGTATTCCTTCTTATGTGTGTACGATATGAATGAAGAAGCATGCACAATGCAGCTGCAGTGCTTTTTGGTTTAAAAAGAAAGTAAACAAAGTTTACAAAGAAACGGGAGCATTTTAAATTAAAAAAAAAAAAAAAAAAAAAAATTCATTATCAGCAATGCAAGGCAATGGCTAGAAGGACGAAGGACGGACCAAAAAGTTCTGCTTCTTTGTAAAATTTGTTTACTTAAATAAAACAAACAAAAAAAACAAAATACCCTGCAGTATTCATACACACATGCTTCTTCATTCATACACACATAAGAAGGAATACAGGTTTATTGTGTATCTTTCTTCCTTGTATTGTGTATACTTTTCTAGAGTACAATGCAGTTACTTCCTGGATTCCTGTTTATTCATATAAACCACAGCACAGAATCAGAGTAAAAAAGTTTTTTTTTTTTTGTCTCAACCTTAAATCTTTCAAAAAATGTTTTATTCGAATTTATTAGACTATTTATTAGTTTATAACACAGCTGTACGGTGATTAAAAATGTCCTTACCTTATGAAGCATGATGGCCACGAATACAATGAGCTGGACGCTAGTCTGAGAGGTAGAAGCGGCTGCTCCAAGTGCAACTCCGTCAGCTGGAGAGACAAACACATCACGTATGGTTTCGTCAAAAACATGTACACATGCCCAGGCAAAGCAGGAACTTATCAAGCATGAAGAACTTTGCTGGATGGAAGATTTGTCTTGACCCTGTTCACTCACCTGCAGCATGGACTACCAAACCAAGTGTAGTGGTGATTTTAGAGCTGGCTGCCCTCGCTGCCTCTGGATCTGTCCAAAAACAGAAAATATACTCAGAATTTCAATTTCATCAAATCAGAAATTACACATCTGCGTGTTTGTGTTTGGCATGCTGACCATCGCCGCTGTGTATGTGCGAGCTGCCAATCTGGTCCACCAGCAACATGAAGACAAATCCCATCACCAGAGAGACACCGATGAAGGCATGGAGCTCCTCGTGACTGTGCGCATGTTCGTGACTCTGCCCTACCACTGATTCAGCAGCTTTCTGCTCCGGCGCCGACACCTCGGCCTGACTGTGAGCGTGGTGCCCTGCTGCAGGGAAGGGCAAAAAGAAAACAGTCACATTTTATTTTTAAATCACCATAAACGATAAACATCCTTTCAGCACTGGAACTACACACCTATAAGTTTCTCCGCAGAAAGCGAATAATTCATCGTAGTTAATGAACAATATACAAGTCAAGTTGACCCGATGAGCGCTTTTAATTCGAGATAGCAATCAAGATCGACACGATGATTCTGAAAGTCTCATAAAACATCTTGATAATATACAAACCAATAATTAAATAAACTGGCCTCCTGAAGAACATTTTGTCAAATTGTAACAAATCAGTGATGGATATAGAATTGTTGTTAACTATTAGTATCAGTCAGATGGCTAATGTGGTAGGATGAAAACATCCAGAGATATCAGGCTGCTAACAATGCCACGTTTGTCAGAGTGGACACTTTCCTTCATCATCAAACTGCCACTTCAATTTGTATAATATCGAATAGTTTTCCTGCTGCATTACTCATTGCTTCCTCTACCATATTTCCTTATTATTGATACAACAGCAATACCCAGTCTTTTTTCCCTATAACATCTTCAGTGCTGTTATATAAAAAAAAAAACCCACAAAAAACAATTATACATATATTGTAAATGCTAAATAAACATCTCCCTACAGAAAGCTTTATCATATCAACAACTACACGCATTAAAGTAGAGCATCTGCCATACAAGCCCCTGTCTAAACTGTTACTACTCAAACAATAATGCATTAAAATGAGTGTATTAATATAAACCTGTTATCTGCCTAGGAAACGTAACTACTGTCAGGGCTGCGGTATGGATCAACATCTTCTGTCCAGTCGGAATTGAGAATTCAACAGCATTGTGGTTTAACAGATATTACTAATATAATACTGACATTCTTTTAATAACCTTTTGTTGCCCAGGTATTCAAAACATCAGAGGCATGACTGTGGAATGCTTTAACACACTACCAATACGCCTTTGCTGTTCCTATGCAACGTCAGTGCTGTGTCAACATACGTTGTGTTCACAGCAGTGGAATGGTTTGGATCAGATTTAAAAATATGCAAAATAAGATCTGATATTGATCAAATCATGGTTTCAGGTCAGCATCAGCCTTTAAACATGCCAGTATAGTAACACCAATACTCAGTATCAGATCGGTGAACCTCCAGTTAGTTTATAGCACAATTATCTTGTCTTATTTTGAATCTTTTCGCTTTTATGTGGGTTGCACTACAGAGTATTTTACTCAAACATGCAAAACATAAAGGTGTCAGGAGTTTTATCAGCTGTGGAAGGAGCAGTGAATCAAAGTGTCATCTGATTGACAAAAGAAACTTCATCTGGTTCTGTAATTATATAGGCTTACAAACTTCAAAGCCTTAATACAAGGTTTTGCTTGTTTGTGTGTGTAAAGGAGAGAGAGAGAGAGAGAGAGAGAGGGAGAGAAAGTGACTCACCCTCCAGCACCTCCTCATACAGCGCATGGACTCCCTCAGGAATAATGACGGCTAGCGCAGTACCACATAACAGACCTGCTCCCAACACCGTCACCAGCTTCAACTTTTCCTGAAGGTGAAAGAGGACAAGGACTAAGATTTAAATACGATGTCTTTCCTCACAGCTACTCTTTCTTTCAGTTTTTAACAATATTGCGATAAATACTTAAAATGGGCCTCATTTATCAAGCTGGCTACAGAGGGATTTAAATCAGTCGTAGGAGCTTTTACACAAGAGATTTCATATTCATGAAAATCCCATCATTTCAAAAAAAAAAAAAAAATGTACGCATAAGAAGACTAACTAATGTGAACCCCACCCGATCAAATTCCAACCACAGAGGCTAATTTGCAGGGACTAAGAGCAGTTCGAAAACATTTTGTGAAACACAGTTATTTGTATTACTGGCATTAAAGAATACAAATGTTCGGCGTGAGGTGCTTGGTGTGTATGATCACCTGGGTACAGTGTAGATCTCTTTCTCCTCTGTTTTCAAGTCACACCATTTTCCTGTCACATAAACCTAATTCAAAACATCTGTAATTTGTCTCTAGATTTTACTTTTCAGGTGCTGTTACACTGCTAAATATTTTTATCGGCATAAAAGTGAGTCAAAAATACTTCCATTTTGTGCCTTTTCTCTCATCATTCATTTCATGCTCCCAGCTGTCTATGTGCTAGTCTTGTTATGGGGTTTTGTGGGTGTTGCTACATGCTCTCCAGCTCACAACACAGCTGCTGATATATGAGTTGAGAGAGCAGGTTTGCTCGTGTGTAATGCCTGACTGTGTTGTGCTTGTGACCAATCACTGGCTTTTGGGATCAATGGTGATCAATCACTGATCACCAGTTTCCTAATGTCCAATCACTGATCCCCATTGTTTCCCAAAGACCCATCACTGATCACCAGTTTCCTAATGTCCAATCACTGATCCCCACTGTTTCCCAAAGACCAATCACTGATCCCCACTGTTTCCCAAAGACCAATCACTGATCCCCACTGTTTCCCAAAGACCAATCACTGATCCCCATTGTTTCCCAACGACCAATCACTGATCACTATTGTGCCCAATGACCAATCACTGTTCAATGTTTGTCCCACTGTCGCACCTGATTCTTCGTTTTAAACTCGCTTCTTGGTGATATTTACAAGGACTAAAAGTGAGTAACCATTTCTTTCACGTCTACTAACTGTCACTGCTTGTTTTTGTATGTGTTCTTGATAAAAAATTATAGTACGCTGAGCAAAATAATGAGTAAAAGTTTATCTAGTTTAATAGAAATAAATTATTTAAGAAATAAATTACAATCTATTATTTTCTATTTTGATAAAACTCTATCCTATTCTACTACATTCTGAGTAAAAATCTTCCTTCTCCATGTACCTTACTTTCTGCAATTTGATTCACCAATGATCATGGTGAATAATTAACAATGCAAATTAGTCTGTCATCTTATGACTTTTTGAGCGTGCTTTAGCTACTTTCCTCTGAAAAGAGTCAGCAACACTGTTTACAGGTGATCAACATACACATGTGGGTACGAAGAAAAACAAAAAAAAAAAACAGCCTTTCCAAAACATTCATAAATCCAGCTGAAAGATCTTGTTTATGCAAAAACATTTACACACAACTTTACTAAAAATATTGATAAATGAGGCCCAGTGTAAGAGACTTTTCTGTAAAGTCATATTCTCAAACATATATTAAAAAAAAAAAAAAAAAAAAAAAACAACCAAGTGGTTTAATCTTTTTTTGTTTCATTTTTTTTTTGGTTATATATTTGCAATATTTTCCCCTTTAATTTTCACCAGTGGCTTGGTGTGCTTGATTAATACCGTGATATTTTTAGATCGAGTTATCATACCGTTAAGATGTCAAACCGCAACACCCCTAAAGTACAGCCGCTGAGGAGCTCGTGCGAACTTTGGTCAGAGAGTTAAAGCTGACTCTGCTTTGCCATGCAAACATCACTGAGCTTTGTGTTTTTATTTTATTTTTTTAAGAAAATATTCAGAGCAACATGTTTGTATCCTGTATATCGTAAAATTCTGCTTTAGCTAATAAATGTAAGTTGAACTTAAAACTCATTTCCACCACACTGACAGCAAACTTTTAGCTCAATCAATAAAGGCTAGCAGCTGAGCTAGCTAAACAAACAGCTAGCTAGGGAATATTACAGCCTTATGTAACATTACTCACCTCGGAAAAATTGACAGCCAGAGGAATTGTTCCTGCAACATAACATCCCACTAACATAGCCAGTGAAAGCAGGCTTATTGAGCTGAAGTCGTCCATTTCACCCCGCCGTTCACTCCAGCTAGCTTCACCACAAACCTGCTCTCTAGCCTCAGCCAGCTAATGCCAACACAAATCTTCTGTATATTCAAGCTGTTGTATTAAAAAGCACCACACTGTAGCTGTATGTGATGCACACTTAAAGCTAATAAACCAGTGTCTGTAATGTCAACAAACCGAAAGCATTAAAAACCAATGCGCTTGTGCTTCGCCCTGGTTAGCCAATTAGCAGCGCAACAAACGTCTTTACATCAAATAAGGTAGAATTCAGCTATTAATATCCTTTAATACACACTGCAGCAGTCTCACTGAGCTAAACACGACTAACAAGCAAACGTGTTTCTGTTTCTGCTGCTGCTGCCACAGTGGCAAAAACCTGTAGCTCCTTCACTTAAAGCACTTCCTAAACCTCAATACATTAGCCTACCTAGCCGGCTAGCAACCCGCTACCCAGTCCTCTAACTAGCTTCCTATGAGACCGTGGTCAATGACACTATCTTTAAATAAATCTCGAAATGATAGAGATTAAATCTCCGCAGTAATTCCGCAACCCCTGCATTAATAACCGCTCATATGAGCTTCGGCTAAACGCCAGCTGGGAAACGCTGTAGCGTTGGCAAGCTGTGAGCACTTCCGGATCACGGTGTTCAAAATAAAAGCTCAAGGAGGTTCATTCCCTAATGGCGCTATGCTCCCTTTGTTACCGCACTACGTACTACGTACGAGGGTCTAATTAATGGTCTGTACGCCGCTATACGTAGTGCACTAAAATGCTAATTGAGATTCAGCCAGGCGGTCTGCCAAAACACAGCGCGAGCTGGTCAAACATAAGGTTTTGAAACTTAAATGAGCTTAATTGTTAGAAAATTGTCATGATTCCATAATTATTCATCCATATTGAAGTGAAAGCCCCATAATTAGTTCTTTTAGAAAAGATACATAGTTACAGTATCAAAGTTTCTAAACAAGAATTATTTTTCATTAGCACCTTATGTTTTTAGACCTGAGTTTATTGCTCTAATTTGCTTCCTGGTTGTACAACAGAGACCTTTTTTTTTCTTTCTTTCTTTTTTTTAAAATTTAATTTTCAATTCAGTTTCAGTCCACAAGACTACTTAGAACACTGATTCTTCATTCATTTTCGATGGGCTTGATCAGAACCTTTATCAAGTCAGGCCCAGTCCAA
Source organism: Pangasianodon hypophthalmus (assembly GCF_027358585.1). Classification (NCBI taxonomy): domain Eukaryota; kingdom Metazoa; phylum Chordata; class Actinopteri; order Siluriformes; family Pangasiidae; genus Pangasianodon; species Pangasianodon hypophthalmus. The sequence continues at coordinate 6,830,736 of NC_069719.1, forward strand.
ATTTATTGCCACATGTGTTTCCTCCGGGCTCTCCAGTTTCCTCCCACTGTCCAAAATATGCAGAATGGCTACAGGGGTGTCCAGTCTTATCCACAAAGGGCTGGTGTGGGTGCAGGTTTTCTTTCCAACCAAGCAGAAGCCACACCTAAGTCTATTGAAAGCCGAGATGAACTGATTAAACAGGTGGAATCAGATGTGGCTCCTGCTCGACTGGAATGGAAACCTGCACCCACACTGCTGCTTTGTGGATAAGACTGGACACCCCTGGGCTACACTAAATTGCCACTAGGTGTGAATGAGTGTGTGTGAATGTGTGTACATGGTGCTCTGAGATGGCTTGGTGTTCCATCCAGGGCGGATTCTCCCCCCTTGAGCACAGGGTTTCCAGGATTGGCTCCGGATCCACTGTGACCCTGACCAGGATAAAGCTGTTACTCAATATGAATGAACGAATTAACACTTCTTCCTTCTTTTGTTGAAAATTGTTGGATTGTTTCCCTAATAACTTCAGTGATTATATAGGTTATGTCCTATTATTAGCATTGTAAAGATAATTTGTTCTTTCCTGTTCAAGCACTTAAAGCTCCCACCAGCTACCTTTGGCTCTATTGTGTATAAATGTCTTTCTGTCTGATCATATTCCCAGCTATCTGGTGTGTTGGACAAACCAGAAATAGATCCTCTCTATTTATGATTTACAAGACTGCATTTCACCTATTCAGCTTAATCCCAGGGAAATACAAAAATTAATTTATACCCTGTATAATGCACTCTTAGGAAGTTGCAAGCCATGTGGGTTTTAGCAGATTTAAGACCATTTTTATAAAGGTAAAGCTGCCTATAAGCAAAAAACTACATAAACATTACAATTAAGAGAGTCTGAATTTTGTCAAAATCTTAAAAATGGCAGAAAATATTCAAAATTATACTGGCCAGAAAATCAATAAACAACAACAACAACAACAAAAAGTGTATACTTAAGTGTAATTAGAAAATATTCCTTGCATAAATATGATCAGTTGAGGTCTACATACATACAATAGGCATAAACACAAAAACACAAATTATACGTATTAAGTTATAATCTTTCTTTAAGATATGTAATGAGTACTTGGAAGTAAATAAAAATAAAACATTTTTTTCTTTTTAAAATAGAACTAAGTAAGAGTACAAGTATTCATTTTCAGTATTACAAGTATTCATTATACTCAGGTAAAGTACAACTCTACAAAAAAGGATACTTAATAACAAGCACAAATACTATTTCTTGCAATCGAACGTTACTGATTTCATATTTCTGTAAGCCACCATGATTAATTATATTTGTCTTTTCAAAGGTCAAGAGGCTCCCTTGTGTTCTCTCCAAATCCATGAGTCTCTATAAACAGTTTAAAAGCATTTGTAGTGCTTAAAAGAAGAATGCCAGTGAGAAATAGATTAACATGTTCATCATGTTGTGCTGCCGAACAACAGGGGTATTATGATCAAAAGGATTAAAATGGGCACTAGAGGGTACTACAGTATTATTTGGTAGTTTTCCTCCATATAACAGACTGAGTACCTAATCAACTGGTAACTCAGTACACATGCCCTATATACACTTACCTGTTTCATAACCCAAGACATATTTGGAGATCAGTACAAGAGCTTAATATTTTACTATATGTTGCTCTTGCGTGTGGTTCTACACCACATTTAGCCACCAAGACCTGCAACTGCTTAACAATTCATTTCAGATCTAATGTGTTGATCTTTGCACATGTCATTGCAAAATGTTATAACATTTCCTCAAATTTGCTTCTTGGTTCATGTGTCTAAATAAAAGAAAGGAATGATGATAACTCGCAAAAACCTCAAGTTCTATAAAAGTAGATGTTGGAAAATACCAAGGTCTCCAGATATTGTTCTCAGTTACATTCCTATAAAAAAGGGTTAACCCTTAATGTTTTTTTTTTGTTTCGAAGAATCCTTTATTTCTAAAAACATACACTGAAAACTTACATAGACAATATGAGATGTAAACATTCCGCAAAACATATTGCTTTATTCTTTCTGGAGTTTCCTCTCAAAAATTCCCAAAAACATGCCAGCAGGAGGATTGACAACTCTCAGTTGCCCTAGTTGTGAATATGTGTGTGTATGTGTGGGAGTGTGATGTCCTGTGTCCCATCTAGGGTGTATTTCCCACCTTATGATAGTGTTCCTGGAAAAAGTTTCAGACCCACCACAATCCTGACCAGGATAAAGCACTCCCTAAAGATAGACGAATGAATGAATGAATGAATGAATGAATGAAATGATTCTGGCCTTGTTCCCATTGACGAATGTTGATTTTGCTCTTGTGTCCAGCATGATCTGTGCAGCATGACAGGATAAATTGAGATGAATGTTTTTGCTTGGAAGGACAACTGAAGTGAATCCAATGTTTCATTTTCTTAAGACTTCAGTCTCGTGTCAGGCTAATAACAGCACAAGCCATGGGACAGCGGTTGTTCTTCAAAGCCACTTTAACTAGCTGCTGCTTCTCTCTGTTTGCTCATTAGTTCCAAGAAAATTACTTCAGAGGGTTTGCAGAACATTGAGCATGGCATGGAAATAAAAGCCACTCTCATTCTACTGAGACTGTATCTAAATATAACCCCAGGTTTTAAGTGAAACCAACTGAATGTCTGGTTTCACACCGTGTGTTAATCTGAATTGCTTAAACCATTTTCACCATTTTCATTCTCACAGTATATATTGAGAATGACTAACACTGATCTGATTAACATGTGCTGATTATAAACCTAGCATCTGACGGCATCTTGTTGCTCGGTACAAATGATGTAACCACGAAACACCAAACTTGTTTGTCCAATACATAAAGTGTACCTGACTTCATATTCTCCAGCAAAGTGGATTCGAAATGAAACATGACAGTGACACGACATGATGTAGTTAAGACTGCAGCTTTAATCTAAAGGAGTGTACATCCATATCAGCTGTAGGAATTACAGTCCATTTTACACATTATCCTGAAATTTTTGGACAACAAAAATAATTGGACCATTGGTGGATTAGTTGATTCTTCAGGAAATCTACCAAGATGTCTACACAGGCTGTTGTTTCTTTATAAGTGTGACTGCTAGTAAAGTAGGCCACTCTGAGGTGGAAAGAAAGATCTAAAAAGTAGAGAAAACATTAGATGGGCCAAACTGTTTGATTCATTTCTAAAAATCGAAAGCACACTAGACAACTTAGCAATCCAAAATCCTCTGAAAGCCTTAAAGTACCTCCCAAGAAAAGCCAGGTTACAGATGAGTTTGCTAAAACGCACATAAAATACCCACAGAGTCCTCAGATGAGAGGAAGATAAATTTCTCCCACACTGAGGAAATGAGAAAAATGTGTAGGAAAAGAGAAAGTGCTCATGATCCAAAGCAAACCACGTCATGTGTGAAGCATGGTGGCGTGAGTATGTATGGCTGCTACTGGAACTGGCTCACTTGTCATTTATAATGATTTTACTACTGAAACCAGCAGCAGAAAGAAATCAAAAGCATTTTAACAGCCCAGATCCTACTGAATGCTTCAAAACCCAGTGGACGGTGCATCACCTTGCCAACGGAAAATACCTAGAAACAAGCTGCTACATCAACTGTGCTGTTTTTAAAGACCAAAAAAGTGAAGTGTTCTTTACTGACCACTGAAGCACATCACTTGAAGCTCACTGGGAACTTAGTAACTATAAAATATTGATAGAGGATCAGCAAGGAAGAGGTCTATGGGTCACACACTAAAGATGTTCATTGATTGCAAAAGATTTATAACCAACAATTAAACATGACAATTTATTTTATATGATACCAGAGTGCTGCTGAATTCTCAAATCTGTTGTTGATTAAGTGTTGATTAATTCACTATAAGAGCAGCTTTGACAATAGTGCTGGCTGTAAGTCAAATCACAGATGCATATTAATGTGCTCTATCTTATAATATGTTATCTAACTAACACAGGAAGTTGTATGACTCTGCATTAACTGATGAAAAGAACGTAATTATTGATATGGTGGCGTTTCCTGTTTAGTTGTTGCTCATTTAGCATTTTTTTTTTTCAAATTTCAAAATCAAATTTGTTGTACAATAGGAATAAAACACTCTGAAAAAAAACTTTGTATAGTAACAGTAACTCTGATTTGCATCCAGCTGCATCACACCATCTAGTCTTTGACTATTTTGCTATAACAGCGCATCATATCGTCTTTTATTCCTTGCATTTGTTTCCAGTGACTAATCCTTCCCAGAAATTGAGGTACAGTAGGCATTTTAATTCTACACTTTGGCTTCACTATCTTTGTTTCATGTCAAATCCAATCACATGTGCTGGAGTCTACATCATTAAAACAAGCAGATTTGTGTCACTGTTTAGTGACTTATGGACTCCACTGTACAGTTTGTGTGCCTTATTTGGTTCATCGACTTTGGAAGTCAATATCTGCTGCTCCCTGAAGTCTGGCACTCTCAAGGTTAGGAAGAAGCAACACTGTGAATCTCAAACATTCATTACTCAAAAGGAGTCCGGTGTTGCCGGAGGGAAACCCTCACTGCCTGCAAAGAAACCTCTGGCATTCAGACCCTGTACAACTTGTACAGCTTGGGGCCCAAACTTGAAACTTACCTGCAGGTGAAGTCATGGATATCTTAATTTTCCTACCTTACCAATATTGTGAACTAGCGTAATAGAAATATAGTTCTGGTGTCATCATATAATTTTTATGCAATAAAACCTGCTGTCAATTTACGCAATATTATAAAAGAAAAATAAAGTTGTTAAAAAAATGTTTTATTAACACTAGGTTAGTAAATGCATTGCCATTACAGTCTGCCAATGTAATGTGGAGGATGAAAACAATGGAGAAAGATGTGTACTTGGGTTGAAAATAAAAAAGAGCATCTGTCATTTCCATTTTTACATCAGTGTAGCCAAGTGAGCAAGAATAGCTATGCGATAATGCATAGCCTCAGAGAAATAATAATTTGCAGCCAAGTATTATGATATGACCAAATATCCCCAAAGCTGTACATACAGCATAATTTGTGGCCAAGAAACTCTACAAATATTGCCAGAACCTAATAATTTGTGACTATGAGATTCTTAATTGCTAGACACAACTTGAGATACAATTAGAGGCCTACTAATGTGTTCTTACTTGCATATCATTTTTCATGTCTCTATTTTAAGACATCAAGATATCTGAGAAATATTTATGAGATGTTTATGTTTGAGTAGTTTCAGCCAACAAGGGTCCCATAATCATTTCTGGAATTGAGTAAAATGAATCATGCATGCACTGCAACCGTAATAATGTTTGTAATACCCCCTTGTCATATCTCTGTATGGATCACAGGGGAGCCAGAGGCAACAAGATAGAAACCCGAATGCAAAACGAGATGATAAATGATTGTCATGATCCATAAAAGTGGTCAAAGGAAAGGAAGGTGGAAAAACCAGCAATTAACAATCTAGAAATTAGGAGTGCAAGGTAGCAAAGCTAACAAATGAAGCATTTAAACATGCAAGACTTCCCTAAGAAGTGAGACTAATTAATGTACTGGGATGACAACAATAAGGCACGGGTGAAACAAGTGAGACACACGTGATTGTGGACGTGGCCAAGCTGGAGCAGGAACCGAGGAAAGATCTGAATGTTAGCCTAAATCCTGTTATATTAGCATGCTTGTTCTGTTATCATTTGTATTGTATGGTAAGTCTTTCTGTAAAGAGATGTTAAAAGGTTTACATCTAAGATGTAACATCAGCCACTGAAAATTCTTCATGACACAATTTTTTTCTTTGTTTCTCAGTAACATGAGAAGCTGCAATTTTTGGTCTTATTTTTAAATCTAAAATCTGAATTTTTTTTGCTGGTGAGAGAATGACTGTTTATAGCTGCTATAGTGTAAGTGATAACAGAAACTAACTTGTTTCATGGAACTTCCACAAAATTAAATACAACTATAAATGGACAAAAAAGTATGACATGCCATTCTTTAAATTCATTATATTAAATATATATAAATATTCATTAAAAATGTAACTGTTAAATTAATTAAATAATTATACCTGTGGAGTAAAAGGAATAAAACATTTTAGGGGGCGCTGTTATTTGAAAATAATTGTTTTGTTTCTGGTCGCATCACACCACCCCGTTGTTGATTAGTTTTCTACAGCAGCATGTGCTGTCATGTTTTATACATTATTTACATTATATATGAGAACATATCCATGTAGAAAAGTCTATTTTTGAGCTAAAATTGCTATACATTAGGGGTGTCCAAAATCTCGCCCCGGGGCCAAATGCGCCCCCCGCAGACAGATGTTAATTAGCCCGCGGCTTCTCACTTATTGTTTATGATAGGTGACCAACACATTACAATTTTTTCTTTCATCTGAGGGTGGCAGCAGATTGTGTTAAGACAGTTAGCTAAATTGGAAGAGGCTTTTTTCCCTCTGACAATACCTGCAAATTAATTTACAGAATGATGTTTGTTCATAATCATAATTATAATTTATATTTGTCGAATTACTTTCGATCTCTGAAATTTGGGTGGGGGGTGGGGAAATATATATATATATATTTCAAAAAAAATTTCATGGACAAAATATCCATTAGGGCAAGATGTGTTAGATGTGTTATCCAGGGTCCTATACCATAACCATAGCTTTCATACACACGTCAGATAAAATGATCACAAAGTGCTGTCTGATTTGCATGATTTGGAGTGACAATGCCAGTAAATACAGGGATGAAAAAAATGCAGCATTATGTCCGGATGAGGTGAAGATGAATCTGTCCTAGTCTGATAGAGTGAGCAAAATGTGTAGTAGGAAGTGCTCATGATCCAAAGCTTACCACTCCATCTGTGAAGCATAGTGGTGTGAGTATGTATGGCTGCCACTGGAATTGGCTCACTTGTCATTTATAATGATTTGACTGCTGACACCAGGAGCAGAAAGAATTCAAAAGCATCTGAACAGCTCAGTTCCTATAGAATGCTTCAAACCCAAAGAATGCAGGAGAAAAATGGACTGAAACATGGTTCATATTTATGGGGTGATCAGTTACATTCATCTAAACATGCTATGGCTAGGCCTATAACATTTCAGTAATCATCAAAAGATCGCTTTAATAAATTTCTTTACTGAATTTTAAGTTCACAAGACATAGCATCTCAGTGAAATTATATGAAATCCCCAGGTGTGTATCAAAAAAATACAGAGAGCATTTTGACAAATACAAAAAAAAAACAACATATATATATATATATATATACAGTATACATTGAATAATGTTGAATTGAAGCATAATATGCATAAAGTTAATGTCTCTGAATTAATTAATTGCTTTTTTTTAATGAGATTTATCCACACAAACAATATCTCTGGGGTTCATTTACACGCTCTACGAGACCAATTAGCCAGATGCACACCTCACTAATTTATTACTGAGTAGAGTAGCTATAACCCACTGATAAATATCATCATTATTGGCATGCATAAGAAGAAATCATGTAATGCAATAAATTTTTGTGATTTTGAGATTCTGTAGCTGCTATACATGGTTTATTTTTTTTACTCAGTTTTTATGCCAACTTGTTTTTCATTACACGCATCTTATTTTCAATAGGTGCTGACTGGAATAAAAGCTGCTTTTTGGTGAAATGGTGATAGCCCGAAAGCTCAGGATTGCAAAGACCTCAAATGAGCTCATTAGTTGCTTTCAAATGACAGCATGCGGCGGAAGTCCACTAGACTTTGGTTATTCAATTCGTCAAATTTTTAGAGAACTGGACCTCAGGAGACCAGCCATTGTGGCAGACCTCAGTGCACTCACTCTCCTGGGCTTGCTTTCTTGCCTCACTCTTATTGTAAACTAAAGCTCGTGGGCCAGTACTCAGCAGAAATTATCACTACTAGTGCTATTTTGAGGCTGTTATAACATATATAGTCACATAGAACCACAATAAAACAAGCATATATATATATATATATATATATATATATATATATATATATATATATTTTTTTTTTAGCTGTCTATTCTACACATACTGGCATAGGTTATTGTGTCCTGTTTTGGACGCCATATTGGTAACACCATGAGGGAACGAATTGTATAATAGACAACTGCACAAGTGCGCCCTCTCAACCTTTTAACTCTATGGTTAGCTATGACTTTCATTTGATGATTTTTTTTGTACTCAGGTCATACACACTATATCATTTTCTATGGATGTGGATTACTATTTTGTCCCACTCTTAATGGCCACCCCAGTAATGTCATTGGGTCTCCCCAGGTCACTCCATTCAGGTCACCCCATTGTAAAAGCCCTGCTTACACACTTACCTATTTATGCAAATACTTGAGTATATGCATCCGATAGGAAAAGGATTCTTTGGTAATTGGTAAATTGATTGGCTTTGATAGCCACCATTTTGAGAGTTACACATGGTCCTGTTCATATCTTAAGCCCTGAGCTGCCTCTCCTCAAACTCTCCTGTCTCTGCTTTATTATGCTGTGGAGCATTGTAATATGTTATTTACCTTTATAGTAGAAAGATTTTGAAAGCAGTCAGAACACTGTAATAACAGAGTCTTGTATATTTTGTCTAATTGTTTAAAACTTTTCCAAAACCTCTGACAATACCAAATCACTGCAATGGGAGATTTATGTATGTTTTCTCAGACCCTAAATTAGGACACGTTTGCTTGTTTCTTTCATTTATGAAAATCATGAGTCATTGCTTGCAATAACTCTGTGAATGACTCATTCTAATAACTAACTAATGAGACTCTTTGGCACAATAATCTAGGATATGAAAACACTACTTTAAGCAATTTTAATTTTCACTGTGGCCATGACGTACATTGTGTAAAATCAAAAGTATGCACCCCCCATTGTTTTTGAATGGGAAAAAAAAATGGAAAAGGCTCCTCTATTCTGCCATTACAAATAAAGAGGATTCAAAAAGTTAAAATTGTGGATATGTCATATAACAAAACAACAAACTGAAAGCAAAATGAAAAGAAAGATAGTTTGAAAAGAACCAAAGGAAAGAAGTCAAAGTTTCTCCAAGTCCCTCTCAGTCTCCAGACCTGATCTGAAAAACATTGTGTATGAAAACATATATGTCAATATTACAAATATTAATTACTTTCAAATATTTTAACATATTTTATTCATGCAGTAGTCCAATTGAGAGTATACATTAGTCATTTATTCATGGGTAAGGCACAACACAGAGTAGAGTAAAAATCCCCTTATCTGACAAAATCACTCCAATCAAGTGGGTTAATGCTTTTATAAAAAAGTGACAAAAACAATTTGATAAATTCAGTATTCGATAAATAATTAAATTAATTTAATTATTAATAATATTTGCAATAAACAAGTCTTTGGCCATGCAATGTAATTAAATAACAGGAGGCTTTGGTTGCTAAGCAACATAAGGGGCAAAGATGAGGTTATTCCATGGACAGAACAATGGCTTTTGTAACAGTTTTATTAGTTTAAAACCTTATTCAGAATTCAATTATTATGATACATACTGTATATCAAAGACGTTACAATGTGAAAGATATACATTCATTGGGCAAAAGTAGTTAGTAAGTTCAACTTACTTTACCACAAAGTAACTTCAAAAATTGATTCTGTCGAGTCAGAGACATTTTAAATGAACAAAACAAAAGTACACAAGCTTGAGAAGTCCAAAGCCCAAGTTATGTTGCATATGAAATGATTTAAGACCTACATATTTATCAAGCTTTTATGCATTGTTAACTTATAGACAACTGGAAAAAGCTTGTGCTTTTTTCTTTGCATTTTGCAGGTCACAAAAGGCATTTGAATATTCAATGTAATGATTTGGAACAGAAGTAGTTCACACACTTCTGTTTCAGTCAATACACACGCTACAGGTCCAACTTTATAGAAGTAAATCTTTTATAACACTTGTTGAAACATCTGACCCCATCTACTGTCTTCAGTGCGAGAAAAAATTGCATTAAATATTCATACCACATTCCATTTTGTAAAACACACACATGACGTATAAGGTTATCAAAAATTAGTCTTTTTAATATCTGTGGAAAACTTATTATTATCTACCATAATGCTAGACAGTCTCATAAATGTTATCCAATATGTGTCATGACCGCCCTGCCCGGTGTGAACTCCAACTTCCAGAAGGCCAGGACCTGTAACTGTGTCCACTTCCCCAGTCTCATTCAGTCATCCCTGCTCAAGTTGTCACCGATTATTAGCACCTGTTGTTAATTTCCATGATTACCTTCTATACATACTATACACCGCAGTTTGTATGGTTCTTTATTGCCTGCATTACTCAGCATGCTTTATTCATTGTGTATGAGTTTTGTTTTGTCCTGCTTGCTCGATTGACTTATTTATCTCTATTTATGGTTTTGTCACTTTCCATTGGTATAGTATTACCTTTTTGTCCACTCTGTATGTTCTCCCCATGTGCATGTGGGTTTCCTCTGGGTTCTCTGGTTTCCTCTCACCTACCAAAACCATGCAGTGGACTGGTCAATTGGCTATGTGTGAAGAAGTGTGTGAATGCTGCCCTGCGATGGACTGGCATCCCATCCAGGGTGGAATCTCACCCTGGATGGGATTGTTCCCGGGATTGGCTCAGGATCCACTGCAACCCTGACCAGAATAAAGCATTACTGAAAGTTAGTGAGTGTGATATTTTGTTTATTTTTTACCTGTGTTCATCTCCAAAATCTGTCATTTTTGAGATCAGTTTTGGGATGTTTTTTTGCAATTTTCGAGAGAGAGAGAAAGAGATGCAGATGAGAGAATGACTGTTTGCCATTGCTATAATGTAAGTGATAAATGGCACTAACTTGTCTCGCAGACACTCCACAATATTAAATCTAACTATAAACTGTTAAAAATCATACTTTCATTCATTAATAAGTTGAACAATGGTTGTAATGGTTGGCAAATTACTGTGGTTTAATGGAATAACACACTTGGACCATGTTAAACAAATGTGTGATATTCCTTACAAATTGTTACAAGTGTCAGCCAAGAAAGTGGGCCATTTCACAACAGAATTTTGAATGCAAGAAAGGACACAGCACAACAACAACACAATACACAGGCTAAATGCTAAATCCTATATGTCAGGTCAACCCAGTCAGCGAACTCTGGTTCCCAGCACACACCGTTGGCCTACAAACATGGCCAACCCGGACTATGCCCCCCCAGAATTCACACACTCCACCTTGTTCACAGTCACCGGACTTCTGATTGAGCATACCTGTTCTCAATCACACACACACACACACACACACACACATACACACACCATCATTAGGAGTCACTCGAAGTCAAGTATGACTGTTCTCCTTTTAGATCCTTGTGGAACTTCAGGTGGGCAAAGAGGCCAATCCTGGATCTACATATTTTAAGGTAAATTTCCACAGTCTGCTTTGTCCCCTTAAATATGGAGACAATAAGGGCATCCCTAGGTTCTTCTGGGGTTTCCTCCTTATCCCATATTTTCAGGAGCAGTGCATGTATGTGACCGAGGAGATCTGCCTTTAAGACTTCAGCTGGAATTCCATCAGGGCCAGCAGCTTTGTTGTGTTTCATCTTCTTGATGCCATCCTGCACCTCTCTCAGGCTGGATGGTGCCGCCAGTTCCTCCTCTATTGGTTGCTGATGGAGTCAGAGAAGAGCCTCCATCTCAGGGGTAGAGTCCCTGTTCAGGAGGTCCTCATAGTGCTCCTTCCATGTTTTTTTAATCAACACATCATCCTTCAGCAGCGTAAGCCCATCTTTGGAGCAGAGTGGAGTTATGCAGCGATAATTGGGCCCATATACTGCTTTTGTGGGATCAACGAAACCTCTGATGTCCCTAGAGTCTGCAAGATGTAGAATTTCCAGGGCCTTCCTTGTCTACCACTGGTTTTTAGTTCCCTGATGCGTCTATCGACAACGTCCTTTGCTTGCTGCTTGATGTCAATGAGCTTTTGAATTTCTGTGTCATTTTCATCAAACCAGTCCTAGTGATTTGATGTTATGTATCCAAGTGTGCTTATGCTTGAACATGCCCCAGTGTGTTTCAGTATCCACAAGATACTGTTTGGGCAATTCTGTGCTGAGCGGTACCTGGAGCTGCTGTTGACAAGTGGTATCATTTAACCGTTTGACGTTGAGCTTTGGGCGACTCTGCTTTCTCTGCCTTCTCTTCTGCAAGAGCTAAATAGTCATGGTCTAGTGGATAAGACAATGGTCAGTCCAGCAGTCATCCACACTGGTCATTGCTCTGGTGTTACATTCGTCGCAGCGGTCTCTTGTGCGAACTATTACGCAGTCAATGAGATGCCAGAGGTTAGAGCAAGGGTGCCTCCAGAATGTTTTAAATTTGTTCTCTTGGTGCAAGAGTGTGTTAGGCAGTGTTCTGAGCACTTTAACAGCAGTATGCCAGTGGAGTTTGCATTTCCAACTCCTTCTTTGCCAATTGTACCTCTCCATTGGTTGTAGTTCAGCCTCACCCTTGAGTTAAAATCTCCAAGCAGGATTAGCTTGTCTTCTTTGGGTACTTTAGATAGAACCCTGTCCAAGTCAGTATAAAATCTGAGTCCTCTGCATGAAGTGTCAGCATATATACACTAATGACCATGGCACTTTGGTTGCTTGCAAGTGCCAGGACGAAGTGTCATTAGGTGTTCATTGATGCCAGCAAGGAGTTCAGCAGGGTGGTTGGTGAGGTTGTTCTTAATGCCAAATCACACACAGTGGTTCCTAGGCTCACTAGCTGGTTTTCCTTTCCAGGAAAAGATATAACCACCTTTCTCTTCTTTAAACTGTCTTTCATCAGCCAGCCGTGTTTCAGAGAGTGCAGCAATATCAATCTGAAATTTCCGCAACTCCCTAGCAACAATGACATTTTGCCTTCCGAGTTGACCACTGAGTTTGTTGTCCATTTAAGGTCCATATGTTCCAGGTTCCAAAATTTAAGTGTTTCTGTTTCTGACCGCGTAGTGGTGATCTTTCTGGATGCGGTAGCCCAGACAGGAGGTTTGCTGCAGGTTATGTTTAAGGCACCTTTTCTAGCCCCTTCTCCAAATTGGGGTGAGCAGAGAGGATCCTAAAAAGGACTGCTCAGTCATGGATGCAGCTACCAAAGAGCCCTTCTGCCTCAGGTCCAAGGGCTCAGGAGCTGAATCAAACATCCACCACTTGTGTGCCAAGGTATGGTTGGCGCTCCCGACGTTCATAATTCTACCCCCTTTGCCACTTCCGGAGCCACCGTCTGAACACCCTCAACAGTCTGTTGTCACAACACACACACAACACACTTTAAAAGAGACTCACACTCACCCACTGTTTGCGAAGTATATACTCGGTTTGTCTTGTGCTCCTGACGTTACCAACCCTATCTTCCTCTGTGCCCTAATCTGGTTTGACCTTGCTAGCTTTTCTGATTCACGTTATTTGCCTTTGCCTAGTTTGTCCTGTTTGCTGATCGCCAGACCCTGCATCGTGATTTTAGATTTGTTTGCTCTTCTCTCATTAAAATGATATGCCTTTCTTTCAGGTCACTATCTACAATGCATAATTCAGGTATATGTGCAATAATCCACAACTCGCAATCCTTCATTTGTGCTATATTTGTCTTGTATCTGTCTATGTATTTGTTTTTGCTGTACTTTGCACTTGTGCTGTTTTGTAATTTGTACTATAGTACCTGCATTTAGTCTAAGTATTTTTGTGTCTTTTTGCATTTTTGTCATTTTTAGGCATCAGCTTGGGATGTCACTAACAGAGTTTTGACATGTGAAACACAATGGAAATAAAACTTCCTTTAAATCCTTGAAGTGTCATATACATCCCTATGATGTGGGGGTTGTGTCAACTTTACATTAATTGGTTAAAATCAATGATTTTATGACAGCAGATGGGTTGAAATGATCCATCATAGATTTACATATGTTATGAAAGGCTTTTGTAGTTATCATGTAGCCTTATGAACTTCACCCTTAAGTAAAATTGTTGCCCAACGAGTTGTGTTGCAGTTCAGGAAGTAATCAAATATATACTTATTTAATTGATTCAGTGTTTTAATGTTAAATGAATCTCCATATTTGTGATTGCAATGATCCCATTCACACTTTAAATGTACTAGCAATAATAAGAGACTGCATGACCTTGCATGACCTTGAAAGATTGCAGGCTTAATTGACAAAATGGCCCTCTTGTAGAGCAGTTAACCTTTGAAACTCTTGACCTTTTATTCATTTATTCTCCTTAAAACATATTGTTCAGTAGGTACTGTGAATTATTCAGGAATTACAGCAACACTAAGAGAAAATGTGTCTAAATATGAGATTTGAATGCAACTCTGAACCAACTCTGACCTGTCCTGCAACTTTAAGAGGTTAAAAAATGTAACCCCTTAATGATAATGAGAAATTTGATAATGACAGCCAATGAGAGCTTTGATGTAAATGATTTACCATTAAGGAAATGTTTTCCTCAGACTCCTTCTGTTCCTCAAATTCAACCTTTTCAACCGTTACATGCATAGTGCCCATGTTTCATTGTTACATGTCCATGTTTCCTCCACTAAGCACCTTAGATTTTTAAAAACAATGTTGTTGTTCAATTAAGATTTTTTTTTAACCTTCTTGCATCATGCAACAGTTCTAAACTGGTTTTAAATTTTGGATTTCCAGAAATTATATTTTCTATAGTTTTGTTAAATATTTAAGAACTGAACGTTAACTATTTTTGGACATTGGAAGGTTTTTTTCTTTATTTTTATTTTTTATTATTTTATTATTTCAAGTAAAATATTTTATGCCTTCTTACTCATGGTATTCCTACACATGGACAATCCATTTACTTTTTAATATAAGTGATATTTCGACAAAGTAAAACTTCATACTTCATGCAGTCTAAAGAATCTGCATATGGTTATAAACAATTCATGCATGAAAGGGTTAATTGAATCCTGAGCACCTAGATGCCTCACTTCATCTCCTCACTGGTGGACCTGAGAGGCACTGCTGCTAAGGGATTAATGCTTCTTTTCTCTAAGTAACTGACAGTTTCATTAATCTGCCCCCAAGCACACATTCACTTTTCCGACATTTAAATTTCATTTTCACTGTTTGTTCTCAAGCGGATGAATTCCGCTCTTGAGTCGAACAGGCGCTCTAGTATCCCGTCTTGCAGGTTAGCAGCAAGGGATTAAAAAGCTTTACTTTGATACATTGCATTTTCATTCCTCTCACATCCAGGTTCTCAATTTGACCCGTTTATCTAAATCAATTCAATGCTTTCACTACTCAGGTAATATCCCTGAGCAGTGATTTATTGATGCAGCACTTTTAAATTGATATCGTGAGAAGCTAATGAGAATGTGAGCTGATATTGCTGACTTCACTGCTGCATAATCGGACATAAAGTTTTTTGGCCATACAAGGAGACTCTCTTTTTCTCTGCATGAAGAATCTAGACTTAAGGCTTAAGGAAAGCAAAGGATATCACAGAAGAACAGAAGAAAATGCTGCCAAAGTCCAGATATATGTTTATATATTTGGGGGTGATGTGGCACAATGTGCAAGCAGAGTGCCGCTACCCCTCTGTAGTGCATTATTTTTATAGAACAACATGGTCTGGAGTGTCTAATTTCTTACTTATACTGCAGCAATTTGTAAACGATTACAATCTTTAATTTATTTTAACAGTTTATAGTTAGATTTAATGTTGTGGAACATCTGAGAGACAAGTTCTTGTTCCTGTTCTCACTTATGTTATAGCTGCGATAAACAGTCATTCTTCACCAGCCTCTCATTCTCTCTCTCACACACACATATACACACACATACATACATACATACACAAAAGTGCAGCCTGGCATTTTACAGAGAAAACAGAAAGCATAATCGAGACTTAAGAGCATAATCGAGCACTTACAACCAAGTCTCCTTCCATAAATGTTAAATAAATGTCTCCTAACAATACCTCCCCTGCATCCGTGATTCTAAGAATTTGTTAAACAACAACATATTTTTAAATCCATTTATTATTAGTCTTAGATTATGTGGCGTGTCTGCCATATAAGTCCCTATGTATGAGCTGTTACTATAGAAACAATAATGTATTACAACGAGTGCATCAACATTAACCTATTGTTCATGTTACAGCCGGAACAAATGGTGCTGTTATACAAAAATAATGCACACCTTCTGGACCAATCAGATTCGAACATTCAGCTGGTATAAGTAATGTACAATCCTCAGCATATAAGTCATCTTGTCTATTACAGCTTGCACAGGAAGAGAATCTTTTAGAAGTCAAAGTTGTCGATGAGGTATACTCACTAATAGAAAGTTTAATCCATAAATTATGGTTGCCTTTGCTGTTTTAATCGCAGCCAAGAGCAATTTGTAACTGTAGGACTGCAATGCAGAGGAACAGTGGATTTGGGAAGCTATAAGATCAATGGCTGAATTCAGCACCTGCAGTGTTTTTAATTGCTCATGTGCCAGTCGTGATATTAGCTTCCTGTGTCTTGTGTAAAATTACATCATGTTTTGCTGGAATCCTGACTACCTATTGGTTCAAATCCTGTCCCAATTTCCATTAACATAGAACTATAAAATGACGAGGGCCTTTCAACAGACAAAATCCCAGTTGTATTCATACACTACAGAAAGATATTACCCGGATGTCATTTGCTTTATTGGCATTTGTGGAGAGACTGCAGCACAGAACTCATAACACTAAATATGATTTTATTGACACTGTCCAATTTAGCTTCATTATACCACTGATAGGAAATAACACTTATTATTGCAATTTTACAAAGGCTCTGAATCAACATCAAAGATGCCGCAAGTGGAAAAGCGCACTGTTAGTCATTCTCTCAGTTGACAAATATATGTGGGCTGTTTTTTGGCTGATAACCATTTGAGCGTCACAGATGGAAAATCATGTGGTAATTGGCCCTAGCACATCGGAAAACTGCCCAAGGAGAAACTTGATGTTTGAACAATATTACAGTAGGATCAGCACAAGGGTACTTAAGTTGTATCAACAGGAAATTAAATACATTTAACAACTGCTAAAAGCAAGTGATGACGCAGAAACACGATCTTCGTAGAACTTCAGCACCATAATGCTTCCTGCTGAGACTTTCTTAGGAATTTCCTTCTGACTCAGAGACCTTCAACGACTCTGCTGTCAACAGAAAAGTTAATTCTAGGAAGTTTTCTTCCGAGAAAAGTTTTCTTCCTTTCCTCTTTGCTTTGACCATCACTCTGACTGCACAGGAAACTGAAGGAAATGTACCAATAAGTTACTATATAAAAGTATTGGATGTTGTGCTTTGAATTTATTGTAACGCAATTTCTGACCTCACCGTAAAATGAAAAGGAAGCTGGTTTATCTGGAAATAATGGGCTTTTATAAAACATATTCTGTTTTTCTTCATAAAAAAAACAAGATTAAAAGAGCTCCACAATGGCTTTGCTGCCCCTGTTACTACCTCTGAGATCAACAGGAGAGCTACTTTCTGAAAATATTTTCACTTTGTTTATAGGTATATTCAGTAGCATGTCTAGATCATCTTTTAAAATCATTCTTCTTGTCAAACCTATTATGTTATTGTAGACAGATTCATCTTTTCAACTTCTGTTTCTCTTCCTGAATAATTTCATGAAATAACTTACTTTCTTGACATTAATTTGTAACAAAAAGTGCAAATCTGTGTAAAAGGGCAAAAATGCTCCTTCAAACAACTGCACACAAAATCAGACATAGTCACAGTTTAGCATTTAAAACTTTTAAAGTGTAAAACTCCACTGTAAAAAACTGACTGTACCTTTTACAGTAACAGGGTTGCCAACAAAGCACTGCAAAGACTTTACAGTAAACAACTGTAAACATATTTACGCTAAAGTATTGTGGTATTTTACATAGTATAAAATAACATATAATCCAGTACATTCGCTCATATGGTTGCTTTAAAAAAAATTAAAAGGTTTGAGGTTTTACTCAAAGACACAACCAGTTTGGCAATGCTGCAATTTGAACACACAACCTTCAGCTTTCTAAAGCAAAGCCTTAACCACTGAGCCACAACTAGGGCAATGCATTGCATTGACTTAATGCAGTCTTTTAGTGTGAGTTCATTCAGTGGTAGATGTGGCTGTAAGCTCGAGGTAGTTGTGGTGACTCAGTGATTAAGGCTTTGCGTTACAGATCAGAAGGTCTGAGTTCAAATCCCAGTAGTGCCAAACTACCATGCTTGGTTCCTTGAGCAAGACCCTTAACCTTCAGCTCAGCTGTATTGCAAGTCACTTAAAAAAAGTGTCTGCCAAATGTGCTTGATTATGTATTATTTTATAATATGTAATATTTATTATAAAATATGATATTGCAGTACCTGATGTGATATTACAGTACTTTCTCTAAATATGTTTACAGTTGTTTATTGTATTATTTTTACAGTACTTTATTATTGCCAGTAAGTTACTGTTCAATTTACAGTGAATTTTTTTTTTACAGCGTAAGCAATGGCCCTTCAGTCAAATGCATGCAAAATCAGACATCAGAATCAGACGTACAGAGTCCATCAGTTAACAGAGTGACTCTTCTGTTTATGTGGCTGTTGGTGAATTGTTTCTTGATTTCCGTCTCTTTGCTTTCAGCTAATGTACATTAGATAAGTCCACAGTAATCAGTTAATGAAATCTGGTGATCATAGAGTTGAAATATAGAGACAGCACGCTTCTGCAGTTGTCTATTATACAGTCTGTGCTGTCTTCAAGTTACCAATACAGCATTCAAAATGGGAAACAATATCCTATGTCAGTATGAGTAGAATAGACAGCTGGAAGTGTACACACTTTGGCTCTATGTGACTATATACTTTGTGTTATAATAGCTTCAAACTACTACTGGTAGTGGTATCTCCTGCTGAGTACAAAAATTCACAGAACAGCCTACCTACCTTCTTCTCAGAAGTGATTCAGAAATGAAAGGTATTTGCAATGCTTATGAACGAAATAGGAAATACCTTTTGAATAAAATGTTGGATCATTCTGAAACACGTTCTAAGAACACTAAAGCCAACCATTAGTTCATTAGCATACATTTTCAGAACATTTCTGGAATGTTAGTTTTGTGACATTACAGCCTGGCCCTCTCAACAACTGTTGAATACAGTGCTGAACGTTGTGATAACATTCTTTGTTAGAATGGATATGGGATGAAAACTTTCTGCAGTGGATCTTCAGGTAGCTTCATATCAGCTGCAGTTAGCAAAGCACACAGGGTCACTAAGACTTGGTAAGCTGATGTATTATGCAGGCTTGTTCCCAGATTAAGTCAACATTCTTTACACAATATTTGCTGACATCTCAGTCGTTCTGCCCAAGTAACTGCTGCTTCTACTCTATGTCAAATCCCCATTTCTCTAAACCCATCAAAGCCTTTTCTTTCTCGTCTCCCTCTATTTGTCTCTTCTGTCTATAGCTATAAAATGACAATAAAATTAAATTAAGGCAATTAAGTAACATCTGCAAAATCCAGATTTTCCCAAAATCCTCAACCGGAAGAGGAACAAATGCCGTATGTTTTTCAAAATCAGCTTAGGCATGCAGGCCGATTACTCTAAATACTGTATGATATTCATATGGTCTAGCAAGTAGGGGCTGTTTATTTGTCACTGACTCCTTACTGTGTTTAAATCCCTGCTTGAGTATTATTAACAGAGTATCACTGTCATGTCAGGACTAACAGAGAATATGGCTGTCTCTGTGTTTGCACTACCAGTATCATATATTCATTCATTCAACTTCATTGAAACACTTTATTCTGGTCAGGGTTGTGTTGGATCCGGAGTTTATCCACCCTTGCTGCCTGTGTGAAATGTCACATGTTCTCCTTGTGTCCGGCTAGGTTTCTAACAAGTTGTTTTCTTGTTTTCTTCCACCATCCAAAAACATGTCGATAGGACTGGCTGTACTAAATTGCCCCTAGGTGTGAAGGAGAGTGTAAATGAGTGTGTGCAGTGTGCTGTGTGATGGACTGGAATCCCATCCATGGTGTATTTCTGTTTCATACCCAGTTTTTTCCTGGAATAGGCTCCAGATCCACCCTAACCAGGAAAAAGATGAATGAATGAATGAATGAATGAAATATATACCTAGTTATGGGTTTCTTAGCAAGAACCGACAAGAACCTTTTGAACATTATTAAAATTGAAATGTAGAACATAAGCTTGTATAACTTTTTTTTGGAATGCTAGGAATAATTTAACACTTAGGGATTTTTGGTACAAAGTAGTTTTCTGGGGTTCTGCAAATGTTTTAATATACCCTTTATTTTACACACACACACACAAAGAGAGAGAGAGAGAGAGAGAAAAGCGCAGCTTGGTATTTTACCAACAAAACAGAAAGCATAATCGAGAACCTGTTTAATACCACTAACATATCGAACCGTGTTTGCTGTTAGCTGTGCATACAACAACAAGTCTTTCTAAATCTGAAATGGATAAAATCATCACCTTATACCTCTCCACTTTTCTACTCTTGAGCCCTATTTCTCATTCATTAGTGACTGGAGCATTAATTCACACAAATGAGACAATTTCTGAGAGAAGGCTGTTTCATAAAGGAACTCATCAGGCTGAACAGTATTACTTGATTGATACCACTTCTGCTATGCTGCAACAATTCATAAATAAAGAGAGGGAAAAAAAATCCTATTGCCATTTAATCATAGGGTTCCTTTATAACCTTTAGGAGAGGCAATTTAGCTAGTCAGCATGGTACACTGAGAAAGACAAAAATAAAGGACCAACATTGATCTATTGAGAGGGTAATGAAAGCACAAAGCAATCCAATCATCCTTTTGCTCGGCCTTTCGTTTAAATGACTGCACCAATAACAAACGACATGTCTGCAAACAAAACAAGTACCTCCAGAGCCTGTATGAATGTCAGCCTTGCTTCCTCGATGGCCTATTGAATGTTCGAATTGACTGTTTATCATTGAGTACAGGTTATCAAAAGGCATAGGAATAGTTCAAGGAGTGATATGAGGACAGGAATTTTGTTCGAGATGGGTTATCTGAAACAGCAAACGTGAAGTAGAGCGCACATGCTACATTTTACACATTACATGCTAAGCTTTATATCTAGCTCTGTCTCAAGGCTTATGATAATACCACAGGTATTGTGTTGAATGGAAAAGACCTGACTTGAAAAGACCTTTCCGTCTTTATCCGTGTATTGTTCATTTCATTTCATCACAAATTCTCCCTTGTTGACACCAAACACCTCGACTCAGCTTTGTAACACTCTAGTGAAGTCATTTCCTCTGGTAACAGCATAAAGAACTTTCTCAAGAACTCTCAGAACTTTCTCAGCATTTTGGATAAGAGCTCCTCAATTTAACATCAGAGCACACTACTCACTCAGAAGTACACCAAATGAGTCTTCTTTTTTCCTCAGTAAAACCAGCAGATGAGCCAATCGACATATGAATCTGGAATATCATGTGCAGATGTTTTGAAATCTCCAATATTAACTGACCCCTGGAAGCCCCACCCCCTTTCCCCTTTTCGGCTGCTTCTCTCGTCTCGATTTTCTCCCTTGAAAGATGTGACTTCACTTTCTATTGCAGTAAACGGAGAATGTTTTGAGTCTGTAAGAGTGAAATAAAATCTAACAACATAGACAAAAAGATAGCTCACGTCAGTTAACTATATTTATTAGGAATGTCAGTAAATACTTCAGCTGAAAGAATTCTAGGGAGCATTCTAGGAAGAAGATGTTACATACAGTAATTAATAAGAAAGTGTAGATGTCAAATTTTCTCATGTCTGTATTTTAACTTTTAAACAGATGAGCAGGAACCTTTTTTTTCCCCCTGATGATTTTTTTCCCACTTGATGGTTACCGTAAAACCCTGGAAATGGTCTTTTTGTAAAGTATGTATGAATTAGCGCTGTGACCAGGCCGCTATACACACATCACTTGTCTAAAGTTTCTAGCTTAGACAAGTGATGTTTAAAAGGACTATATTGAAAAAGTACTGCATTATTAAACACCAACATCCCCACCCACCAATCCCCTCAAGGCATCTATGCATTATTCCTCTTTGGGTTTGGCAGGCCTGCAGATGAATGCAGTTATGAATGTAATTTTGATGCGCTTTTGGGATTCAGGTGCTTCGTACAAGAAAGCATCACCCTGAAAGATTTCAATATCCTTTCCATATTGCTGTGACACTTTAGAAGCATACAGACCTAAGAGGAAATGTTGTTCAGGCACAATGGTTTGAATTTCAAGAGGAATAAAGTGAATCTTTTGCAGGAAATATGTGTGCATGATGATACGATTTTGACAGTATTGCTCCTAGAAGGCTATGATTATGTCTGGGTTATACAAAGCAGTGCACTTATCATGATTCAGGAATCGCTCCTCACTACACAGTCCTGAAACAAAAACTTTACCAAGACATGTATTTGGCTATCATCTGTGTAGAAAGACGTGATAGTTTAGTAAATCACTTGGTTTTTCATTGTATGTCACACTACTGAAATACATGCAAAGTGTAAATCAGAAGTAACATTGGTTTTTGAAGGGAAAATGAACCAAGACTATGCTTATAGATGTAATGAATCTGGACATCTACCATATGTGCTGAGTAAACAGCACAGAGAGTATGACCATCTGGAATGAGCAGCTTGGGAATTTTCTCTATTTCTATGAATGCAATGGGATATCACAGGCAAAACTCTTGAGCACCCCACACAGATTTAACACAATAAATAGCCTGTGCACCTACTAAACTAAACATACTCAGGCAACAACTACACACAGACTGTACACTTCCAAAATATGACCCCATTTTCAATACCCTATATTGTGAAACCTACTTATTTTGTGCAGCAGCTGAGATAATCAAACAATAGGAGGAGAAATAGTGGTTCTGTTTCAGTCTTCCTAACCGCTAGAGACGATGAATATCACCTGGAAGCCGAACCCTTCTAGCAAAGTTACCATATAATGTAGAATTTGCCATAAATACTGTTGACATGCAGCCATCTTTCCCTGCTTTGTTCTTGCCTCACACACATATTGAACCTCATGTACACCCTATGGAGCTATGCATGGAACAGCTTGAGACTACAGTCAGAGCTACAGATGCCCTTTCCTCCAAAGCTGGTAAAAGACTCCTATTATCTCTTGTCATCTTCAGTCTTCTATTCGGCTGCGGTGAGTGTAATTTTGTATACTTTCTGAGTCCATTTGGAACTCTGTGGCTGTTAGGTTCAGTTGTGTTTCCTCATTAACATTCTAATCTTTTTAGAAATCACTCACTGTGCTGTCTGTGAGTAGCTATGAATTGTCCTTGTTGCTGAATACACTCTCAAAAAAAGTACTATAAGTACTATACTATATACTATAACTGTAACTTCTGTATATTATGTATCATTAGTGTGTATCTTTTACACAGTAATGTAATGAGTTACCTAACACTTTTCATCTAGATATTATTTAAAAAAATATCCAGATTCTTTATTACTTTTTTTATTTTGAAATATCATGTATTATATTTAAAAAGTAAATGGAAAAGTCCATGTGCAAGAATAGCATGAGTAAAAAATGATAAAATATATGAAATAAAAAAAAAATCTACTGTACTTACAAACAAAAATATTCAAGTCTAAAATATTTAAATTAATAAAAATTAAAGAAAATATCATTTTGAGTTAAAATATAGCAATATTCTTGGCATGTACAAAATTTACATTTTGTAACAAATTCCTTAATTTGGGATTTTATGGAGAAAGTTTGTAAGAAACTTTCAGAAAAAAAAAAAATCAGAAAAAAAGTGATTTATAGGGAACTTTATCTTATATTCTCCTCAAAACAGTCCTAAATTTACTATCCCTAAGTATGGACATTGTGCATGATAAGGTTCAATTCTGCTAACATGCATACAGGGGCATATCTCGCATCTCTACCGAGTTGAGTCTTCCTCAGGAATTTGTCTAAGAATGGCTAACATAGTAGAGTCGCTATACTGTCACTGTCACTGTCCATGCTTTAGCCTGCTAAGATAACTGGATTCCTGACAGAAAATACCGGGACTGGATTGAGGTCTCCGTCCACATGCCCTCATTCTTCCCACTTAGTAGGGTCCCCTCTTGCACCTCTGCTCAGACTAGCCCCTCCATTTCACTGACTAGCAGACCTGTGGCTAAGCACCACTACACTGCTCATAGATAAGCCTATGGCATTGGCCAGATTGGTAAAAACAAAACATTGGGGATGAAGTTGGGTTCCCTCCAATATCCTCTCATTCTGTCCATATGGCCATTTTTTTCCCTGTATGTGGTTTCTTTCCCTGCTTACACATCCCATCCAAATACTAGCGGGCCTGTGGCAACATACAGCTAGTGTGTTTGAGTGCTTTTTCCACCTACCATAACATGTGCTTCTCTTAGTTATCTACCATGATAGCTGGGCTCTACTGTACACAGTTTTGGCTCTAAGTGACTCAAAATTCTCAACTTTGATATAATGGAAATGAGATTAGATATTGCATTTCTGATGTCTCTGTTTGTATCCTAAAGACATATGTTTCTGGAATTAAAATAGCATAAACAGATCTGCTTCTTGGCAATAATACATGATACAGCAAAGCCTTGAAACTAACAACATATACACATTTTGCTCTGGTGATAAATTATGTTATAATTTGTTATAATTTATAAAAACAGTTGAAATGGCCTGGACTGAATGAAGACATTTTAAACTTTAAAATAAAAACAACAACAACAACAACAACAAAAGTGTGATACTGTATTACAGCAATATTATCACTACCATTATGGCATGCTATGATTTCCATTTCTATTCAATTACAGCATCAGAGTATCAGTACCAAAGCTAAATGAGTTTAATCCCCTTCCTCTCCAACCCAATTTGACCCCTGACAATTTTCCAACATGTTCTGGCTGTGTTTTGAATTTAAACAGCATCCCAAGTCAAATATTTCCTGGTGGTTTCATTATTTCTACTCTGTGTATATTTACTTTGTAAAAGAAATGAGCAAACCAAATGACAAATCAATAAGAACATTAAGGAAAATCTGAGTACTAATGGCATACAGGTCACACAGACAATATATAAATATGTATAAATTATATATAATTTATATATATATATATATATATATATATATATATATATATATATATATATATATATATATATATAAAACCTTGTTATCCATTCAATGCACCCAGCCTTAAGCCAGGTATATGTAAAGGAAATAAATCTCATGGATTGTTATCTGGTGTAGAACAGCCTGCGGACATAGCGAACCCACATTAGTATTGACTCCGACTAATGTGTGTGCTGATGGAGGAGTGTATAAATCACCAATTATAAGGAGCAAGCCAAGTGAACTCCTGTCATTTGAGTATTATCTAATTCATTATCATATGCATTCTTTTACATCAGCATGCTCATTTCTAAATTTGTTCTTTTCGAAAAAAGTTTTTTTTCTTTTTGAGGTCATCAGGCAAGCTCATTTGCACGCCATTTCGTAAAATCTTATTTAATGATTTATTTTAATTTCACAATGCTTGGTTGGGGAATTGATTGAATGTGATAGTGGTATGGGATGTGGGCAAGTCTTCGTGAATGTTAATAGAAAGTGATTGAGAATGCTTCATTTGCTATGCAAAGGAGCAGATAACGAATGTGACCGCATGCGCCAGGCATCGAAAGTCATTTTCATAGCATAAATTCTGGTGACCTCAATGCATTTTGATGCCCCTCTGGGGACTGCTTTTTCTCGCCTTTCTCTTTTTTCAGCTCTCATTCCAGTGAAATAACAAGATGAAGAGCTTTGACCCTGTTCATTCTGAATATTTTGTTACTTTTCCTCCTTCCTTTGCTCCCAAGTTTAACAGATGAGAATATACGTATAGGCCTTATGTTACTTAAACGTGGAAAACTCTGTAGTAACAATGGCAATGGTAAAGCTTTAAGTTAAGACCATAGCCATAATTTTAGGTTGTATTTTTGTGCTATTTGATTAGTGCAGCAAAAGAAACATGTCAAACTGCACTTCAGTTAACAGCTATACACTACAAATTAAATTTCCAGTATCAAGGCTTTTGAGGCTACGCTGTTAATAACTAAAGCAAATAAATCTGAGTCGAAACTCTCTGAGTAGGATTGGACTCACAGCACCTCATAATCCAAAAGCATTCTTTCACACAGAGCCGGTCACAACAGAATTCACTATGCCACCGTGTAAGGATTTTATTTTAAAATTTTTATTTAGCTTTTAAGGACAATAAACGCTCCACTTTATGCAAAGTGATATCTAAGTGGTAACAGTCCATTAAAGTAAAAGAATATTAAAAACAAAACTTGTCCCAGTGTAGTCTTGTGCAGTTGACTATAGAATGGGTTTCATCTAGTTTGTAATATTTTCAGACTAACAAAGTACATTCAGCGTGCTTTCTTTACCATTTGTCTGCATATTCTTACCATGTGCCTTACTGCTTATTTCCCCTGCAACAGCTCCCCATAGAGGCAATTAATTAATGTATTAGTCTGCTAATAGAGTAATCCACTAATCCCCAGAAAGACGGGAAAGCACCCAAAGGTAGTAATATCATCACTGTCAGCATGGAGTGTGAATTCTGGCACGTACAAATTCAAAAAAATCTAATTCAGCTACATCACTCAAGTTCATAATTGGTCTAGTGATGTACCTGTTTTTTACATTTGTAAATGTAAATGTAAATGTTTTTAAATCCCATTCATGAAGTTATTATTTTTGTTTCAATAGCCTAATCTCAACCGCTCCAACTCTTATCAGGAAGTTACTATGGACGCTGTAAATGCATCATGCAGCACTGCACATTCATCTGTATCTGACTGCTTGCTTGCGCCTGCACAAAAATAAAAACCTCCCGCTTGTGCAGATTTTTTTTGTTGCCTCCCACAGGATCCCCATCCTGATGCACACCTCTACTCTCAAGCAGACGCCCTGTGAAATCTTGTACGTATATCTGTTTATAATGCATTATCTGTTCATTCAGAATAATACCTTGTATTCTGTTACATCCCTAGTGTACACATCACCTTAATCTCTATAATGACAAAGCAGAGCCATGATTTTAGGAATCTCTATTGATGATTTTCATTGGACAATTCTGTATGACGTCTCCTACAAAGGACAGAGCAAGTGCCATTCAGCTATGTGTGCTAATATGTGAGACCAATGCAAAAATATGCAAAAGGTGGTAAGAAACAGAGGAGGAAAACTAAATGTATGTAAATTTATTGTAACGGTTGACAACAAACTTGCTTTTTTTTTTATAAGACACACAGCAGAGGTGTGGATTAACTGAATTCAAGTTTTCAATCTTCTGCTTTACAGAAAAGTTTGGGCAGGAAAAGAATTCTTTCAATTCCAACTGCAGTCTCATGCGCAAGACACTGTTTTAACAAACTGACGCTGATCCAAAATACACTTCACAGGAAGATTTCACAAGGTAGACTGTCAGCTTTGGAACACAGCCAAGGGAAGAGTAGAGTGGCTTTCAGACAATAGACTGGATGCCCTTGAGTGGTCCAATCAAAGCCGGACATGAACTCAACTGAAAATCTGTTCACAGACATCCAAATACCCAATCTGACAGGACTTTAGGTGATCTGCAAGGATGAATTGGAGAAAATACCCAAATACCTGGTGTGCGAAGCTTGTAGATGCAACTCAAGAAAAGTCAAAGCTGCAAAAGATGTTTTGACAATATGCTTAATAAAGCAGCTGAAAATTTATATTTAATAAACTTGCAATGTGTTTGTTGCTGCATCCCGGGAATAAGTGAGATCGAAAGCTAAAATCAATTAGAAATTGACTATAACAAAACACTATGGAAAATCTGCTTTCGGAAGCCACTGTACCTGCTTAAGCAGTGACAGGCAAATTTGTCTGCTTCCAACTTTTTCTCAGTCCTTCAGCTGGTATTCAAGGTCGTGTTTTATAAAAGGGCCCTGCGGTTTAACCAATAGTCTGGAGCAGATATAATATCCCAGAGAAACTATGATCCTTTAATGCTGGATATACTCATTCATCACATTAAAACTTTTTCAATAGTTAAAATTGCCTTTTTGAAATGCAATAACTGCCTTGTTCAGTCTAAAATACAATCAGTGCAGACTGTAGAGAATGGTCACTAATATAAGCTAAATTCTCCAGCTCTCTCTCCCTCTCTCTCTCTCTCTCTCTCTTTCTTTGAGAAAAGGCAGGGGCACATTTGCACAGTCTCTTGGGGAGCTGAGTGTGACAAAATAGTCAGCTATGGGCACACTCATATCTCAGTCGATAACAATAGGAGTGGTGTTGAGTGGCACTCAGTGATTGCTTTTAAAACTTTTGCACTATTCCTTTCAATAGAGAGAGTGGAGGCTCATTTTATGCAGCATTAACACAGAACATCAACAATGAAGGTGTAGTGCTGAATATGACTCAGCGTATGCAAGCATACAAGAAACAACGCGAAAGACTAAAATGGTATCTTTGTATAAAAGAAAACAGGACAACATAAAAGGAGAGTGGCTCGTGTTTTTGGTAATCAGGGGGACATGGGGTCCTAGGGCTATGTCGCTGAGGACATGAGAGTTGCAGAATGTCCCAATAACACAGCACTTCTCCTTTTACAAAAAGCAACCAAGCTTGGCATACCAAATACCGCATTCAGGTATGGTGAAATTTATTCTCCAAATGCCACCTACTGCTAAACATACTCTACATTTAGATTCCTTTTAGTGAAATTCCTCTGGTCTTATTTATTTCTCTTCTGCCTCTCTCTCTCGCTCTCTTTCTTTCTCACTCTCATGACCTATGATTGACATCATGTGTAGCATTCTGGTCGCACATCCAGTTCATTCTTACTGCTGATCTTTTTATTGCTTCTAATCTCCAATCATGAAAAAATGAAATTTCCCCATCCCAAGAACCTAAACTAGAGGCTTGTCACATTTAATACATTTTTTAATACATTTTTCTCATCTCTCTTCAGCTTGCATGCCAAAGAGGCTAGCCACAATAGTTTGCATGGATTCATTCATTCATATTCAGTCAGCGCTTGAGTACTGGTACTGGTACTGTTAAGAGTGACTGCCTTTCCCTTTTTTATAGATGGGTCATCAGTCCATTACAGGGCACAATGCGCACACACATACACACACTCATTCACACTTATTAGAATAGCCAGTATCCCAATTTGTTTTTGGGAAGTTGGAGAAAACTGGAGAACCCAGAGGAACCACGTGTGGACACAGTGAGAACATGTGAAACTCAGCACAGACAGTAATCCAAGGTCAGGATTGAACTTGTTTGGGATTTTCCAGGTTTTGGCCATCACCTGTTAATCATGCTTCACACTATAGTCTTTCCTGTAGTAGTATCATGTCAGCATTGGTTTCAGCTGTGAAGTCGGCCCCATCGGACTACTACAAATCTCCCCATCTCCTCTTGATTGCACTTGTTTTTTGTTTTCTCTTAATTAGTGTCCCTATGTAAGTTCTTAGTTTTCCTTGCCTAGTTGTCTGTGTCTGTTGTGTATAGCCTGTTGTGTGTTCCGTGCCACATTTCCTTAACTCTTTTTTCGCTCTACGTATGATTCTTGTTTTGTCTTTGTTTAACTAAAAGCCTGCATTTGCATCTGTCTCCAGCACTTTGTGACAAGTAGTATGGTATGTCTCTGGTGTTGGACCTTGGATCATTATTCTGGAGTTGTAAAGTAAAAAGCTTTCTTCACATACATGCCTTCTTTGTGTCCATAAATCTTTCTATGCACAAAAAAGATGAATTAATGCTATGTTTAGATAGGTCTTACCAAATTTGTAGACCTATGAGGCACCCACAAAGTCTGAAACATCTATCTATCTATCTATCTATCTATCTATTTACTGCATTATTTCCTATTCATTCCTCTTCACATCTATGCCTGTGGGTGAAAGCTTCTACTCTGTTCATCGCACTGAATGCATTTTGTCCGAAAGTCAGCACATACAGATCTGTGTAATGCATTCTGCATAATACATTCAAGAGTGTTACAGTAGATAAAAACAAAGAAAAATGAATAGATACTTGTGGTATTCATACTAGGGATCTCTGAGCTCAAACATACAGTATCAGTTAAAGTAACCTTCAACAAGACAACCATGTAAAAGTATTCACTCTGTCTACCTTTACAGGGTTTAAGACTCTCTGTACTTGGCCAAGCAGTGTACTGTCAAGGGTATTGATTTGTTATTCACAAAAATCTTCATGGCTTGAAGTTCTCCAAAAGTGTCTAGGACATGTTATTATATTATTACCCTTTGTTGTACCTAGAGCATTATTTTAAACCAAAGTGGTGCCTCTGCCATGGATGCCATCAGTGTGCCTCCTTCCTGACAGAAAAGCTCATTGTGTAGCTCTGCTTTTCAGTTTGTAAAGATAGAACAAAAACCTTGATTCACTGAAAATATTGAAGCTTCACCTTTTTTATCGTTCATATACATGAGAGCTCCTATGGAGGATGAAAGTGCTCAAAATGTAATAAAATAAGAAAGAAATTAAGAAATAATTATATAAAATATGTACATACATTGAGAAATAATGAAATTCATATTTTTATTTTGCATAGGCATTAAAGTACTCGCTTCTCTGAGACCTTTCACGTTACCTTCTTGCAACATGAGAGCAAAGAGAGAAGAAATAATAAAACACCGAGAATTCGCAAAGATCAGCCAATCGCCAGTTTGGTACCGCCCCATTTTCATTGACTGACACGAAGCCTCCTCATTCTGCAAAGTGTCATTAGGGACATTTCCCCACCCCATCAGCAGAGGTTGCACTCACTTGAATTCTAGCATGACCTCTGCCCTCTCACTGCCTCTTCACTTCCTGGTTGTACACTATATAAACGATAAATGGACATAGATTGAGTGTGAAGTTGATTGTGTTTGTTTTAAGTTCTGAGCTTGATGTGCCTTGACCATTGCTTCATTAATTGGATTTCTTTATTGTGTTATAACTCTCAGGCTTTGCAACTGGTCTGATTTTGTGTTTTGACCTCTTCCTGTTTCTCGACCCTGATTTCTGGATTATATTTTGAACTGCATTTGCATTGTGTTTTATTAAATTCTCTGCACCTGCATCATCATCAGAGGATCTGTTTCTGAGTCTGCCATGTTGTATGTACATAAACAGATAAAAGAGTGGCACAGTTATCTCCCTTTTCATATTCAAAACACATTGGGGACTTTTACACTCAAATGAATACGAAATGTTCTGCATGAATATGCTCTCTGATTTTCTACAGCGTTCTACATACTTGTGGTACTGTTGCGTGTTTTTTCTAAAGTGAATTAAGTGAAAACAAATGTAAAACCTTTTTGGATGTCAGAGACATCATAGCATTTATAAGTGTACTAAAACATGATTCTGGAATCTTAAAGTCATTAATCTGAAAGTAAATAAGTAAGCAAGTTGTCTGGAAAAAGAGTTTCTTTGGACTGTTCGGCTTTGATGTATATACTTTAGAGGCAGATGCAAATGCGCTGAAGATCCTGTCTGCCAATTTAATGTATAGTATTGTAGTTCAGACATTGTGCCTCGACGAGATGCAATCACAGAGGGAGAGACAAAACAAATAAAAAAAAAACCAGGATGCTATTTCACCATGAGTGTAGTGGTTTTGAAATTCATCACAATTAAAAATGGTCCTCTGTTGAAACACTTGATAGTAGTTTAAAGAATGACCTCCTTTTAATTAAAGAAGCAAATACCTCAGGAGGGTGACTGGTTAATTGCTTATGGAAAGTCATTAAGGGTGGAGCATAAGTCGATACTTCTTTTCAGTATGCAGCATATATTTCTTCATGGCTGTGTCTGGTAAGTAAGGAGTAAGAAAGATTTGTTTTGTTAGTGTGCGAATCTGTTGCTGATACAAAGATAAACTGTGAAAAGGAGAATGAGTTTTGAACAGTTTTAATGAATGTGGATATTCTATCCTCTGCATGATGCTATATATATCTTTTTTTTGATGACAGAAACTTCAGGAAAGGGTGTCATGATGGTGTAGTTGCCTAATAGTTCCAGGGTCCTCGATTCATACTTGAGCTTGGTTACTGTCTCTGTGGGTCCTCTGGGTTCTCCGGTTTCCTTTCCACCTCCCAATAACATGCCAGTAGGTGGACTGATTAAGGTTTGACTATGTGTGTGTGTGTGTGTGTGTGTGTGTGTGTGCACGGTGCCCTGCAATGGACTGTCATCTCATCCAGAGTGTATTCCCATCTCACACCCAGTGTTCCCAGGATCCACCATGACTCTGACCAGTGGTTACTGAAGATGAATAATGAATTAATGAACTTCAGAAGGAGTTCAATCAGGAAGACAGAATCCTGCACATTTAACAGTCCTTTTTTTGTTCACTCACTCGTTGCAGTGATTCTTTAATGCCATCCAGCATTGGCCCCCACGTGGCAGCCTCATGGCCCAATGTGTGTGTGTGTTTATGTGTTTTGTGTGTGTGTGGAGGACATAAAATCTTCACAGGCCACTGTCAGACCTGCCTGATTCCTCCTAATGCTCTACTTCTGCTTGGAGCTTCTGCACTTATGGCTCTGTCTCTGTGGGTGGTCACACATGAATACCATAAAGATTTTCACTTCCCAGAAACAATATATGACCAAGACTCACTCTTGCTTCAGTGGATAATCTCACCTGGATGCTGAAGATTTGTACCAACGAACTGCTGCTGTAATCATACAGACTCCCCTGTGCTCATCCTTACACTTAGAACTGTTTTATGATTGATGATGATACTGATGAGTTCCCTTTTGAGTCTGGTTCCTGTCAAGGTTTCTACCTTATGTTGTCTCAGGGAGTGTTTCCTTTCCATTGTCGCCTCTGGCTTGCTCGTTAGGAGTCGAAATTTTGATATGGATTTCTGTAAAGCTGCTTTTTGACAATGTCTAGTGTTAAAAGAGCTATGCAAATAAAATTTTCTCCAGACTGACACTCATCATTGGAATACAATATTTTAAAAGGATCAGTACACACTGATCATAGAAATAGCATATATACTCTATATTTAAGGTTGCTTGTGCTATTTAAATGACATGTACTCTAATATATAATGTATATGGGCATATTTTTCACATTAAGTCTCCCAAAAAGACGTGCATTCCTGAGGGTGGAGAGCTCAACGTGGAAACCCATTAGGACTGAGTAGTGTGGAGGGGATGTTGGAGAACACGCTCCTAGCAATAAAACCTTATGACTCACATTAGAGGAGAAAGATGAAGTACCGGGACAGAAGGAAATGGGATTATGATCTGCCCCAAAGGCAAATGAATACCTGGGAGAACTAGCGCTTGCTCAAGGATGGCTCAGCCACAGTGGGCGATGAGAAGAAAATGCTTCCTTTTCCTGTCCTCCTTCTCAACCACCTCCTATCCCTTCCCCTCTGCTCTCTTGTCTGGCAGAAAAGGAGATAATAAGGGAGAAAGCAAAGATAGGGTAAAGAACACTCTTCTGATTTCACTTATGCTTGTGATCATTAGAAGCAGTCACGGATAAACTGACACGTTGAGAGAAAAAATACTAATCCAGACCTTTAAATCCTCTGCCTGCTCCTCCCATTCCCACTTCCCTAAACCCCTTAAAAGTGAATGTCAGAGAAAGACAGAGAAAGAGTGAAAGAGAGATTCTTCTTACTTCATTTCTGTCCATCTGCCTTTGAGTATGCTTACGAGCAAATGTCCTGATTTAACCCCTTCAATTCCCTGACATTCCTCAGTCTTGCATACCTTTTCTATTAGTTACTGAATAATATATTCATTCATTCATCTTCAGGAACCATTTTATCCTGGTCATGGTGATCCTCAGCCTAATCGAGGATGCCAGTCCATCCCAGGTTTGCAAATTCTTAGTCCGTAATTAAGCATACAGCATAAATGATTTTATACTAGGAACATATTGAGTGTGTTGAATTCTACAGATGTTCTTTCATTATCACAAGTAATGATAATGATCAAATAGTGCATGATATGTATTAACAGCAAAAAAAGTATGTTTTCTAATAATTCATATGCTCCTCCTTTGCATTTATGAGCACATCCAATCACTTTTGTATGCTTTTGTATTCTCTTTTGTTTTTTCCATTCAAAATCCATGAGGGTGCAAACTTTTACGCTAAGCCGTAGGCTTTAATGCCTTGCAATCAGCCAATCATGTAGCAGCAATGCAATGCATAAAATCATAAAGAAACAGGTCCATGTATATAGTGGCATGTATAATGGTGCCAGACAGACTGAGTATGAGTATTTCAGAAACTGCTGATCTCCTGGGATCTTCATGCACAACAGTCTGTAGTGCTCACACAAAATTACCCAGTGAGCAGCAGTTCTGTGGGCAGAAATGCCTTTTAATGAGAGAGGTCGAGCCAACAGGAAGGCTACGCTAACTCAGATAACCACTCCTTACAACTTTGGTGAGCAGAAAAGCATCCCAGAATGCACAACACATCAAACCTTGAGGCTTATGAGCTACAACAGCAGACGATCACACTGGGTTCCACTCCTGTCACCCAAGAAATTACTGTTCTTGGGCACAGGATCACCAAATCTGGGCAGGTGAAGACTGGAAAAAAGATTAGGCATCTTTTTTCCAATATTTGATAGACAGACAGAGATGCAGGTCCTGGCATTAATATAAAACGCAAAACATATATGGAAGCCTTGCTCAATACAATAAGCAGTTTAATGCCCCCTATGCTATGGTGTGTACATCTTTTTTTTTAATTCTAGTTTTTTTTTCACTCATTTGCCAAAAATCAATAAAATAGCTGTATATTCTGGCCTGCTTAACATAGTGAGAATGCATAATATGCACATAATGTGTCTTTGAAACAAATAAAACATCTACACATAAATGTTATCCATAATTTAGGGCAGCTGCTGTATGTTAATGATTAAAACACAGGCAGGAACGGGTATGCTGCCTTTTGGGTAAGCCTGGTCTCATCTGGTCTGGCAAGAAGCTATATAGTTGAACTGCATGAGTGAAATGAGAGCCAGGTCTTCTTGTTCTTTTCAGCTGTTGGAAGCTATTTACTGTATCTTGCTCTTGTTAGCAAAGTGCCGGCACCATTTGGAGAAGTGTAGAACAGGAGGTGGGATGAATACAAAGCACATGGCTTTAAAGCCTCCACTGGTTGTTACTAGGAGACAACAAGAAAACAAGGGTGCTTGGGGCCGAAAAATGAGAGTTTCAGTGGACAGAGAAGGAAAATTTGGGTTAGCACACACGGGTAAGACATTTCGCATTTTCCAAATGAGATTTGGGAAGAATTTTTAACTAATGCAGCTTAAAATAAACAGGAAAACAATTTTGCGCTTCAGGAGAGGTGTCACGATGTATCACATCACATAAAGAGCTGAAGCATTCATGCTCACAAAGCGGGTGGAAGGCATGAAATGAAGCTGTGTGTGTGTGGTGTGTGTGTGTGTGTGTGTGTGTGTGTGTGTGTGTGTGTGTGTGTGTCTCTCAAGAGAAGGTTTGTATTTTTTGAGCCTAAATTACTGCTTTGTCAATATAAATTACCAAAGCTTGGATTGTTTATGCTCTATTTCACACCCCGTAGTCATTTTTGACACATAAATAGACACAGACATCTTCGTTTAAAGCCAGTGGATGTGAACTGGTCAAACTCCAGATGCAGTCATGCTCGATTTCCCTACGGCACACTGCACAGATAACACACTCTCGTGACAATGTTGGAAGCAGATTCATACATGTTTGCCAATTTATTATTGCAATTGAATCAGGCAGTAATGCTTGAGCCAGAGGTGTATCATTGTGTGTGTGTGTGTGTGTGTGTGTGTGTGTGTGGAGGAGGGGTTACAATGGGAATTTCAGGTTTGAACCCCCTTGAAATATTTTAGGACAATTTCAAATGGTTAATATAATACTTGATTACATACAGTATGTGTCATTTAACTTTGTTTTGTTAGTAATTGCACTGTAATGTTGTCATGTCAATGAAGTCATCATTACGATTCCTCTGTATTTAACTGCCCCGGACGGAAAACAAACATGTCTGTTTGTTTGTTTAATCAAATTTGCTTTGGTGAGAAATGGGATTAACCGATCAGGATCAAGCATAGGGGTATCGAGCTGACAGCTGATGAAGTGCGGAGAGCAGACTCGATTGTAACATGGCATAGTTTTAACATGGCACAGGTGTAAAGCTTGTTTACAGAGTGATGTGATGTACAGTGATGCGATGCACCTCGATGAGTTAAGTGTAGTGTGAGTGTAATATGTATATTTCCAGCTCTTAGGTGTTGCTCACACAGCAGAGCAGATCTGATTATTCTTTAAAACTGATCTTTAGCATAAGTGACAAGTGAGCTAATTTTGTGGGTGTTCTTCAGACTGCAGTCACATTTGCTTACATATCGACATTGTGAGGCAGTAAGTAGTGACGGGAAAGCCAAATTTAGAAAGTTACTTTGGCAAAAAACACTGAGAATTGTATCTTACATAAGAGCACCACATGTATTCGGTGTAGATTTATTTATAGTTGTACTATCCGGTGTCACTCAGACTCAAGGTTTCTTCCATATATTCTCTCAGGGAGTGTTTCCTTACCACCATCTCCTCTGGCTTGCTCATTAAGGGATAAATTTATAAATTTCTAAATATCTTGAATTTATATATTTCTATAAAGCTGCTTTGTGACAATGGCCATTGTTAAATGCACTACACAAATAAAATTGAATTGAATTGAATAGATAACACCAGAGGTAGACGGCTTAGTAGCCCGGGTTCCTGGGACAAGCAGCTTTTATATCCAGGCTATTTAGTTTTAAATTCGTAGCTCTATGGTGTACATTCAATAACCAGAGAAAGAAAAACAACCTACTCTATATTGACTTTAATAAACTTAATGCTCTTTACAGTGATATGATGCACCTCGATGCCACAATATACAGTAGCATTACCTACTCATTCCTGATCCCATCGGCCGTGGCAAGATCTGGTTAACAGTGGAACGATTTTTAGTTTGTATTACTTTGTTTGCAAAATGATCACAGATAAACTGTTCAAAATCAGTAACATGCATGTATTTGGAAAATTGATGATATTGAGCAAAAAACAAAGTGCAGAAAAAAGACATCATATAACTTCTGCTTGCTTTAGCCAGCTCGCAATTAAATATTTCGAGAGAAACTAAAGATGCTAGCCAGACTTGAATAATATCTTTTACATGCAATGCAAGAAGAGGGTGGACTAGTCCAGGAGGACTATTGGTTAGACCACAGTGCTCTCACCGCTGCGGCCCACATTCGATTCCCGGCCAGGGAACCCACCCCACCCACTGGGATTGCATGCAACAGTGCTCTCTCAGTGCAGGTCCCAAGCCCGGATAAAAATTGGGGAGGGTTGTGTCAGGAAGGCCATACGGCGATAAAAACTGTGCCAAATCAAATATGCGGAGCAATGATCCTCTGTGGTGACCCCTAATAGGAACCGCCGAAAGAGGAACAACAGCAACAATGTGCAATGAAAGAAGAGTACACCGCATCTTATAGCTCAAATGTTGGCCAACAACTTGCTGACTTTTGTCGTGGTCGCAAACGTGATGTGCTACTTCAGAAAATTAGTAACGATATAGCTATACACAGTATTCCTGTCCCTGGAAATTCATATAGTAGTTTGTTTTTTGTAGTCGTATTAATGTTTTTAGTTGTATTAATGCACTAGCTAACTAACTCACCATAGGTCATTGCAATACATTATAGCTGTTACTTTTTAGCCTTGTCATTTAGGTTTCCAGACAACTGAAACATAGGACTGGGCAACACATTGGAGCTAGCTTATGAATTTATGATTTGTCCAGCCCTGAGCAATGACTAAAATGGAAGAGCTTGGCATATGCCATGTTTGATGCTACTGTCACTGTGGGTAATACAAAAGGGCATAAAGTCTCCCTGCTGGTTTCTAGTGGATGTGATGGTTCATCATGTTTGGTGGTTTTCTAATGGGAATATACTGCACTGAGATTCAACAAGTTATGTAATACCACACTAAATACATTCAGAATGTATTTTTGATAGACTTCAAAGCACTATTGTAAGTCGCTCTGGATAAAAGCGTCTGCCAAATGCCATAAATGTAAATGTAAATGAGACACTGATGGGACATTATTTCATGGACACTACTGGATCAGTTCCCAATATGAAAACTAGAAAAATCACATACGTTTACACGTGATGCTACTGTACGTTCTTCACATATGAGTAATTTGTGATTACGTGAAAAGCATGCAAAAGTGCATTTCACCATGCCCTGAAATTGCACTCAAGTAAACACAAGACATCGTATGAACAATATGCTTAATAAAACCCCAGGCCTACATTTGAAAAATGAACATCATGATGTGTGGAAACATATGCATGCATTAAGTATATGTGAAAAATCACACGTCTAAAAACCATGTGTAAATTTTTCACATGTGAACTTCTTGCAATGTTTAAATAAGGAAGTAAACAATTTCTACTTTTTGTTTTTTCAGGAGCGTTTCCTGACTTGCCTACATGATTTTTGTCCATTTGTTGTTCTTTTTGCAAATTTCTGACAATAAATCGCTGCTGATGAAATGATGAATAAAATACGAATGGAATTTGATTGGTCAAAATGAGTTTCAGTTTCAGAAATCAGATTTTCTTTCCTTCCCAAATCAGATATGCCAGTAGAATCCGATTTGAGCTGACAGTTTGAAGACAGCCATTAGAAGCATAATTATACTAATGAACATCTGAAGAATTAGCTGATTGAGGTCTGGATCAGTTGGCAGAAATTGTGTTTATGAAAGTGCTTTAAAGTTATGGATCTGTGTACTTCAACCATAATTATGCAGTGCCCCTTTCTGGCCGACCTTACCTGTCTGTTTCACTTCTGCTTTCTATTTTACTATGGCTCGAAGCAACTTAACACATTCTGTCCACTCAGCATGTTTTAGGAATTCAGTGACCTCCAGCATTACATTTGCATTCACAGGCTCACAGATTATAAGAAATGCAATTTCTTGGAAAATTCATCCAAGTGCATTCATAAGGATGTGTCTTGCTTTGTAGGTTTCAATACTGTTATATTATTATTACAACATTAAAAACAATATATTATCAAACATTGCTCTGTGTGTTTGTGTATGTACATGTTAAAAACTATTTAAAAAAATAGATGCGTTGACCTGGGAAAACCCTTCACCCTTGGCTACTACATACCATTCTGAAAACTACAGACTTTCCTGAACTCTTTTCTCTTATGTATGTATTTCAACCACAATTAAAGATATAGCTATAATGGATTCCTGTTTTGTGTTTTGTGTGATTCCCCTTTCCGACAAGCGTCATGTGTACAGTGTACAGATTAGGACATCCTTAGACGTCAGCATCAGTTCTCAGTATGCCATATGACAAAACGGCATCGCACCTCAGACTAATAGGCTTCAGGACTCAGGAAAAACTATGTGAGTTTTCAGGTCTCGTACAGTTAGGCTTCGGGCAAAACGACGCCTGATTAAGTTGTATACAGAGCAGAACATGTCCACCGCAAGAGAACATTGTAATTATTTAATATTATTTGCGAGTTTTATTTGCACGTTTAAAAACTAACTTGCAGACACTCAAGCTAGCTAGTTGCAATATTTTGTTTAGATAACTTTTTAAACGTGCAAATAAAACTTGCGAATAATACTAAATATTTGCATTGGGACATGTTCTCTTCTTATACCCCTACAACTTAACCAGTGTAATGGTTAATAAAAAACTAAGAATAAAGTATATCAGGTACGGCTTACCTTCTGTCTCTACCTGTCTGTCTGCATCTACTGTTCTGAACTGCTTCCAATCTGCCTGCAGACATGACATCACGTGAGGGCGGGGCAATGCGAACCTTCCACCTGAAGCCGTTCAGTCTGAGGCCGTTTTGCAGTCTTTATGTCTGAAGTTGTTTTGCCCGATGCCTTCGTGTCTGAGGCCCTTTGCCCAATGCCTAACTGTATGACACCTGACATAGTCCTGAAGCCTTTTAGTCCGAGGCGCAATGCCGTTTTGTCATATGGCTGAGAACTGACACTGACGTTGACATATGGCTGAGGTCTGAGGATGTCCTAATATGTACACCAAAGATGTGCTCATGCCTGCGTTGATTTCTGTTCTAGTCCTGTCTCTACACCTGGTCCAGCCATTGGTTTGCTACCCAATTGTCGGCACCTGTGTTGTGTTAGCTTTCGATTTGTTTGCCGATTTATACCCTGTTGTGTCTCAGTATCTTTTTTTTTAATGCTTTCGTGTTGCATGTTGTTACGAGTCTAAGCTGTGTTACAAGTTCTGTATAGCTCTGTACTTCAGGCTTTTGACTTCACCTGTTTTCCCTGTGTTCTGGTTTCATGCTACAAACATTGATTATGGACATTTTGACAGCTGGTATCTGATTACAAACAGAACTGATTAGGCTTGAACAACTGATCTTGAACTTGAACTTAAACAAGTTCTTCAGCGTTTAGAGAAATCACACTTAGCTAGCAAGGTTTTAGACGTCTTTAGGCAGTCTGACTGTTTTTAGCAGCGCATTTGTTCAACTGGCTCCTTACACAACATGATCGGTGCAGGAAGATAGTGCCAAGATCAGAAAGTAAATAAAAACATTTCCACAATGTCTTGGTGAACTACTGCGTAGTTATGGTTTCTTAAGGTTGATGTTATTGGCAGAAAAATTCCACTTTTTTCGAAGCCCATTTTTTTGTCTTTTTTGGTTGTTTGCCAGAGTTCCGCTATAGCAACAGGTTTTCTTAGACTGCCTGACAAATATATGCTTTTACTGATGGTAACCATGCATTTTCCTACATTTTTTTCTTTAAGAGATTTCTTTTGAAATCTCTCAGTGGCTTTCAATATTTCAAAGGGAAAAGCAATAACATCTTGATTGTATCAATACACAATACACTTGCTGTGTGTGACGTTGGGTGATAATTCACCTGCTTTCCATTTATCTTGTGTATATATGTCTTTTTTTTAAGGAACTCCATATTATCTCTTCTTCCTGCAAAAGATCTCTATATATTTGGGATGTTTTGCAGATTAAGAACTGTTTACTTTCCTGAGAGTGGAGAGATCAACATGGAAAGCCATTACAAGAGATTTAAGGTAAAGGTAAGAATCATCTTTTATATCAACTATTACATGTTTTTTAATATTTAGAAATCCCTTTATTTGATCTTACTTACTGTTTAGGCAGCTCTGTTTGCTGCAGTAATTACCAGCAAGTCACATTCTGTGATACAAGACAGAGATGCAGTATCATCAGTCAAAAGGAGGAGTGTAAAGCATGCACTGCTGATCGTTCGATAATTTCACAGTAAACACACAGTTGTATTAATTAATGTCGCGCTGCATATCTGCTAGGAAACATTTGTAATAATTTCAAAGGCATTTTCTATGACTGAGGCGGTGAAGATTCAATTAACATATTGTCAAAGGGTGTGGTTTGACATTCTGCTGATAACCAACCAAATCAACTTCTCTCATACCCTTAAAAACCCAGTGCCAGATTTACGTGTGTGAGGAGGTGCAGCACAAAGCTCTCTTAATGCTGATGTCTTATCGCATCATGCAAACTGTATTTGGGCTCGTCTTCAGAATGCCATCTGCACGGGGCACAAACTGCAGTCACAAAACCATGGGACTAAAGAGGAAATCCAAGTAGCAATGTGATAGATTTGTTAATAAATAAATCATCCATTCATTTGGATTTGGACTGGTAATAAACGGCTTACACTTACAGTACATAAATCCAACTCTACCTGATGATAGTAACAAAACCTGTTGCACTGCTCCACCCACTTCAGCACATGTATATCATGGTAGCACCAAAGGAGCACAAAACTACACTACCCATCAGCCCCTGCACATCATGTCTCACTTTTCACTTTCACCTGTTTCCTGTTTCACCTTGATTAGCACCACTACGTAAGTTCCAGTTTTTTTTTTCAGTGTCTCATTATCATGCTTTTTGTTATAGTTGTTGTTTGTTATTGTGTGCGCTCCACAATATCGCTTGTAGTTTGTATGTTCTTTGCCTCATATCCACCCTCCATGGTATATAGTTCTTGTTTTCATGTTTTTGTTTGTATATTTGCACTTTACTTAATACATTTTTGCACTTGCAGCTGCCTTCACCTCCCATTTGTGACAATTTACACTAAACATTGACCACAAAAATAGCAGTACACCATTGTTATACCACTAAATTACACTTGTACCTGCTTGTGAATAGAGCGGTGAAAATCCCACAGTGCAATCATAGCCATTTGTTAAAGATAATCCAAACCACCAATGCAACAACAGGATACTGTCAACTGTTTGTGCTTTTTTTTTTTGTAAATTTTACTTATTTCTCCAGCCAGTGGTTTTCATGGATTTATCACTGAATTTGTGTGTTTGAGAGATCAAATTACACTGTGGAGTATCTAGCTAGATAACCTAATCACCAAGCCAGCGAGCTAGCTACAATGTTATATATTCTAATAAGCACATTTGCATACAATGGCGACTTAATTGAAGGTAAGATTATTGCATATATTGTTAAAAGTTTGGTTAAATGAACATAGAGAGTTAAGCATTTTCGAGCATACAGTACTGTGCAAAAGTCTTAGGCACATGCAAAGAAATGCTGTAGAACAAAGATTCCTTCAAAAAATAATGAAATTAAATGTTTCTACATTTAAAAAAATACTATAAAGAGCAGTAAATAGTAATAAATGAAACAAAGTCAATATTTGGTGTGACGATCCTTCGCTTTAAAAAAAAAATAGTAGTTTCAGGTACAATGTGTGCAGTTTTATAAGGAAATGAGCTGTAAGTGTTACTGAGCATCTTGCAGAACCAGCCACAGCTCTTCTGGAGACTTTGACTGTCGCACTTGCTTCTTATTTTT
The DNA here is from genome assembly GCF_027358585.1 of Pangasianodon hypophthalmus. Taxonomy (NCBI): domain Eukaryota; kingdom Metazoa; phylum Chordata; class Actinopteri; order Siluriformes; family Pangasiidae; genus Pangasianodon; species Pangasianodon hypophthalmus. The sequence continues at coordinate 6,873,872 of NC_069719.1, forward strand.
GCAGCGAAACCCAGCAGCCTTCATTATGTTTTTTTGTCTGAAAAGTGTCTCTTATGTAATATGCTGCTTTCTTTACTGACATACAAACATTTTTCTGTAACATTTAATTGTGTGCTGGAAAACTAATGTTTGGAAATCTAAAATGTTTTTGTACTGAATCAATAATGTAGACAATCAATAATGTTATAAAATAAAAATCTATAAGAAAGTTTGCACTAAAAAATTAGGGTGCCTAAGACTTTTGCACAGTACTGTATATACCCTATCAGTGTTAGTGCAAATTGGTTGATGAAACATGATTGGCTCTTACTTTTTTTGCTGTGAAACGCGATTGGACCATGTTTCTGTGACATCGTGACCATGAGTTTGGTTCCAGCTGTCCATCACAATGCAGGTACAAGCACTTTATCTGCTGAACGTATGACAGAACTCACATTCATTCAGTCATTTTCGTTTTTTTGCTGGTTTGGGACAGCATGGCAACAGATCAGAAGATCAGCCCAGACTTCTCTTACCCTAGCCACAGATTCCAGCTCGTCCTGGGGGATCCCCAGACATTCCCCAGAGAAATGGATTAGTCTAAAAAATTACACCTGATCATAATAATGAAGCCAGTACTGATAGAGAATTAATGATATTTTGTGAAGATCTTGTGTAGAGATGAAAAGGAGTGATTTTTTTTTTTTTGAAAGATGATAAGGATTATCAAATTGAAAATAGGATATGCTGCACTCATAGAACTAATGCTGCCTTCAGGGTAGCAGAGGTCCCTTACTTCATCTTCACCTCACATCTGAAATGATACAGTGATATAATTCAAAATTTACTAGCCTTTTTCAGTCACCCCAACTCCCAAACCACCAATAGCTTCTGATAATAAGCTTTACGGTATTCTGATAGAGGCACAAAGGGGATCATAGAGGGGAAAAAAAATAATACAAGGTATCGGAGACTATTTATTTTTTACCTACATGTATCCAGGGTCCCATAACTACAGGGAAGGCTATGTTCAATATTCAAAGTGATATGATTAATTCTTGTCAACACGGAGCTCCCAGGGAGGAAGTAAAACTGATGATACATCTGCACGAGAGATGGCTTCCTGTTCTGCCTTTAGCAGCAGAATCATTTTCAGCGCCATTCTACCTTGCACCAATAGCTCATCCCTTTCTCTTTAAAGAGCTGTGTGGCTCACTCGTCTGATTCAGGAGAGGAGGGGGAGATGAAACCTTCTGAATCGCCTCATACAGTCCATTTTGAAGCTGCTTGACAGATGAAGCCTTAACGCAGCTCTCTAAAGTCCACTTGCCAAAGGCTCTACAGGCTGATCAAAGCTCACATTGACACTCTGCTAATCTGACACCGGTCATCATCGCCCCAAAACGCACCAAGTCACTGTCAGAGGGAGCTCCATGGTTTAAAACATGGTCCTGCCCCACAGCTTTTTAGTGCCATTTGATTTATTAAACAAAGAGGAAAATTATACACATTGGGAATAGGAAAGAAGATAAATGTCACACAGCTGATAGAAAATGTATGTACTAGGTGTAGTAGCCCCCCAACTCTTCAATCACTTCAGCTGTAGGCTGAAAGTAAAGCAAGAAGGCACCCTGGGAAAACTTTTGTGCTTTGTAGTGATTTACAGCTGTCTCTTTCCACAGCCGGGGTGCGACGCATCAAATTGGTTACTGGAGATTTGGAGAGAAGAGTCTGAATCAGAATGGAAGTGGAGCACCAAGGCTCTGATTTATGGGCTGTGCAGCACATCACGGCAAGCAAAAAGGCTTTTGTAAGAACAATCTCACCGCAATTTATCAGCTTCGCCACCTACCCACCGAAGACCTTCCACTAGTCAGAAGCGAATAAGGCCAGGAGACCAGTTGGTGATGAAATTAATGCTGGACGCAGCTGAAAAACTGCTCTTTGAATTTGGAGGCCTGGGATGTTCATTGAAATTGAGTGTTACGAAAGCAATTTTACAGGCACCTCAGGGGCATATGCTTGTGCGGATTTCTATTACACTAAACCGAATTTTAGACTTTGTATATTTAAAAAAAAAATAGCAAATGGTTGGAACAGCACCAGAAAATACATCGCCACAAATTAAGATCATAATCATGTTAAAGGAGTGGAAATAAATACATTTCAGAAGGATGCAACAGTGGGTAAATTCCCTTGGTGCTCTCTTTTGAACTTATCCATTTAACATACTTTTAAATGTGAAAAAAGAACTGCTTCATTCCGCCCATTTTAATGCCTACCCTTACTTAATACAGATTAAGGTTTTGTTTCCCTCTTTAAACTCTTAAAGTGGCTGAGTTTTCAGTCTACAATAGCTCTAAGCATATTTAGCCTCTGCTGTAATGAGACAAAAGCATCCATTCATGGTTTTAATTCGCCTTGCGATTAATGATTGCATATTGAATGATACGGTGCACAGCGTTTTATTCTTTGCGGCAGAAAAATGGAATGTCTTATTTCAAAGTTGGCCATATTTTAGTGACTAATTTCAGATTTACTGCGAGTGTTTTGAATTTCAATGGAGATTTCTGCTCATTTCAATATCTTCTCTGTGCACATAAGCCTCAAAATGAAGCATTGGAAAGATAGATCCAGCACACACACACACACACACACATAGACACATACATAAATATATAAAAGCAACCATGAACAGACATGATACAACAGGCAAAAATGTGTGTTTTGCCAATGATGATAGAAATACTGGAATATTTTGGGGATGTGTGGCCAGTCCTCATGAAAAAAGGCACCTTTTTTTAAATGCAAAACTGCTACCAACTGAGCAGGAGTGGAAAATACTTGAGTAATTATACTTCGTAATCATACTTAAGTATTATTTTGGCATATTCATGCTTTATTTGAGTGTTATTGAAACTGAACACGTATTCTTACTCAATGGTGGCTGGTCGTGACAGAAGGAGAGCTAAAATCTAATGTCTTTCAATAGCTCAACAGCAAAATGATTAGGGTTAAGTAATACATAATATTACTCTCACTGAGCGTTAATTGTGCTATGGCAATGCTATCATTAGGATGCAAACTTGAAACAATATCTCCCAGAAATGTGAAGAATCCTTTATCATTGTGCAATACACAATTGTTGCAATACAGTTAGTTATAGTAAAACAGTTATGAATGCATGAATGTATTATAGGAATACATGAAAGTTGTGGGGACATTTGGAACAAGTTAAGGTTAGGGTTAAGTGCAGGAGTAGCATTACTGAGCTATATTTAGCTGTTCCACAATGCACCTACACACCATGTTTTCTGTCTCCCCGTGTACTCTCACATCACCCCATTGTTGTGTTCCCTCCACTGGCTTCCTCTGGCTGCCTACATCATATTTATAATACATAGAAATTTACCTAGAATAACAAAAAAAGACCCTTACATACCTGCAGGCACTCATGAAACCTCTATCACAGCTCAACTCGACCCACCATCCCTCAAGGTACCAAGAAGGCATGCATCAATAACACTGAACAACAATATTTTGCTACCTGAAAAGTTTTGGGGGGATCTTATGCATGTTATGGCCTGGTGAGCTCCCAAATCACCTTGAAATTGTCCTGATATGTACCAAAAATTGCCTATTTAGTGTTTTCAATCCTTAATTACAATGTTGCCCACATGGCAAATAACGAAATGTTTTCCAGACCTATCTAGACATGACTGGCCATGTAGACCTCATGACACAAAGGAATACAACTTGGATATACCAAGTACTATTATTTCAATTATGAATATGATAGCCATGCTAAAGCATCTTTTTACATTAAAAAAAGACTGGCTATGCTGTAAGCATACGGTCCCAGGACATAAAAGTGTGGCACATAAAGCAGTTGTCAACCCAAGAAAGATTTTTTGCCTCCACTTCATGTAAAACTTGGGCTGATGAATTTTTTATTAAGGCAATGAAAAAGGAAAGATTTCAATATTTGAGACAGACATTTTCCAAGATAAAGAAAGGGGTCATCAATGTCAGGCAGGTTGAAGAACTTCTAGTGGAGCCAGAGTGAACTGCATGGAAGGCATTCAAGAATGTTTCTGAAAATTTTCTTGGGAAGTACAGAGCACCGAACCACATCCAACTTTTTGATAAAATGCTTCAAGCATACAAAACCATGAGGATCAACATGCCACAAAGATTCATTTTCTGCGTTCACAGTCAGACAACTTCTGTGCAAATGTTTGTGCAGTCAGTGAGGAACATAGTGAAAGGTCTCAATACATTGCTTGGAAAAACGTCCCGGTGCAACTGGAATCCAAAAATATTGGCAGATTATTGTTGCAGAGTAAGTACAAGTGGTAATCAGTAACAAAACATTTTTAGGTTGGTGGAACGAACACATTCATTAAACGCATTCATTCAATAAAATTGTAATTTGTGTTTCTGCTTTTTTTTTTTTTTTGATGAAATAACTAACATCTATCTACTAGGGTTTTAAAAAAGTAGCCCAAAAAATAGCCTAATGGTCAATAAAAGATTTACATTCATTCATTTCCGTGCTGCTTTTATCCAACTGAGACATGATACAATTGAGCCCTTGAGAGTTAAGGGCTTTTCTCAAGAACCCAGCAGTGGCAGTTTGGTGGTTTTGGGATTTGAACGTTAACCCTTGAGTCACCACTGCAAGCCAATAGCAAAACTAAAACCCTGCCCATTTAAGGCCCGGTATTAACAACAAGAAAATTCACAGAGTTCGTAAAAGTTGCTTATTTTTCTTATATTTATTTGCACTGAATTTATTATATTTACAGTTCGGCATGGCAGAATATAGCGTTGTCGCCTCGTAGCTCCAGGATTTCTGGTTCTATCTTGAGCTTGGGTTACTGTCATTGCAGTCTCTTGTTCTTCCAGTGTTCTTGTGGATTCCTCTCAGAAACATGCTGGTAAGTGGACTGGTTTTGTAGAATTGCCCCTTGGTGTGAATATCTGTGATGGATTTGTGTCCCATCAAGGGTCCCATCTCATGCCCAGTGTTCCTGGGATAAGCTCCGGATCCACCGTGACCCTGACCAAGATGAAGTAGTTCCTGAAGATGAATGAATGAATGAATGAATGATAGTTAAAGTATGTTACAGGTACTGCTGTACCTTTTCACCATTTAACCCACAGCCTACATACAGTACATCATACATATATAATGGGTCATGCAGTTATTGTTTGCATTAAAAATCCACTGAAACATGGATATACATAATACATGATATAATTCATCTACTCAGAGCCAAAAAGAGAAGCAAAATACAGCAACAGTAGACCAAGTTCACAAGAAAACAGCACACATAGCAACAAGTGCATGAGCGAGCTTACGGTGTGTGTGTGTGTGTGTGTGTGTTTGTGTGTGGGGGCCCCATAATAGGGCTGTTCATGAACACATTTTGAACATTTTGAGAGAGACAGATAGAGGGTGAGAGGGAGGGGGAGATGCCTGAGGCAGACTTCTAAAGTGTCCTGAAGGATTATGGAGAGCCTCCATAAGTCCTTAAAACCAGCAGGAAAGCAAAAGCTCCATATCAAACATTCCTTTATCTCAAAACCTGATTTTTTTTTTTTTAGATATTCTTTTTTCGATATTCTCTTTTGAAGGCTCATGTGAAAAGTGCATTTGTATTAATAGGACAGCGATGCAAGCCAGTGTATCCCTTATATGCTTGATAAAAGATAATTAAAGGTTGACAAGCCTAGCTACCATATCGACTTACCAGGCTGACTTTGTTTTCTGCACAAAAACACAGCCCTAGTTCCTCTGAATTTATTTATTTTATATATCTGGGTTGAACCAGCGACAAATGAGCATCATTATTCCTTTAAACCTGCCTCCACTGACAGCGCTATCTGATCATGAAAGATGGTGTGCTGCTGTGCATTACCGCTTTCATCTAAGCAGCAGACTAGCCTACTCCATGATAGCCCTGTCTTCATTCATTAAGTTTAGAATTAGCTGGGCTGTCTCTGTCAACACATAAAAATGAGAATACAATCTCTAATTAGTCCCTTTATGTCCACAAGTCCCCACGCATTGCAAGGGTTAATGAACATATCACATGGCGTAGATCAGAGGAACAGGTATATTAGATTGCCATCTTGTGGCCAAAGTCTGAGGAAAATTGTTATTCTTAGAGTCTGGGCAACACTGTGCTTAGGATTTTGTGTGGTTGTGTGGAATGTGTGGTTGATAGCATATCTCCTAATCTCAAAAAAAGAAGCAGTTTGTGAAAAAAAGGATCCTATATATGAAATCCTATGTCTAACACGTCTTCAGATTGTAAGATACAGGTGCAGTTTATCAAATGAAGCAAAGAATGAGTTCTTCTGTTCTCACATGCCTGAGGATTAGATCTTCGGATTGGAAATAATAACATATGAAATTACGTTTCCCAGGAACCAGGACTGCTCGATTGTTTTCACGTTCATTGCAGTGAAACTGCAATCTGTCAAACGCTGTAACATAAATTGTCATTTGTAAATTAAAAGGAACATTTAAAGGATAAAGGTAGTGATTTGTGAATGGATCTGGGTTTCAGTGCATGTGCTCCCTAGTAAAGACTGTTTAAGTCAGTACTTGTTCTGTTTTTTTTTTTCAATTCATTGACCACAAGATTTACAGAAAATTACACAAACATACTCACTGTATTTGTGGTCAAAGTACACTTCAGTGATTTGAGTGTATGAAGCACAGCAGCATTGTTAGGGCTTTTAAACAGTGTATTCTTCTTGGCCATTTTGACGCATCTGCGTTACATCAGGGTCACGTTCTGGCTGTATATTTTGATTTGCAGCCTGTTTCGTTAGCTTTTTAAAATCCTCAGCAATGCCGCTGCACCTGATACACTCTTATCAGCACAACAAACATTTCATATGGCACTACGATATCAGTGTCAGTGCTGAGCTAAGAACGGTCCAACACCCTACTAACATCTCATCAGCGGTGGCTCTGTGGTGCTCCTTTTACACTGATGGATGGAGTACGTTGTGTAAAGCAAGGCTGGCACAGTGATGCAGTGAGTAACGCTGCTACCTCAAAGCTCCAGGGTCTGTGGGACGATCTTAAGCTTGAGTTACTGTCTGTGTGAATGGTTTTCTTGTGTTCCTTGTATCAGGAGCATCGTCCGGTTTCCTTCAATGTCACAGAAACATGCCAGTAGGTGAACTGGCTATGCTAAATTGCCTGTCAGTGTGAATGAGTGTATGCAAGGTGCCCTGTGATGGACCGGTTTACCATTTGGCATGAATTCTCCCCCATGGATAGGTTCCAGATATGCAGTGACACGGACCAGGATAAAGCAGTTACTGAAGCTGAATGAATGAATGAATGAATGAATGAATGAATGTGCAAGGCAGCAGGTGGTCTACAATCAGTAACTGTACTGTATCTATAGATAATCAATGGATGTCTATAAATCCTTTTTACTTCTAATGCCATTGTAATGGTAATGGCAAGCTGGTAAAATGTCAGTTTTGTGTTATTAAACTTAAACATGCAAGAAATGGGTTGAAGTAAACTATGTTAGCTGACTAAATAAATGAGTTTAATGATTGTGCAGCGCTAATGAAGCAACAAATTGCCTCTATGAGAAAAGGAAGGGGGAAAAAAAAGAAGAGAAAAAAAAATCCTCCGCAAATTTTACACCTCGCAGAGTGAAGTGAGTAACTAAAGCCTCAAATCTTTCCCAAGGGAAATGAAGCCAGTGATGTAAAGTTTGGTCTCCTGGTGGGTGGTGACGTCATGACGAGGCAGAAAGAGCGTCGCAGGGCCGAGTGGTGGCACGCGCAGAACGCGGGTGCCAAGTAAGCCGCTCTGTCGCTCTAGCTCTAGCTCTCTCTCTCTCTCTCTCTCTCTCTCTCTCTCTCTTTTTTTTTTAATATTATTATTTACTTATTACAAAAGCGCTCGAGCAGGAGAACCCGCACAGAACAGAGGCATCTGTTGATCTGACGTTAGAAGAAAGAAAGAAAGAAGGAATAAAATGAACAGTAAAAGAGTGAGTTGTGTTATGGTTCGTGTCTGTGGTCACAGTTTGGGACGCGGTAATATTTTGGCCTGAGCGAACGACATCTGGTGGTCGGGAAACGGCTACGCGGACGGAAGACAGCGACGTTGCGCGTGCAGGAGTGTTTGCTGAGCAGAAGCGTTTTTGCCTCTACGGTGTTGCGTGCACATACATACATACAAGGGAGCTTTTGAGCGGGCTCGGGAGGAAGAGCTGTTCGGCATACCGAGCAGCAGTGCACGAGCTGAAACACTGGGGGCCAGTTTGGATTGCACAGGAGACCGTTTAAGGCACTTTTTCTCTGACGAGGAGGATGCGGTGAGAGATTTAAGCAGGGCTCGTGCGTGATGCGAGCGGTGAAAGCGCACGAGGACAGATCCGGAGTGTGCATGAGCATTTCGACTCTGCTGTACATGGAGAAGGAGTGAGGACGAGGGAAAGAAGCTCGACTAACTACGGAACAAGGTTCATCCAGACCGAGCTCCAGCATGACGCCGAGGATGCTGTGCTTTCTCCTCTGCTCTGCGGCATGCGTGACCGGGCTGCAGGGCGCGAGCGCACCTACTGTCCCCGTCAACAGCACGCTGGATGCGAGTGGCAAACGGGACTCCAATCAGACCTTCAGCTCCAGGCTGAAGAGGAAGACGCTGTCGGTTGATTTTGCGGTGCCGTCTCTTTTGCGGTACTACATGGCGATGTTCATAAAGCGCCCGCTGAACGGGGACTGCCTGACACACGCCGGCTGCTACACGGTGCGCGCCAACCTGCGGATGCACTGCGCGCCTTTGCAGAAGACCATCGCGAGTTTGCTCGGCGCGAAGTTGGCAGAAATCGTGCGGGGGGAGGGCGGGAACGGCTCCGGTGGCGAACAACTGCCGTACAGGCGCACCCGGCCCGCCCCCAAAGTGCTGAGTTTGGGTTTGAGCACAGCGAGCCGCAAGTCCAACCAGGTCGTGGTGGAGGTGGGAGAGGACATGGTGAAGACCGGATGTGGCGGGTTGGTTGTGCGCGAGGACGCGCCTGTGCCCTTTTTGGAAATGGACCTGACGCGCGTGCTGGAGTGGTGGCTCGGGGCCGAAGGAGGCCGGCTGCGCGTGCGACTTATGCCAGAGCGCAAGGCTCAAGTTCCGGGCAAGGAGGAGAGGTACTCAACCGCCATCCGGGCATCAGACGCCCGACTGTCCCTGCAGATCGCCTCCAGTGGTGAGTGCATACTTTTCATAATAATAATAATAATAATAATAATAATAATAATAATAATATGATGATGATTATTATTGTAGCTGTTGTTGTTGGTTAAGTGATTGAGTGATTGGGGGCTGTTCAGTGTCCAGTAAGACTGATTGAGGTGTTATGGCACACTATAAAACAGAGAACAAAGCCCATTAATCAATTTCCCATAATCATAATCATAATAATAATAATAATAACAACAACTACTACTATTATTATTATTATTATTATTATTCTTGTTGTTGTTGTTGTTTTGTTGTTGTTGTTATTATTATTATTATTATTATTATTATTAATATTATTTATAAATGTAATCACTCTATGTACAGTATTTACTTTTACTCACACAATATTCAACAACTGTAAGTGGAATGAAGGTGACCTGTGTAACCTGAGTTTCTATAACACATGAATTAGATATGGAAGATAGGACAGTATGATATCGAGATTGTGATACATCATGGTTAATACACACTTTCTGAGTATCCTGCTTATCATCAGGTGTCAGTCATTAATAACTCCATTGTAATAAGTATTGGACAGTAATATTCTGGATTGGACAGTAATATTTCTGTACCAATATGTTCACATTTTTCATCATTAAATAATTTGTTGAATATGAGTCTATAATAGTTTTTCTTTATAGTTCTATGTTTTTGGTGCTTTGTTAGCAAAGTCTCAGAAAAAGTAACCATCCAACAGACAAAAAAACCTCTAAAATGTTATGATATACTGTGTATTATATCTTATGAAGATGTCATGGTATGATTTTTTGGGTATATCTCCCACCCCTAATAGTCCACCATAGCTTTTCTTCAAACCTCATCATCACATCTGACAGATTTATATGTTGTAGTAGCTTTCCAGAGCAGCAGTTTTCAGATAAAAAGACAGCAGCACATTTGTATTGACAACAAACCAGACAAGAAGGCAAAAAAGTGCAGCATTTTGCAACTTCATGCTGATTCAGTTCAATCCCCTTCACTGCTGTATGTCAGCCTTTATGCTTCTGTCTATAGGCTGACTCCATGTTTGGCTGTAACACTAGTTGTTTCTCTGTAGCACTTTATAGTAGCGCTTTAGCAGTGAGTGAGTGTGTATGTGTGCGTGTGTGTGTGTGTGTGTGTGTGTGTGGGAAGGGGTGCATTTCAAGGCATCTACAGTAATATTCCTGATCCCACAGTGGATTTTTCTTATATCGTACTTTGTGGCTATTTCTGGAGCAGAGCTTGCTCTATTAGTTTTAACAGTGTACCTCAAGGGTGAAATTCCTTTCCTTTGGCACTGTCAGATCAGCATTATTGCCCAGTCACTTTAGTGGATGTATTTACACCGGGAAATTTGCAACGACTGCACCTGCTCTCATGGATTATTTGATTCTTTTGCCCTTCCTTACTTAATAAGACTTAATAACCAGCCTTATTACATCTATGTGAAGTTCAAATAGCAGTGTATAAACATTGAATTTACAGTTATGCGGTTGACTGGTTTAGCATAAAAACCTTGTTTAGAGGGTTGGGTCTTGCAAGAGTTCTCATCAGTGACTTGAGTTATACTGTATACAGTAGGTGGAGATACATGTGTGTACTGTCCTATGGAGAACTTTATACAACTGGTCTTCATTTCCATTTATAATTTCACATTATGTGCATTCATTTGGTAGATGAATTCATCCAGACCTGCAAGTCAGTCAATCCAGACATCTACTGTACAGGTAACAAGTGCTGGATAGTTGTAGGAAGAACAGAGGAAGCAACAGCTAAATATAATAGGTGGATTAGAGTTATTTGTAAAGTACATAAATGTTCACAAAGCAATCTGTGAAGCTACAAATGTTATAGCCGTGCTGTCTAAAAATACACACTAAGAATAATAATAATAATAATAATGATATGCTAACCACAGTATCTGGATATAAAGACCACACCTTGATAGACAGTTGTGGTTTACAGGTAGGTAGGAATAGATATGTGGTTTATATTTACATTTACATTCATATCCAGAGAAATTTACAGAAGTGTTTTGTGTTCTCCAATAGCCTCCGGCTAGTACAAATACTATAGGTTAGGGTTTAAGAATACTACCAAACCACTGCATAGATGATTTAATGCAGCAAGAAAAACACACAAGTCAAGTTTTTTGGTTGATTATTGCTTCAGCAATTCTTGCTTTTGGGGAGAGTTAGGTTTCAGTATTTGTTTGACTCAGACAGCCAGAAGTAATTCATTCCACCACCTGGGGGCCAGTACAGGGAAATCTTGATCCATGTCTTTTTTTGTACCTCGAGGGATGGTGGGTCAAGTCAAACTGTGCTAGAGGCTCAAACGGAATGTGGTACCCAGCAAGGTTTGATGAGTGCCTGCAGGTAGATGGGGGTTCATTTTTGGGCTTGTAGGCAAGCATCATTATTTTATATCTGTTGCGGGTAGCTAGAGGAAGCAAATGGAGCGAATGTAGAAATGGCGTGATGTGGGAGAGACTGAAAATAAGGCATGCAGCCATATTCTGGATCAGTTGCAGGTCTCGTGTGGCCTGCCAGAAGCAAGTTGCAACCTCAAGATTGGACAAGATGTTCGGGTATCTGGTGCTTCTTGAAGGTTGTGAGGGAATCTACAAAATGAATGAAGTTGGGAAGTTTGACCACTGCATTTGAGCACTGCATGACCACAAGAGAGAAGAATTTTTAGACTTAGTATCATGCTTTGGACATTATGTTTGCATTTAAGGATGTCCAAAGTTATGGGTGTCCACTGGTTACTCTACAGAAAAGCAGCAAGGACTTAATGTGTGCTTAACCTAACACTTAATATGTACATCTTATGGTAAATAGAAGACAAATGCCTGACAAGGTTGTACGCCCTGAGATTCCTGTTATTGCACAGAGCAAACCTGCAAGATAAGGACATCACCATGATGAGGGCTGTGAAGGCAAACAGGCAACGGATTGTTATCCCAAGGTTCCTGGCAGACCTTGATGTTGTTCGGTTGAGGGGTTTGCTAGGATGCCAAGAAGCTCTGCTCGATGCAGTGGTCCATAATCCAAACTGAGGTATCTGTAAGACAATTTTCATGGCCTTGGAGCTGTTTAATATGTAATAATCATTCCTGGTAAGTGCTTCTAGATCAGAAAGTAAACAGACGGCATGAATGAAAGCCAATACTTGAATGTTTCATAAATGAGGTGGCCCTTGGTACATAAACGGTACATAAACAGTTTCACAGCTACAATATGCTGGACATTGTAACATATGGGATTCTGAAGCATTTAGATTCTGTTTATTTTGGCTTTCCTAACAATCACGGTTAAACACACAATCTGTCAGGGGTAATGAAGGTATAGTCATAATCATATACAGTTTTGCTCATAATGCAGTTAAACTAAGAATGTCAGTAATTAACTATGAACCAGTATATGACAAATGGTGTGTGGCAAGTCCAGGTTCTGGGATTGAGTCCAGGGCTGATCCTATGGGTTTCCTCCCATCTCCCAAAAACAAACCTCTAATTGGATTGGCTACTACAAAATGCACCTAGGTGTGAATAAGTGCATGTGTAAGATGCCTTATGATGGTTCTGTGGTAGAAATTTTGAGATGCTGTATTAATGTTTGCCCAATATCCAAGGGTAACAACTTTAGTGAGGCACCTGGGACAATAATGCCCAATATGGCAGTGTGACAGTCAGACAGCATACAAGACTGATCCATGAACATGTGCTGTTAATATTTTACAAGCGAAATGGTCAGGATATTTAACCAGTGACACAACTTGTCATAAGGCTGCTGTTGTCCATATTAAGGGCATTTATGCTATTTAGCTAACATGATCACTTCGTTGTTGGGCCTAGCTAACATTGATGAGCTAACATTAAATTGAAGCTAAATATAGCTATGTGTGTTTCTGTTAGCTAAAGTTACATTTGCCTATAAAACTACAAGGAAACTTGAAACTACATGCTAGCCAGTGAATATACTGTTGCTGTTATCATAGGCATCAATGGCAAGGCCAAATTATACTTCTGCATCAATTTTTTTGAACACGTGTTAATGTGGGAAGACATATCACCAGGAGGACATATCACATTTACCCTACCAGAATGTATAGAAAACCTGAAATGTAAAGAATGTACAGATGAAACCTTGAATGTAAGGTTGGAAGATTTAAAATAATGAATGCCATAAAGAAAAATGGCTGTTTACACTGTGCTGGAAGTCCAAGCTGAAACCTTTTGGCTTCACATGGTATTTTGTTCAGATGTGTTTTGGGTCTTGTTCAGTCTCCAATATTAGGTGTCTAACCTGCTACACTGATGAACATTTGCTCGCTCCATAGTACAGCTGACAGCCAAGTAACAGCAGTATTCAGAAAGGACTGGCATTTATGGAGCTAAATACAAGACATCCTAGCCAGATTATCAGTGGTGTATAGAGGGTAGAGAGGGTAAGATGGTGTTGAAGTGCCAAAAGTTTGGGTGACAGCTCTGCAGCTGATAAGATAAACTGTTCCAACCAGGCAACTACAGTGATGTTGTGTGTGTGTGCTGTATGGCGGCTCCTGTGTACACCCCTGGGAACTATACTTACCCATAAACCCTTGATGTAGTTTATGGATTTCATTAAGTTTTGGTAAAGCCTTATTTAAAATATATATTTTTAAAATTTTTTTAATAAATTTATAGTTTATAGTTTTTTTAAAATATTATTTTACATTTTACTGTCTTATGCTAGACACATACAAGGTGTGATAAAGGCCCTTTGTACCACAGCGCTCTTGAATTCTCGAATCAGAAGGATTAATTTTCTATTAAGGAACTTTCCCACCATGGGAAAAGAGTTTGTGTTTTCTCTGTAACATGACAAGATGGGTTTATTTTGTCTTTTTAACTTCAAGTGGAAGAAAAAAAGAGATGCTGGTAAAGGAAGGACTGTTTGTAAGTGATAACAGAAACTTGCTTGGCTTGCTAAGGTTTCATAACATTAAATGTGGCTGTAAACAGTTAAAAAACATGACAATAATAAATTACTGAATTAAGCTATTAAAATTGTAATCGTAATTGGCAAATAAGATGAAGGACACACTAGGAAAATAATCCATTCTGGGTAGTAAATTTGACATATCCCACCATCCCGGCATGGATTATTTTCCCACTGTGTGTTATTCCTTACATATTATATTACATCTTGGCAGGACTTCAGAAAAATATCCAGTGGGAGGAACCAGAGCTGAGCTGAAGCAGGCCCTGTTTATGACAGATGCATCAATAGTTCTAAGCAGAACAAAACATGTCATCTGTCAGATAGGAGTGGAATAAAATACAGCTCCTACTCAAAATTGAGTGCAGTCTTGATTGCTGCAAAAGACACAGGCTGTGAAACTCAAATAGCCACAGTGTTGCAGGAGTGGGCCTGGAGTTGGCACCCAGGGGATAGAGCTCTTATGAACACAGCTCTCTCCTTCACTGAATAAAAGAGAGTTGATAACACGGCTGGTTGGAACAGTTTATCTCTTACACTGCAGAGCAGTCAGCCAAACTTTAGCACCTCTACACCAACCTATTCTACCCTCTTTAGGCCATTCATAATCTAGCTGGGATGTCTTGCATTTGCTTAATGCTCCCTAAATGCCAGTCGTATTTGAATACTATCTGCTATTACTTGGCTGTAAGCTGTAGATGCGGTTTCTCTCAGAGCCAAATGCGCCTTGGCTAGTGCTGCTGATGCGGCCTTGACTCCTTTGCCCCGAGCTGTGTTGTAGGATTTGGTTGCAATACATAAGCCTATTATGCCTGTTTGTGTGAGGCTTATGGGGAAAGTCACTGCTCTATGAAAACAATTGGGAGAAATGTTTCCTTGACATCAGCAGGCATAGACAGAGCTATATGATGATAAGATTACATTTTTATAAAAAATGACAACATCCATATCATATTTTTAGTTTATTGCACGAATCGTCAAGTTTTGGACCGCAGTCTGAATGTGGATCCTGCAAAGAAATTCAGCAAACTGAACTGTATACTTGAGAAAAAAAAAATCTATGTAAATGTGCAAAAAAATTGGACATATTTCAGAGAGTCTGAACATAAACTATGGTTGGTTCTGTTGCAGATCCTCCTTTGTTGCTTATCCAATGTAATGTTTATGTAAATTATTTAGCTGAAGGTGGCTGATCGGATCAGAGACTAGCTACAGGGCTAAAGACATTAGGTCAGAATGGGGAAAGATTTCACATATTTCATAGATTTTTCATTTTATTTACTCAAAAGTGTCAAATTTGTTGAAGTACCACTAAGAAACAAAATATAATCATTTTAAATTGTCTTATTTATTTAAGCAAGGAATTTTAGGTAACTGGACCTTTACAAACTTTAGTTGAATACCCCTGGTTTAGAGGCTTATTTGGAGAGATTGTGTAAAGTTGTATTTGGGGTCTCCTATGCTGTTCACACTGGTTTTGCAGAGAAAAGTAATCATTTTGCAATTAACCAACATGTCACAGTGCTATGCAGATTCTCCTGTATCGTTCTTACTACACAGCTACACTCATCAATACACAGTATAGCACTTTCCTTTTTAATAAGGCGCTCAAGGAGTTTTTCAAAGGATTGGGTATTTAAGAAGCCAGATTATATAGACAGATGGCCAGGAAAAAGATATTTGAAATATGGATGGGGGGAAAAGTCATAAGCACATAACTGGTTGCTATGGTGATGTAAATGTCTAATCAGCAGACTGTGGTCTGGCTAAATTAGGCCTGTAATTTTGTTTCTTGATGACCTTCATGCATGGACAAGTGTTTGGGTGCAAATGCAAGTTTATTAACAAAGTAGACAAATGTAAAATACAGAACATGCAAGGGTTCAAGTGATCAACAAAAGGTTACACTGGGTATTGGAGCTTTGAAGCATGTGTCGAGAAGAAAGGGCACTTTTACGTAAAGCTCTATATCACTACTTGTGTAGTTTTACTGCAGTGACATAATCAATGACGACTTGAAACCTTGTTTAGGGTTTGCTTTGAAGAAAGGTATGGTTTTGGGTTGCTTTTTTGAGTAGTCAGTACTGTAATTTTTCTATGTTATTCCTAAGTGTTACACTACAAGCTAGATGCAGCTATTAGCATTATAAGCTCTATCAACATACAGAAAGGTATCTCTGCCCACATTAATTAATGCTCATGTCTGGGCTATGATTACATACACTTACAGGAATTCCTTCACTTTGGCATCAGACATATCAGTTTGCACACAGTATAAATATATAAAATGCATATATATGTATATATACACATATACACATTCATCCAGTTATCTAATCATGTGGCAGCAGTGCAATGCATAAAATCATGCAGATACAGGTCCAGGGCTACAGGTAATGTTCACATCAACCATCAGTATGGGGAAAAATGTGATCTCTGCGACTTTTACCGTGGCATTGTTGTTGGTGCCAGATGGGCTGGTTTGAGTATTTCAGATACTGCCGATTTCCTGGGAATTTCACACACAATAGTCTGTAGAGTTTACATAGAATGGTACGAAAAACAAAAACCATTGAGTGAGCAACAGTTCCGTGGGCGGAAACAACTTGTTGATAAGACAGAGCAGAGGAAAATGACCAGATTGGTTTGAGCTGTTAGAAAGGACATAGTGGCTCAAATAATCCCTCTTTACAACCAAAAAATGGATGGGCTACAACAGAAGAAGATCACATCAGGTTCCACTCCTATCATCCAAAGAACAAGAATCTGAGGCTATTACGTGCACCCAAACTGAACAGCTGAAGACTGGAGAAAGACCAGGTGATTTTTTTTTTTTTTTCTAATTTTCGAATGTGATGATTGGCTGATTGGGTAACAGCATGAATGTGCAGATGTTTCTAATAAACTGAACGGTGAGTGTATATAGTATATAATTTTCACCACTAGAGGTGTATGGTGAGACACTTAAAACCTTGAGAAATGAACCGTTTTTCAACACTTATTTGATTGGAAATCTTCAACACTTCATGAAGCGTAGTCTCACCATCACTACCAAATAAACTAGACTAGGCAAAGCAAACTCAATAAACTAAAAGAAATGACCAGAATAGCATGCAAAGATAAAGATAAAGGCTTGCTCATGTCACAAGTGATGAGCTGGGAGTAATACTTGAGGTGTGTATATGTAGTGAACCAGTGATTTGAAACAGGTGTGTGTGTTATTAGAAGGGAGCATGAGATGATCATGTGACAAATCAGGCGATAAGCTTTGTAAATCAGGATTTCCAGGAAATGGAGTTCAGATGTTTACAGATGGGTTTGATGTGACAGCACTTCGTAGTAGTGCTCTTGTGTTTTCGTTTTTTTATGCAATGGCAGTATTTTACAGTCAGCAGCTGCAAGAGCTCCTGAAGATGAAATGCAGTGATGGTCATCAAGATATGTAAGAATACTTGCAAAGCCCCTTCTAGCAAGCTGGAAAAAGGCTTCAAAGTCTATGCTTTGTCTTACATACACAACTACGATGGTAAGAAAATGGCTATTTTATACATAACTCATAGACATACCTTATATACTGTAAATTTAGGAATATTAGAGAATATTAGAGAAATCTGAAGGGCAGGTTGCTATGTCACTGTGCTGTACGAGAGCTGCGCTGTTTCAAAAAGGAAATATGTCATAGTACTGAATGCAAGAGGTCCATTATTTTTCATGCTTGCATGCACAATTATTTGTTACTTAGACCTGAAATTAGTACAATCTGTCAAATCCAAATATTTTTTGACATACAAAAAATCTGTTTTGTTAAATAATGCTAAAATTTGATTAGATGTCATCTTCCATCACCACTGTTAACAATGTTTCCAGTTGTTTTTCCCTTTGGGTATGATGTTAACAAGTGTACTGGCCTCAGATTGAAAGCATCCATCGTCAGTGTTAAGATGGAGTGAGAGGTCTGTAGCCATCCATTGGCTTTTGACACCTAACGCTTTTATTAATGAAACACTGAGGCAAAATCGATAATGAGTAAAATGACATGCAGTTCATTATCCATGCATTTTTTATCATTATTGGACAGAAGGTGCCATAAATTTATAGTACAGGACCTCACATAAACCCCTGGGAGGGAGACTTCAGAGATCAATATGTTTACTAAGCCAAATCCACTTCTGATAATCCTCACTTCTCACGATCGAACGTCAGCTGAGAAGCTGTGCTTGGACTGAGTGGGTTATTACAACAAGAAGACATAATAAAAATGTTCAGAAATTTAGACAAATGAAAAGGGTGTTAACGGCAGCAATTATGACAATGTTCGGCTGATGATATCACAACAGTTTTCAACTTTAATTGATTTGCACAGAAGACATTTCTTTCTTGTAATTATAGTTATATACAGCTGTTATCTGTAACATGGATTCCTAAACCTTTTCATCAGCTGAACCCGTTCAGCGTAAATGATTTACTTTACTTATTACTTATTTACCTCCTAAGACTTTATGTAGGCTAACATTAAGTGAAACTTCTGTAATGCATGGCAAAACCTGTTACTTCTTTAGAGAGATCCAAAACCAGAGAAGGTGAAGGCTAACACGTTAACACACACATTAGAAGACAGCCAACAACATCTTTTTTGAGCTGCTGCTCATGCAGTGCCACAGTGCAGTGTAACTACACTCACAAGAACGCAATATCTCCCCTCTTCCACATACCTGAGCACGTAGAAGCCCATGATTGGCTACTGTCAAGGTAGTCTGTATCTACCTCATCTGTGGATAACTATCTCATCTGTGGATAATACCTCATCTGTGGATAACTATCTCATCTGTGGATAATACTGTATAGATAACTATCGCACTGTACAGAACTGCAACACACACTCTACTGTACTTCCTGCACCGTAGCAGAGCTATAGACGTATATGATACATACTACGTGGGTTTCCTATTTATATCCATGCTATGCATACATTTTTATATTTATACCTTTAAACTTTTTTTTTTAATCAATATTTCCAATATTTATTTTACTTTACCTTATTTTATCTTTATTTTATTCTTACTTTATTTCTTATGTGTATTTGTGCCTTGTCTTTTATGTATGCTGCTGGAACACTATAATTTCCCCGCAGGATCAATAAAGTCTTGTCTTATCTTATCTTGCTGTGATTGAAAGGGGAGAGACAGTGTGCCATCCCTCTCACCTAGAGAACACGGCCAATTTTGCTCCCTAGACTCTTTTAGCTTATAAATAAATATATATATATATATATATATATATATATATATATATATATATATATATAGTGTCACTTTAATACCGTTGTGTGTTTGTGTTTTTGTGCATTCTTGGTGTGTCTCTTTTAAATTTTTCATACTTACATATATATATATATATATATATATATATATATATATATATATATATATATCTTTATATCTTTATATCTGCTGCTGTAACAATGCAGATTTCCCCATTGGGGACGAATAAAGGATTATCTTATCTTATCTTATATATATATTCCTAAAATGGAATTTTTTATGGCATTGACATTTCTATGACAGCCTTATGAACCACCTATAATGTCACCACCAACCCCTGGTTGGGAAACCCTGATTTGTAACATGAAGCAAAAACCTTATAGTCTTATTTTATTTTTTTATTTTTATTTTTTTTTTCACGAGAGTCAGGTATTAGTCTATCAGAGGCCCTCATTCAGGGTTGAATTCTCCACCTAGCTCCCACCAGGTTGATGTGACACTGGCTCTGACACCTGTTACAGTCCAGGCTTAAATTAGAATTTGTACTTTGACCACCAGTAGTTTTCTACTCATTAAATTGGCACTAAGCTGGCTATCCGTGTCCATGACAAGTTTGTTTCACTTACTAATGAGTATCTACTGACTTATTAAGCTGTGATACATTTCATAAAAATTATCTTGATACGCCTGACTCTGTATCAAACAAAACAGAGTCTGCAGAGAAATGTTTGGAGATACTTTCTGTGTGGGTAAATGAGTGATGTAGACTTTTACAATTTTCATTATATTATTTCTAGAGAAAAAGGTATGTTTTCAAAAATATCTGTATATACAATTTCTGTATCACACACTGTATAGTGTAGGTCCTCTGGTCTGAAGTGTTGGCTATAAATTTGGCACATTCCACGCTGTTGTAATTACAATTGCTGTAATCCATCTCTTTTTATATGCTTGTCTCTCGGAAAGGAAAAATTAAATCTGGATTTTTTTTCTTTTGCTGTTTGAGCAGAAAGGTATGCTACAGTAGTACTTGCTCGACTGTGGCATTTTAGGTCAGTAAGCTAGCTGTGATGCTTACCCTGCTTTTGCTTACTTCTGGGTTCTAAACCTGTCTGAAGATGGAAGAACTAATGAATGTTCTCAAAGATTTATTATTTATTACTGTATTTCTTTACCGAAACCTGTAGTAAAATCTACCATAACTAGCAAGTGTTTGCTGATCAACATAATTTGCGAAGGATAACTGAGCAGCTGAGTACGTACTGTATATAACTCTCCCTTTTTTTAATGTTACTGATGAGGACTAGAAATATTTTTCAAAATCTTTAAATGTCACCTCAAAACATCTATTCTCATTGCTTTCCCCTTATCTAACCTAACATGGCCTCTTTCCATTTCTTGTCTCTCATTCTTTTGCCTGTTCCTCTTCCAGATTATTAATTATTTTATGTTTTTTGGTAATTACTTTTACTAAAATGCTTTAGCTTTGGGTTGCAAAAATTGCTCAGATTAGTCCTTCTAGTAATACTAAACAACAGTTGAACCTTTTCAAATGACATGTAAACATTTCACTTAAATTGAGCCTAAGAAAGCAAAAGTGTTTATGACATTTTGTGTAGCTGCAAATTGTCATCGCCTGACTGACCCCCCAGTGAGCTGGAGCGGATTCATTTTAACATAATTACAGCAATTCCGCTAATTTACCAACTTCCCCCCATTTCCAAGGAAAGTGAAGTGCGCATGTAAGACACACACTTACCTCTGTCTTTATAGGGCTGTAATGTTTCATCACAGATGCAGAAAGATAAAAATCAATGCATTTTAATCAGTTGCCCTAGGGACCTATCACCATCTATCTACAATGCTAATATGTAAGGCTTTTCTCTCAGGAATTATTTGAGAGCAAATCTTTAGCACCACATCCAGGTTAAAAGAAAAGCAAAAAGGCCACATCGTACCTGCTGCTCTGGATAGATTTAAATGGCATCACGGTGCATTTTGCCCCCTAAAGAAACTGTCATTTATTTAACTATGTATTTAGTGTTATTAGACTAGCACTACATCATATAATTTTCTCTGATTCATCACAGCCAACAAACTCAGAAGTAAATGGTTTGATGAATGAATGTCTGGACTGACAGATGGATTGGGCAGACAAACTATCAGGCTTCTGGCAGTTTTGTATATAATGTGATTAATAAAATATAATGTCCAATTAAATTGTAAGTTTGTTTAACGGTAACTTGTAGTCATGCATGATTTAGAGCAATTCAAGTAATTCATATCATTAAAAAAGATATTTATGTCTGGTGAGAGGAGATGCATAAATTTTCACTTCTGCCTTTAGTTAAAGCCAAAGAGAGTGTTTAGACGTGTCTTAGCTTATTTATCTTAGTGTTTTTGTAAATTGCACTCAGTTATACGATTCAATCTGTGCAGTTTTAGTAACTCTAATGAGAGACATGATTGCATATATTGAACTTGACTGCCACAATTTTGTCTGTGAAACATGCTTTTATTGAATATTTTTCCGAACTCCTCTGGTTTAATAATATGCACTTAAGCACAGTTTCATCTTAGGGCATCAGCTATAAGAAAGTATTTTAAACTAACATTGACCATCCACCATCTTTTAGCACTGTCATTCTTTCTATTGATCAGGCAACTGGCGGAAAGCTGTAAGAAACTGAATTGGTTTTGGCGTATACTTATTTGTAGCACACGTTTGTTAGCATGCTTTCAATGCAACATTCTTTCTGCTTGTTCATCAAAGAGACTTGAAAGCTTTCACTATAGCACTCATTGGAGCAGTAATTATCATTTGCATAGCCTCATCACATAGCCTTGCCCCCCTTATCTATCTGAGCTGCTCCAACCCTACATCCCAGCATGGACTCTCAGGTCCTCTGATACAGGCTTACTCACTGTACCACGTTTCCGCTTCTCCACCATGGGTGGTAGATCATTTGCCGTCATGGCTCCAGAACGTTGGAGTTCACTCCCCCAGATTCTCCAAAATGTTACCTCTATCTCAGCTTTCAAATCATAACTTATAACACATTTAATTCTCCTATACTTTGGATCTTCCCCTAACAGATGAAATATTTATATCATTACTCTTTTGCTTGTTTTAGTCTTCCTCTCTGTTTCTGCTTTTCTTTTTCTTCTTCCCCTATGTTTTGAATGTAAAGGGTCCTTGAGCTGTGGAAAGGCGCTATATAAATAAAACCTATTATTATTTGTAAAGACACTAAATCACATGAAGTTTATTTGCTGTCTCAGTATTAGGAAAATGTTCTAATTATTTCCTTATCTTAATCAATTCAAGGTGGGAATATTAACATGTGATTCAATGATTTAGCTTGTAATGTACAGTAGGGTCCAAACATCTGAGACCACTAGTGAAAATGTTTCTGTTTGGCATTTTTTTTTTCAATTTAACACAGTGGTTTTCATTACAAATGATATCAGCAATAACTTGAGTAAAAAGTAGAATCTTGGAAAATTTACATGAATTTCTGTGTTTCTTAGAAATTGAAAGGATAAGACTTATGGAAAGTCTGACCTTTTGTACAAATGAGTTAACGTGATCAATTTGCTTAAATTTAAATAGTGACCTAGAAATTGTGCAACAACCTAAATGTTGAATAGTCAAGATGTTGCATATTTTTAAAATTCTAAAACTTTCTGTTTATTTCCAGTTTTAATTAATTAAAAACAAAAATCCCAGATTTTCACTGTGGTCTCAGACTTTTAGACTCTGCTGTAGCCCTTGTAATTAATTTTTTTATATTTTTTTATTTTTTATTATTATTATTTTTCATGTTTCTTTGCTGCATTTTGGTCTTAAATGGATAACAGGGTTGAAAGTAACCAGTTTTTTTTTTTTTTAAGGATAGAATTAGCAAATACACAAAATATGGAACTAGAATGTTATTAGTAACTGGTTACTTAAATGTGATGTGGAATATTCCAAATATTTCATCAGGTTAATGTGTTCAGGTAACAGGGTTGAATGAATGTTGTGGAACTAAACATGTATATTTTTCATACTCTTTAATTGATGACTTATGGAAAAGGATGTTTTAAGCAGGAGATATTAAATGGATTCACACACGAATTCAAAAAATGTGATTTTTGAAATATTTCCTTTTGATTATATTTCAAGGTAAAGTGTAGTTAAATTTGGCTGGGGCAGAAACACTTAGAAAATGCTGTATTCTAAGTGTTGTAGAGGTTGTATTAAGGTTTTCAATTATTTAGCTGAAAAATGCACATTGGTTTTTGTGAAGGAGACTTTACCAGTGTTTAAAATGTCTTTTACCTTTACTTTATATAAATATTTGTAGATGTAATATCAGTGGGACACAAATGACACCCCAATTGTGGAAACACCCATATTGTTTGGGTAGTCCAGTGTGTCGATATGCACACAACAATAAATCAAAGCCACATGCATACAACATAAATACATTACACTGAGGAACACAGGTTTAGCTCCCTAGAGTTGAACCTGCTTTCCTTAATGTAATGTATTTATGTAGCATGAATGAAGCTTTGATTACTTTTTTCAGTGCATATCACACAGGGGAGCACCCAGTAGCTTAAAGCTAGTTATCTAAAGGCCCACCCTTCTATTGAAATATCCTCTTTGGTGTATTGAGCTGCTTGTGTGTTTATATGATAGAGAAAGAAAGTGAAAGGGTAAGTGCGAGAGAGAAATATGGTCTGAGCGCATGGTGCAGCAAGGTGATCTCGAAGCTTTTAATATAGTCCTGTTGTGTGCTATAAGTAGGATCAGCATATTACTCATTGCAGTGCAGAATGCCATTAATTATCACTCACCATAAAATGACTCTTCTGAGAAATATAATTATTTTACGCAAGGACAGGACAATTATTGACTGCCGTTACACACCATATGCCTACATTAAGCATATGTTGTTTTTCAGTAATGCATTTTGTAAGGTCTGAAGCCTGTGCCAGAGGTCAATGTGTCTTTGCACACTTCCTGCTCCTCTCTGAAAAAGGAATAAAAGATAGAGAGAGGCAGAGTAGATAGAGAATATAGTAAAAAAAAAAATAAAAGTAAATAAGTGAATCTGTAAAAGAGTTGCATCATACATGAGATGTTAAAATACAGTTCAATAGGAACTGGCATTAGATATGAGTTAGAGGTGTATATGAGCTGTTTTTTTTTTTTAATCCCAATCCCAACTGCACCCACAGACACTCTTGACCAATCCATCTCACTTCTGCAGGCACTCTTGACCAATCCCTCCCATTCCCGTAGACACTCTTGATCAATCCCGCCAACTCCCACAGACACTCTTGACCAATCCAGCCTGCTCGGGCAGAAAGTTTGACCAATCTCACCCCCTCCCAAAGACACCCTTGACCAATCCCACCAGCAATTCCAGATTCTCTTGACCAGTCCTTCCAGCTCCTGCAGGATGTTTGACCAATCCCATTGCTCCCACCGACACTCTTGACCAATCTCACCTGCTCCTGCGGATACTCTTAACCAATATCACACACTCCCACAAACACTCTTGACCAACCCCTCTTACTCCTGGAGATAGTTTGACCAAACTCGCCTGTTCCCATAGACACTCTGGAGCGACCCCATCTGCTCCTGCAGAAAGTTTGACCTATCTTGCCCATTCCCACAGACTCTCTTGACCAACCCCACCTGCTTCGGTAGACAAACTTGACTAATCCCACCCACTCCTGTAGACATGCTTGATCAATCGCATTGCTCCTGCAGACACTCTTAACCGAGTTCATTGCTCCTGCAGAAACTCTTGACCAAACTCACCCCCTACTGCAGATAATCTTGACCAATCCTCTCATTCTGATAGCTGCCCTTGACCAATCCCAGCCACTACCAAACCTACCTCCTCCCACAGAAAGTTTGACTAATCCCACCCACTCCTGCAACTGTAACTTTTGCATGTACCCATCCACAGTATTTTCCAACACACTTTGGTTTGTTTCCCAAAATATAAACAAATGAGTACTTTAAACCATAGTGGCTAGGGGAGGCTAATCAAGCTCCCAAGTTAATCACACTGTACTTACTTTCCTCCATAAGCTTCATATCTGAGTGCCCGCTTTTTTGTTGGGTCCCACAGGATCCCAGTCCCTGTGCACACTTTTAAGGTGAGTTGAGCACTAACCATAGAGGAAATGGTCATGAGCACTGAATCTAATTTTTGATACAATATGAATATCTGATCTCTGGAGATTTGCTGTAACCAGATACTAATCCGATACTGACGTCCTCTTGGTATCCAAGATAGTTTTCTGCATGCTTCTGTTGCTAAGTGATACAAAACATCTGAGGCATGATGATGGCATACTTTAAGACAAGCTGTGTTCTGTGTACACATGCTGTGTTGTGTTAGTCAAAGTACATGTTTACAGCATAAAAATAAGT
Source organism: Pangasianodon hypophthalmus (assembly GCF_027358585.1). Classification (NCBI taxonomy): domain Eukaryota; kingdom Metazoa; phylum Chordata; class Actinopteri; order Siluriformes; family Pangasiidae; genus Pangasianodon; species Pangasianodon hypophthalmus. The sequence goes on from NC_069719.1 coordinate 6,899,801, forward strand.
CAGTAGATTGAATCAGACAATCATGAGTGTATATTAAGGGATGTCCTGATTTGATCCTAAATATCAGTTTTAATTTTACCATTGACTGACTGACATTTATTTATTTCTTAATCCAGTCTTTCACTGACATATTATAGCAGATTTGTAATTGTTCATGTACTGCTCATATTTTGCATTACCCAGTGTAACCTTGTCAGACTGCCATCCCTTCCTTTGAGATGAAAGCTCACTTAAGGGATAATCTTAATGAGTTATGACTGCAATGTGTTTCTTGGCTGATCGCTGATGACAATTATGACAACTTAAGCTGGACAGCTCTACTTTTGAATTACAGTCTAACTGAATTGAGTTGGTGAAATTCAGGTAGAAAAATTCAAGCTAATTAGATGACTTTTGAAAAGTTCTTTGCAAAAAAAAATCACTTCAACTTTAAAAAATGAAAATAAGGGCAGCATTTCTTAGGATATATCTAACCCTGTAATGCTTCACTTTTTTTTTTTGATTTTCAACATCTTTTCAAGGAACCATGCTCACTGGGTCTGTGTCTGGTACAGAGTCGCTTGTTGTCTTGTTGTTGGTTGGGAAAAAACACCTTTCCTGAATAAAGACATGTTGTTTATAACAAAAAGGTCTTTTGTTAGAAGACCATTTATTGATCTCAGACTCAATTTCCAGACTTTTTCCACCATGCTTTGGGACCATGCATCTATTAAAATAGAACATTTTTGTATCTTCTTGTTTAGATTATTTGTAGTTGGCAAATGTTAGTTTAGTGTTTTTATCATCTGGGCAAGCATATGCTTCCAGCAGCCACCAAATGTGCCTGCCGTGCCTGTTACTCTACGTCTTGGGTTGTGTGGAGGGTATGTGACATGTGAGTAATAATTACAGAAATGTATTAGCAGAAAGGTCCAGCTGACGGTCAAGGTGAGAGCACATTTCTCATGGAAAGTGATGACAAGGAGTAAGCATGCTATTAGGCAGAGTCTCAAGGTAAATGGAGACTGAGGGAGAAGACACACTTAATAAGAAGTGAGGGAATTAGGCTGAAACTTTTGGTTTTATAGTTTACAATATTTTATACATTTTACAATATTTTGTTCAGTAATAATCAATATGTCAGCACAAATGAATGATACTGACATTGAAGAGGGTTTTTTTAGCTAGTGAAAGGTTCTTAATAGGAAGCTCTTTGTCTTAGGGAAACCTTCTGTTGTAGGATTCTACATACAACATTTAAAGGTTCCTACAGAGGGACTGTAATGTGATGTGACATATGAGACAAGTATGTAAAATCAGAGATAACAAGGAAGCACTAAACATTAAACATGAACTCGGACTAAGAGAACAAGGCTTGCATGGTAAGACTTCGCAACAAGACATTAACACAACATAAATAGACAAGCTGTACACAGAACAGGGGAACACAATCTGGAAACAAGCCAATGATAAGACATGGGGGATGGGAGACAGGACTAGAACAGAAATCAGAACAAACACCTGGTGTTTATTGCCATGGAATTCCCATAAGTGTGATATCTCAAAAACAAATGGTTGAATAATTCTATGGAATTATCACTGTACTGAGTAGATGAACTAATTAGATTTTGGAATTGATCAAAATGGGGTCAAGTTCACAGCAAAGTCAAATGTCTGAAATAGTTTGTATTTAATAGCTTCCTTCCTGTCTGAAGCATATTTTAAGGTTATTTCTGGCATACAACGTAACAATGATACTAGACTTGTTGGTTGCCGAGGCATACCCGTAGATCCCATTGATTTGTTCACAAATGCTACTTTGTCAATTTAAGAAAGCTAAACAGCAGATGTAATTCTTATTACTACATTTTATTAAAAAACTCACAAAGGTTAAATGAGTGGAGTAAGGTGTAGAAGGGCGGCAGAGAATGATGGGCTTGTCCACCTGGTGTGCACCATAATGTGCCCTTCAAGTGCAAAGTTAATGCTTAACAGCTTGCAGAGGTCACTGTGTCAGAATGCATTACACATCTATCTATGTGTAGTTTATCTCCTCAGGATGAGAGGCAGAGTGAGTGTGGGAGAGCTGCAAATATTTTGACGGAGTCAAACTTCCTACCTCTTTATGTCTGACTCTCTTGTTGAGCATGAAGTGAAAATGACGGTCGAAATTCAGAGCATCAAGGCTGCTGCTCCACACTTGAGAGCACCGATTATTCCAGTTGAATTGTGGGGGCACAGTTTAAAACTGTCAAGAAAGGGAACACTGTCTGCATGTGGTATGAGAGAAAAACATCAGTCATTACTGGTGCCTGTGTATTTACTACCAACTCTTTATTTTCACATGTTCATTCTTGTTTGAGAGTTTTAAGATTATGTGGAGGCACATTTTATTTGATTATTACTTACAGACACAGTCACAGCTAAAATAACAAATTTGGCTGCAAGTGGCAATTGTGTGGTTCTACATGTAGACTCAACATACAAGAGATTATTTGGCAGACTGTTTCCACAATTCAGGGGGTAAAATGCTATACTGTTGTGCCCCCTTTCCACTATGGCATCTCTTGACTGCTCGAACATATTTCTTGATTCAATGATCAGGAAATCATCCCAACAAAAAATAACTCCACAGTACCGAACACTAGTGGAATGTGAGGCATTTCTATAGTAACAAAATTTACACAGGGACTCGTGTTGTGGACGTGCCAAATAAATGGATTAAACAACATGTGTAATTGTTGATATGGTGAAGTTTTCTGTGAAGAGATGTTTATTTAGCATTCTTGGAAGGAGACTTGAGTCTCAGTCAGCATTAGTAGATGCTGCATCAGTCCTGGCACATTGCAGTCTCTGCCCAAGTGTACACGTTACTTTGACCCTCTTGGACAGACCACTGACTAGGCCACATTCATCTTGTTCAGACATTTCCTGACCCGTCAGGTCATTCAGTGTGGTGTGAAAGAGAACAGAAATAGAGGACAAAGTGTTATAGATGGAGCTGGCAGTATGACTGGAAAGGAAAGGCTTTTTTTTCCTTTTTTTTTTTTCGGTTGGCAAATTGTTGTTGATGGCTCAGCAGCGTTTAGTGTTAATAATAAAAGAATTGCTGACCCTAACAGATGTGATGATATATTCAGCATTCATTGTACCAGCAACACAGAGGATCAAATTGGAGTGGAATGGACAGACACTTTGACAACGCCCCCCCCCAACACACACACACACACCCTCCGAGTCTATTATTAGACATATTCAGGAAAGCCTCAAGAATTGTTAACTTGGTTGTATGTGCAGTGTTTTAGTAATCTAGACAGGTGGATTAAAAGGGAAAATGAATACATATTAACACAAGAACAAGACAATGTAAGCCCTGTAACTGGATATATAGGCACTTGATTTACTAAGTGGGGAATAAAGTACGATGGGTTATGCTATTATAGGGAAAAAAAGTAAGCTAATTAAAAGACAGCATCTGCAAATTTAAATAATTCAATTTCAAGACACAGTCAAAATAAAGCTGAAAGTCTAAACTTTAGGTGCCACATATCAGAGATGATAGAGACAGATGCCCTGACCCAATTTATCAGGTATCTTCAGTTTTTAATGCAAGCCAAAACCCGTGGAGATATCAGCATTTCACGGCTCAACATGCAACCTGGGGAAACTTCTACAGGTATGCCATGAGCTAGCTAGCCGATTGAGCTAGACTAACTAGTCTCATCTTTTCACATCTTACAGTATAAAATCTCTATTCATCTTTGATGCTCAGAAGCGATTGCTGGTTGTGTTATATATCTGAATGCTGCTACAATCTATATGTAGCACTCAGGATAATCTCTATAGAGCATCATTGCTAGCTAGCTAGCTAACTTTGGAGCTAGAAAGATGTATAAATCATGAGGCAGCCGTGGCCTAGGGGGCAGTCGTGGCCTAATGGATAGAGAGTCGGACTTGCAACCCGAAGGTGAACCTGAAGGTCATGGGTTCGAGTCTCAGGTCCAGCAGGGATTGTAGGTGGGAGTGAATGACTAGCTCTCTCTTCCTCCCTCAATACCACGACTGAGGTGAGACCCTTGGGCAACCCCCAACTGCTCCCCGCGCACCACAGCAAAAAAGGCTGCCCACTGCTCCGGGTGTGTGTGTGTTCACTACTGTGCGTGCACTTGGATGGGTTAAATGCAGAGCACAAATTCCGAGTATGGGTCACCATACTTGGCCACAAGTCACTTCACTTCTCTTTAAATCAAAATGAACTAGCTAGCTAGCAAGCTAGGTAACAAACCAACTGAAACCCCAACAGCATTTGGCTAAGTTAGCTAGCCCGCAAACTTTATCTTTATACTGTTCGGTTTGTGTTCATGAAGTTTGTCATGGTTATTATAAGAAAAAGAAGAATAGAACAGAATAGAAACTAGAACCTTTTCAGATTGAGTCAGTTGTAGATGTATAAAAAAGTCATTTGTAAAGTAATTACTTTTCACCAGATGACTGGTCAATCTTACCTGAGTAATTTTCTTTAACTCAAAGGAATTATAACTACAGTACCAGTACTTTTACTCAAGTCAGTGTGTTTTGGACTCCTTTCCATGGGAAACAACACAAATTGCAAATTCATTAAGGCAAACATGCAAAAACAGAGAGCACATGCTAATTTGCCAAACATTATTTTCACATGTTTTTACAAATGCAACCCTTAGTAGATCAGGACTATACAGTGCACCAGAGCAACAGGATGATCATGTTATCTGAGAATTTTTAAAAATCGAAAGGGCATTTCATACCAGTCCCTCTATACTCTATAATCAATACTCTGTACCCACTTTTAAAGCAACAAGATGCTTGTGATATTTCATACCAAGTGTCCAGGTCACTTTGTATGATCAGAGTTAGCATTAATAAAAATAGTTGGCTCTCTATTTAGACTAAAAATCATGTGACAGAATTGGTACTTGAATCTCCTCACAATACAGAGCAGACAAAAGGATTGGATTTTTTTATTTTTTTGATGTGCATATGTTTTTTTTTCTAATTCTTTTGTCTCACCACTTCAAAATGATATCATTAAATACTAAAATGCATCACTGAATGAAGGGTTAAGTTGGATCAAAATTTGACAGATACTTACAACTTTAAATCTTTTTTGTTCCATACAGAAGCTGAGAAATGTGTTCAGACTACAGCTCTTCAGCATGTCACATAGGACAGTAGTTCTTTTTTATAGCCTGACTCACTGGACCAGATCGTAAGTGGCTGTTTTCTGGTCCAGCAATTGGACCCCATAGACGAGACAGTAGACACTTATTGTCTGGACATGGAGAAGTGAGCGATGGATAATGAGTGTGGGGAATAGAGGCTGTTTTCCTGACAACTGGAGACCTGACAGCCCCTTTGATCAGCCCATATGCACTTCTGACCACATGCTAGCTGCGCCGCTGGCCACTGAGGTGAAATCAAAGCCTGATCCTATCCACTGTTCAACAGGTTTCCTCAGCAGAACGTTTGACTGAGAGTACATCACCGAGTCTGACTGTAAACTTATGAAAGTTTACATATGACAAGTGACACTGTCACTTAGACGCTAGCAAGACTGAAGCAGCAACTCGCTCATTCTGAACCTATTATTAAGATTCCTAGCATGCAGTATCAACAGGAAATCGAATGAAAGTCATGTACAAGTTGGGGAGGCAGATGCCATATGGGAGATACACTCTGCTGCTACGCTTTGCTTGCACTGAGTGGTTATGCAGTAGCCTGCGAGTCATCCGTCTCGTCCCGCTTTACTGCTTTAGTATTGAGCAGAGCTCAATCAGATGCCTGACAAATGCCAGCTTCGCACTGGAGAGGCAATAAAAAAACAAACACACCAATGGGAAAGGCAAAATTAATGGCCGCGGCCGGGCATGGAGGCTACCTCCTGCTCTTACTCTGATTAAACAGGGACTATCAGAGGGGAAGAGGCCATTAGAGATTGATTGTATTGACTTTATAGCTATCACTACAGAAAGACGTGGCGCCCTGCATTTTCTCCACTCTCTGTCTTTATGTCCACACCTTTTTCTGGGAGAATGGGCTCAACCGTTTACCAGCCTATTTTCCTGGACTGGACAATGCAGTCTGGCTAATATCAGCCCTTGGCATGGAAAAGGACCACCCATCCTGATGAGTTGTGAATCAGCTTTTAAAGTGAAGCACTTTTCTGAGGAACAGTTAGTTGCTAAGGAGCTAGTCTTCTCCAGTGGCACACATGTGCAGGAGCTCCAGTTCATAATGATCACTGTGAAAACCAAAAGGTCAGTCAAGAATAGGCATTTGAGAATCCTGTAAAGAGGTTTATAATGGTTTATAGAGGTGGTGGTGTGGGGGGTGTCATTTTTTTAAGCACGCTAGCATGGTTGCCACAATTTAATGCCCAGGAAAAGCAGATTTCATGGCTGAGCTTTTAGTTTTTTATTTGTATTTGCCATACTCCTACGCCTACTCCAAAACAAAAGTTTTTATTAGGGATGTAGGTATGTTCAAACTTAATGAGCTTCACAGTGATGCAGTGCACCTTGATGCTATAACTATATCATGTGCTACTTGTTCTGAACTTCTGCTGCACTAGACATGTCAGCAAAGGTGCAATTTGGCTGATGGTAAAATGTTTTAATATGCAGATTACTTATCATGTACAAATGACAGACGATCTTTTTAGAATTAGGAATACTGTATGAAGGTACACTATATGGCCAAAACCTGATCATAACACCCATATGTGCTTTTTGAACATCCCATTCTAGATTTAGTCCCCCTTTGCTGCTATTATAACCTTCAGTGTTCTGGGAAGGCTTTCCACTAGATTTTAGAGCATGGGTGAGGGGATTTGTACTCATTCAGCTACAAGAGCATTAGTGAGGTCAGGCTCTGATGTTGGGCGAGAAGGCCTGGGGCATGTCAGCATGCCAATTCATCCCAAAGGTGTTCAGTGGGATGGAGGTGCAGGGGTCTGTGCAGACCATTCAAATTGTTCCACTCAAGCCTTGGGAAAACATGTCTTCATGGACCTTGCATTGTGCACAGGGGCACTGTCATGCTGGAACAGGTTTGGGCCTCTTGGGTCCAGTGATGAGAAATTGTAATGCTCCAGCATACAAAGTCATCCTATACAATTGTGTGCCTCTAACTTTGTAGCAACAGTTTGGAGAAGAACCACATATGGATGTGATGGTCCGCAAACATTTGTCCATTTAGTGTATGTGGAAGCACTGATGAAACCGAGTAAAATAAAGTCCACCATAAAGCTGTTGTGTAAGCTATCTCTCCTGCTATAATTAACAATAACCTTGCGGTTAAATATATCCAGAGGAAATAATGATGTGATCACCGAATCTCATAGCTGAAATAATGACCAGTTGTAATGTGTGAAATTGAGAGGCACAATGCATATGCAGGTGCTTGACATGTTTTATTAGGGCAAAAACAATAATCAGAGTCGTAGTCCATAGTGTAGCTCAAAGAAAAGATAGGCAACAATATGCACGAGTCAAAAACTGGACTTTATCAGAAACAGGAAATTAAGGCTTAGAACTTAATGATACAATAATGCATGAAACTGAAGGGTATAAATAGACAAAGTAATTAAGGATTAATGTATGACAAGCAGCAATCATTGTGCCTGGACTGTGCCATGTGCTGAGAGGGGTAATTTGTGACATCATAGACTTGCTGACTTTTTCTCAATCTCACAAACACGACCAAATACATGTTCATTTAGCCTGTACTAATGTACTTAACTAGCTAAGGTACATGAGCTATTACATTAATTTAAATTTCATGACAAATTTTCAGTCTACTCAGTTAGGTTTCCAGGCAACCAAAACAAGAGACTGGACAAGTACACTTTCCCAGTGGGCTCAATGATGCATTTAGGATTTGTCAACCCCTGCTTCTCAACTTGGATGAAACATAATGAGCAACTAAAATAGCAATCCCACATCATCTCTGGGTGGAAAGAAAAGAAATAAATTTTACAGTTTACCTACAAAAAGCCCACAATCCGAAACGTACTACAAAATCTACAGTAAATTTCTTGGAAAAAAACAAAATGGAAGAACCTTTTGGTTTTCAGACCTGATTAAAATATGATGATCCAAAAGCTGTTCAGAGGATATGAAAAATAGTTAGAGGTGGATGTAAAGGCAACAGCTGGGTATCCTAGTTTTAGGTATTATTGTTACACATTCAGAAAAGGAGATAATATTTAATATCTTAACATATAATATTTTACATTTGTTGTTGCTTGAGATAATGAAGAAACATTGGTAAAACCTTATGAACTATGTGTGTGTGGTATAAAATCTACTGATAATATCACTTGATTGGTATAAAATCAATTTATTTTTTGTTTTATTATGTATGCAAACTTTGCACTCAACTGTAGATCTGTAGGTGCCTATGGAATCCATTTTATGGCCTATTTGGAATACTAGGAAGACATGATGGCTTTTGCGAATTGCATATTAACATACACTATATGGCCAAAAATTTGTGGACACCTGACACCTTAAACATTAGCATTAGTGAGGCGTGGCACCGATGTTGTTCGAGGAGACTTGGGGTGCAGTTGGTTTTCCAGTTCTTCCCATACGTATTCAATGGTGTTGAGGTCAGTGCTCTGTCCAGCCACTCGAGTTCTTCCACTCCAACCTTAGCAAACCATGTCTTCATGTAGCTCGCTTTGTGCACAGGGACATTGTCATGCTGGAACAGGTTTGGGTGCCTTAGTTCCAGAGAAGGGAAATTGTAAAGCTATAGCATACAGAGGCATCCTACACAATTGTATGCTTCCTACTTTGTGGCAACATTTTGGTGGGTGTGATGGTAAGGTGTCCACATACTTTTGGCCATATATTCACAGATCCTGAAATTTCTAATAAAGATTAAGGTATAGAGATTTTCCTAACCCATTATAGTAGATTCTTATGCATGAAAAAACACATTAAACAAATTTCTATTCTATTTCTGTTATTTTAATAGTTTAAAATTACAACTCCATTATAAGACATTGGGAGATTTGTTGTTACTCTTCCAAGAGGCTTCATCAGTTGGAGTGAATTATGGGTGATTAGTTGGTATTTAAACCACAGTGCACTGAAAATGACCTGGATGATTGAAAGCCTCCACTGACAATAGAGTACACAGTGTAAATAATTAGTGGCACCTGGCTAGTGGAGAGTATAAATTATTTAGAGGTTAAGGGACAACCAAAATTATAATTAAATAAATCATTTCATACCAACATTGTGGTACACCACTGGATGGTTATACCAGCAACAAAGGATAGTAGTGTAATTTAAAAATGATTCAAAAACTCATTCTGTAAAAGAGTGAGAGATTTTTTTAGAAGACAGTACTAAAGACAATATTATTTTTAAGCTATTTTGACAAACGATTATACTGTATATATATATATATATATATATATATATATATATATATATATATATATATGTGTGTGTGTGTGTGTATATATATGTATATATATATACATATATATGTATATATATATATATATATATATGTATATATATATATATATATATATATATATATATGTGTGTGTGTGTGTGTGTGTGTATGTATATATATATTCAGGGACACATAATTCATATACATGCAATAGAATAATATCTGAAATAATTTTAAAAAATTAAAAATAAAAAAAAATCAAATAACCTCTTGATTTCATGGCTGTTTTTTTTTGCTAATTATTTATAAATCAATAAATCAATGCATAGTGCCAGCTCTAGACAACACATGTTTATTTTGTATACCATTTCTTTCTCATTGCTTTTGGTTTGTGATATTGATTTGAGATAGACATTCCTCTCTAGGTGATTCACTGACCTCTTATAGAATCACTGTCAGTGTGTTTGATGTGATGATAAGCTTTCGATCAACAATGCTCTGTGGATTTACCAGAGCTGCCATGGCTGATGACAGATGCCTGAGACTAGTGAGTGGACACGCTGCACAAGCAGCTCTGAGGGACGAGGCAGGATTTGCACATCGATCCACAGCCAACCTTCTCACTGACTATAGGCTTATTTAAATAAATGGCAATGGTTTACTCTGTAGACACACGCCATAGTGGGT